>NW_007726147.1:712187-812333 GCF_000696425.1 Galeopterus variegatus
CGCGCCTCGCTCAGCCAGTGAGCGGGAACCGGTCTGTATGTGGGATCCGAACCCTCAGGCGGGAGTGCCGCTGTGCTTCCCAAGTGGCGCACTATCCAGTGCGCCACCGGGCCGGCCCCATATATGTACTCTTTAAAAAACTTTTCAACATGGAAATTTTCAAATAAACATACAATAGAGAAAACAGCACAGTGAGTCCCCAGGTGCCATCACACAGACCCAACCATCATCAACGTTTTGCCAATCTCGGTTCGTCTGCCCCTCCCACTCCTCCACTCCCCACCCCACGCCCCCGGGCTATGTTTTAAAGCAATTCCTAGACATACTAGTAATATTTCACTTGTAAATACTATGGCATGTATCACTAACAACAAGAACTTTTTTCATAAAAACTTAATTCCTTATTATCATCTGTGACTCTATTTAAGATTCCTTGATTCTATACTGATTTGTAACAATGACATAAAATAGCACCGGTACCTAATGGAAAGCACAGAAGTACTAATTATCAACCTAATCCATTCTTGTTGTTTTGATAAATTTGACTTCTTCCCTAGATTGGTGGGAATCTGAAAATGATGCTGTTGAACCCAAGAAAAACATGGTATCTGCAGGCTGATGCTCTTTGGAAACAAAGGAAAGATTAGAGAAAAAAAGAGAAATTTTAATCACGGAGAAAGTGAATTCTCAGAGTTCAAGAGAATGACATCAAATTTTTTTAAATGCCATCACTTGTCTCAGACAGTCTATTTATTACTATGCGAATACCAAGTATGTAAAACTAAAACCCGCTGGAGCCATGAAACAAGATGCATGGTGTTGATTACAGAAAGAGGATTGGAAAGCGTGCTTATGTTCTCCACTTAAACTTTTTTTTTTTAAAAAGCAAGCAATGCTGTATTTAAAGATAAGACAACTATGCACGCCCCACAATTCCCCCGCAGGGGAGTATGGTGGGTGGGGTCCCAGCTCCTCAGATGGGATCCTGGCTGGGAAGGGAGGGCTAGGCCAGGTCGTTGAAGTCTGAGCCCTGCACGGAGAGAAACCACACCCGTGGCTGAGCTCAATGCAGGCACTGAGCTGTGCCCTCAGGATGGCGGGGCACAGAGGCAAAAACTCACTACCTGCCTACACAGCAGACCTGGCATGGAGCAGGTAAATGCTGAATGAATGAGAATAGTGCCAAGCATAGACGCCCTGGTGCTGTACAAAGCCATACCTGATTCCTGCTGAGCAGGGGAGGACCCACAGCTTCACGCACATCAAGGGTGCTGGTGGAAGCCCACGCCACAAGGAGGTGCAGGGCCTTTCCTGTGCACCTGGATGGGGAGGCTGGCCTGACCTGTGCAGGTGCACAGGCTCTGCCCTGTGGCCAGGGTGTGACCACCAACGTGGTCTCCTAGGTGAGAAGGCCCCTACCCTCAGTTACTTGGCCTGGGTCATCACCTCCTGCACAACTTCATCTCACAGGAGAGGGGGCCCAGGACAGAGGCCAGAGAGATGGGGAAGGTGGAGGTAGGAGGATCTGATCTCAAGCCTGTCCGATGCCTGATGCGGGAGGGTGAAGCATGCACATTGCCCAGAGATCTAAAACTTCTGCACTCAGCTCCCAGACTTAAAAATTTGGAGCGTTCTGGATGGAAACGCTCTAAGATGCAGCCAAACTTCTCTGAAAGATGTTCTGCAGGATGGCCCCTCACCACTGTTCTGACGGCCCTGTCCCCAGGTCCTGCCTCTGTGACCTTGCAGGCTCTCTGCATGGCAGCTGGCGGAAGCCACCCCTGCCACACCTGCATATACAAGGACTACACATGCCTTGCTCTGGAGCACAAGGGCCTAGTGTCCTGAGATCTGGCGCCAAGCAGAGCGCAGTAAAGGTGTGCTGGGTGCGGGAATGGATGAAGAGCTACCTGCAAACACAGCGCGGCTGTGGAGCAAGGTGTGCTCTTGGTTCCACTCCTCAACTGTCTCCTGGAGGAGAGTGATCCTGGGAGAAGATGCGCCCTTCCCTTGGTCTAGGAACCGAAGAAGAAGGAGGACTGAAGAGGAAACGGATGACTAATCTGCTACTCCGTTTTTAAAAATGATTTTAAAACTAATTACATAAGCCAAGTTCAATCTGACAGGAGGTGAGTATTATTCGAGCTATCATTCAGATCACTTAATTACTTCATAAACCCCGGGTCTTATCTGAGATTTTGAAGCACTTTTACACAGCACACCACTGGAACTGGGTTTGGGTTTTTTTTTTAAAGCAATTAAGTTGCAGAGATTTGAGAGAGATAGAAATGAACAACACAGAAACGAAGCACCTGGCCCTGAGAACAGGTTCTCAGAATCCCTGTAGAGATGAGAACGTGCTGGTCTTTCTGGGCGTATGCCTGTTTTTACTGCTTTCTCCCTGGCAATCACAGGCCACCCTGCTCAGGCGACCAGGGAGTGAAAGTTCATGCCCACTTGGGATCAATTCACACCATGGCACCCACAATGCTGACAGGTTGCTGACCCTGACGACGCTGACCTCCCCCACATTTCTCCTGGGCATCAGAACACTGAATCCTGGAGTCAGCAGGAAACCTAGGTCATCTTGTGTCACTTTCCCAGGCTGAGGTCCCCAAGAGACACTATCAGATTGATTTGAACACCTCAGAGTTGGGATCGTCCTATGTCACAAGGCAGCCTGGCTGTAAGGTAGTTCCCCTCCCTTCCTCCTTATGGTGTAACACATCATGCATACACAGTACACAATAGTGTGATAACATGCACATAAGGCTTAGTTTCCCTCTTCAGCCAAACACTGATCACAGATGCTCTGCAGGTGTCTTATCCACCTGGGCGGAGCTTCTCAGGTATGCTCTCGGTGCTTGGTCTCACCACGAACAACTCCTACTCTGGGACCCCAGGTCTGTGGGCACAGTGTAACCAATGCCCTAGTAAACTTTCAGTGGACATGCAGCACGTCGTTCTTACAGCACCCTAAAGTATCCTATAACCCTTCCTGATGGATGGTGTTTTCTGGCACCATAACCATTGATAGAGGATTCTCAGACTCCACTCTAATGTCTCAGTGTCCCGTTTCTACTGCAGCCCTACCTGACTGCAACAACCAACGCCGTCTGCGGGCACGAGATCATCCTCATTGTGGTGGCTGGCCCTTTCCCCATGTCAGCCTGGCCAGGGAGCCCCCTGCCTCTGCTCTGACCTGCCCCTGGACTGAGGAGAGCTGGGGAAGGCGATCACCGAGGACCACATCTCCGCCTGACCTCCCCGCCAGTTTGGTGCGGGGGTCCCGCTGTTTCATGACAACCCTCTGTGGTCTGTCCCATTGCCTAGTGAGCAAGGCCAGCCCTGGGGAGCCCCACCCCCAGGTGTCCAGCTGTTGGGAGGATATAGGGAAAATGGTCAGAGCCCCTCAGATGTTCAGAATCTTGCCGAGCATTTGATGTAAATGGGCACATGCACTCAGGTGTTCCTTGGTTATCGTCTAGTGTGATTGCGCATGTGCACCCAGGTGTCCTGCGTCCACAGCACCTCCCATCCCCCGGGATGCCCCCTTCCATGGGGGGGGGCATGGGGAGGTCACTACTGCTAGTGCCCCAGGACCTTCTGCAAGGCCACTGTCACTGCTGGACCTATAAGCTACTGGACCTGTAAGCTGCTGCCACTGAGGAAGCTGCGGACTGAGCTCGTGTCATCTGCCAACAGCTCCTGGAATCTTTCCCCATTACCTAGCACGGACCTGCATGTGAGGGGTCTGGTGACCCGGTCTGTACAATGGGTTTGGAGGGTCTGAGCCGCCTTAGCTCTGAAAACATAAATGGAAA
This sequence comes from Galeopterus variegatus, assembly GCF_000696425.1. Classification (NCBI taxonomy): domain Eukaryota; kingdom Metazoa; phylum Chordata; class Mammalia; order Dermoptera; family Cynocephalidae; genus Galeopterus; species Galeopterus variegatus. The sequence goes on from NW_007726147.1 coordinate 716,012, forward strand.
CTTAGTATAACTAAAATAATGAAACATTTTGGCTTTAGTTATGATTTGCCTTACTTTACACCAGCCAAGCCAGGCAGGCAATCTGTGGCCACTGCTTGACACTTCATTTTACAAAAACTACAGATGCAATATCCAATAGTCAGTCTCCCTCTCCTGACAGCCTATATTTGCTGTCTATTAGGAAAATATAGGAAAATGGTCAGGGCCCCGCAGATGTTCAGAATCTTGCTGAGCATTTGATGTAAATAGGCACATTTGCCCAGGTGTTCCTTGGTTATTGTCTAATGTAATGGCATATGTGCACCCAGGTGTCCTGGGTTATGGACTTAGGTATAAAGGATGAGTGGGTCTGATCCATGGCACCCCCCGCCCCTGAGGGGTTATAGGGGGGCTACTACTGCTGCTGGAGGCTGTTACTGCAAGCTGTTGCTGCCAGTGTCCCCAGGATGCCCCAAGAGGCCACCGCTGCTGCTGCAGACTGAGCTCATGTCTGCCAACAGCTCCCAGGACCTTTCCCAATTACTTGTGTGTGAGGGGTCTGGTAACCTAAGCCTGGTGTGTGAGGGGTGTGGTGACCCAGCCTGTACAATGGGTTTGAAGGATCTGAGCCCTAGCCCTGAAACGTTTTGGCTTTAGCATAGTGATGCAGCTTTACACTGTCCCACTAAGGTTAAAAAAAAAAAAAAAAAAAAACAGGGGGTTCTGGAAATTTGGTAGGCCTTGAAGCAGATTCTTCTATACCAGCCCTTCCTGTTCCTTTCAGCTGGAAGTGACCACGTGCTCTGCTGAATTCCAGGGCTCTTTTCTAGGTCTTTGGTGGCCCTTGGGGCCTTATGCATGGTACCACTGGTTCTTAAATACTCAAAGATTCGCCTACCAGCTCCTCAGAGGCAGGAACTGTGTCTCTGGGCCCCCTGAACACCTGCGTGGTGCTGGCACGGGCAGAACCTCTGCCCTTTGGAAGAATGCCTGTCAGGTCCCGCAGACCCTTCTGTTTGGACGGTGCAGAAACACATGGGACGAGGGCTGCTCATTTGCGAGGCTGGGGAGCGCTCATTCCAGACCGACCTCAAAAGCGCTAGGAAGGGGCTGCGCCGCCTGAGCTCCATCCAGCCCCTCTGCCCTGTTTTGGCCTCGGCTCCGTCACCCCGCCCACCAGGCGCCCTGGCGGCTCCAGCGGCCCCGCGCAGCAACCAGCTCACAGGCCGACCCTCGAACCAGGTGAGAAATGCCAGCAGAGCGAGCCGGGGAGACTCGGTTGCGACTGCAGTGTCCCACGGGAGCGCACGATGGATTTCCACTGCGGAGAGAAGCTGAGGAACCGAGGCTGACCCCAGCTGGGCTCGGGGAGGACGCGCGGACCCTGGCTGTGCTGCGCGCGCGGCCGAGAGGAAGGAAGCCGCCCTGCCACGCACAGAAGGGCTTGCTGCGTGCCAGCGGTGGCGGGACTCTTGCTTGTACTTGCCGTTTCTGGCCAAGAGCGTGCTTAGGAGCGGCTGCGAATGAACGTGTGTGAGTGAACCCACCCCAGAAGCCACTGCAGGAATGCGCAGGGCTGTGGTCCGGGCGGTCCTCCTTCCAAAGCTCATGCGGGCGTTTGATTCTCAACGTGACTGTGTTGAAAGGTGGGGCCCTTGGGGAGGTGATTGGATCATGAGGTCTACGCTCTTGTGAACGGATTAGTCCATTCTTGGAGTAACAGGCTAATGGTTTAATGGGTTCTCATGGGTGTGGACTGGTGGCTTCATAAGGGGAGCAAGTGAGCATGTTAACAAGCACTCTCATCCAGCCCTCGCCATGTGATACCCTGTGTTGCCTTGGGACTTTGCAGAGAGCCCACACTAAGAAGGCCCTCACCAGATGTGCTCCCTGGACCTTGGACTTCCCAGCCTCCAAACTATGAGAAATAAATTTTATTTTCTTGTAAGTTACCTAGTTTCAGGCATTCTGTTACAAGCAACAAAACAGACCAATACATGTGGACTCTTTGTGACAATACTGAAGAATATGTCCCCACACCTCAAATTCCAATAAGTCACAGAAGGTTAGAGCTAGAAGGTACCATGAGCTGTTTATTCTGCTCCTGTCTCAACTTTCTAAAAACAAAGACCCAGACTCTAACCAGACCTAAGAATGGAGATTGGCCTGTCTCAGGACTTAATTTGGGGCCTCCCAGGAAGTATCCCTGTATCCAAGAGTCCTATGTCCTCTGTAGTATGCAGAGCATCGGATCACATGGTGATTACAATTGGTTCCAACTGCACTAATTAGTTGGCCAAAATCTATCCTGTACCTATCAGGAGCCATGAGGCAGGGGCGCTGGGCACAGCAGGAGCTGGAAGACAAGGCTTCAGACAGCAAACTCATCAGGTTAACTCGAGGACAGAGCTGGGGAGTGCCCCGCAGACAGGGAGCAGGGACCTGATGTGGCAGCAAGAGCGTGAGCAGGTGCACAGGTGTACATAGCATGCGTTCTATGCTGTACACAGCTGCAACTCCAAAGTTCACAGTAGGCTCCAAACACATGTTAATCATTGTTATGTAAATAGACCTCTTTACATCCCGGAGGGTTGAGCATATTTAATGCACTTAATGTGTATTTCTGGCTCAGCCTTACCCCTGACCTCCCGGTACACATCTCTGCCTGGACTTGTCATAAGGAGCTTCAATTTAACCTACCCCAAGCTGAGCTCCTGATCTCTCTGGCACCTGCTCCAGATGAAGGAAATTGTGACTCCATTCTTCCATTGTGTGAGACAAAAAAGTCTGGAGTCATCCATGCCCTCTCTCTCCTCTCATAGCCCACACTTGATCCACCAGCAAATCTCTCAGCCTTACTTTCAGAATCTGCTTCACACTCTCTACTGCTACCGCCCTGGTCTGAGTCACCTTTATCTCATATTGCAACGACCTCTTAACTGTTCTCCCTGCCTCCCTATCAACACAGAAATTCAGATCAACTCTCCCCTCTGCTTAAAATCCCCCAGTGACTTCCCACCAAGTCATTGCGATGGCCTACAAAGCTCAGTTCAATGTGTTCCCACATTCCCTCAGTGAATGACCCTGTCCTATTCTACTCTCCCTGCTGCTGCCTGCAGCCTCCCAGGCCTCTCTCTGTGCCTGGAACGCACCAGGCATGTTCCTGCTGCTGGCCTGGGTGCCTGCCAAACCCTCTGCTTGGAATGCCCTTTCCCTGAATGTTTGCATAGCTCGCTCCCTCGTCTTCTGTGTCTTCCAGGACGCCTTCCCCAGCCAGCATGACATAGCCTTATTACCCTTCCCTATTTTATTTTTACCCTTAGAGCTTCTCATCATCAAATGAACTAAAACTTCCTGCATGGTGATTTCATTTAATGGCCTACTCCACCCACTAGAATGTAAGCTCACGGTCTGTTTTGTTCACTACTATATCCCCAGTGCTTAGAAGCTAGCAAATTCTCAATAAATATTTGTTAAATAAAGTCTCCTTTCTTGGAGAGGAGTACTCTTCTTTGAATAAACTGACGAATTTCACTTCCTAATGCGTTATTTAAGATTTTTATATCCCCATTCAAATTTACCTGTAGTCCTTTTTTTTTCTTTCTTTTTTAAAACGTATTGATCAATTTTTTTTACTTGTATTTTCCTCTAGTGATTTGGAAGAGCTGCATCTTGTTTTGAGTCTTACCTCCATAACATAGAAAGATATTTGAGTTTATATCAGTCTCTATCAGTGTTAAGAATAAAACAATCTATCACCCCCCAGTATAAAATGTGAATCTTAGCAAATTTTTATATTTCCCCATTCTCATCCCCAACCTCTGTTTCTGTAGAAATAACATGGCATAGGAGAGCGAGTAGGACATCTGCCACAGATATTCAGATAAGGCCTCTCCAGGAGCTCATGTCTGAGCTGCAGCCATGGGAAGCCCTGTGGGAGAGGACTCACAGTGGGGCAGCAGCTGATGCAAAGGCCCTGTGGTGGGTAAGACCAAGCATGCTCGGGGAACTGAAGGGAGGTCAGCGTGAGGGATGGCATGGCAGAGGAAACGAAACGTGGCAGAGAGGTGCTGGCAGGGTTTGCAGGTCAGGCTAAGAGATTTGGGTTTTGCTCTAGGCTGTGGGAGGCCATGAAGTGGTTAGCAGGGATGCATCATCATCTGAATTACATTTTAAAAGGATCATCAGATGCTGCACGGAGAGTGGCCCTAGCCAATAGAAGTGGAGGGAGGGAGGCTGGTGGCAGCAGGAGGTAAGAGACAGTAGGGGACTGAGACAGTACAGGACTAAGGAAGTGGGGAGACTGAGCTATATTCTGGAGGCAGATGTGGGAAGGGAGAAGGAGAAAAACTGAAGGTTGACTTGGGTTTTGGCCGAGCAACTAAGCACACAGTGAGGCTATTTGTGTTCATGGGGGAACAGGGGAGAAACATCTGAGAGTTCTGTCTGAGACACAGAGTCTGTTAGACACAGAGTCAGCAGCCCAGGAGGCTGCTGCAGAGTAGGTCTGGGGTGAGCAAGGGGCAGGGAAAGGCGGCTTTGGATACATCAGCAGGTACAAGGTGCTCAGCATCACGGGGCGGGATGAGATCCCTGGGAGGGGAGGAAGACAGAACAGAGGGCCCAGGAGCAGGCCCCGGCCATGTGTGGGAGAGGGATCAGCCAAGGAGACCCAGCAGAGCAGCCTGGGAGGTAGAGAGAGCCCATCAAGTGCAGCATCACTGCAGCTACGAGAGATCAGGGCTTCCAGAAGGGGGTGAGTTGCTGGGTGTCACCCTATACCAGGCCCCACTCTCAGCACCCTGCTTGTATTAATTGATTTCATCCCACAACAACCCTAAGGCTTGGTCATTATTGCCCCAATTTCTAGATGAGGAGACCAAGGCCCAGAAAGGATAAGTGACTTGCCCCAGGTCATAGGTGTTAGTAAGGTTTGGAGCCAGCATCCACCCTAGGTAATTCAGCTCCTGAGCCCACAGGACCATGCTCCACTGTACCATGTGGCCCCTGGAGAGGGTGCTTAGCTTCTTAGAGCCAAGACCCTGGCCTTAACAATCTGGTGAGGACAGAGACAGGACCACTGGTTTGGGCAACATGGACAGTGTGGAGATCCTGACAAGCCCTACTTTTGGTGAAATGGTCAGGAATGGGCTGGAAGTGAGCAGGAGACAGCCAGAGCAGGCAGCCTGTTCTGCTGGCTTCACATAAAGGGGAGCAGAGAAGTGGGCTGTGGCTGGAGGGGATGCAGACTCAAGGGAGACCTAGAGCATGGGTGTGACCCAATTGGAAGGGGAAAGCGAGGAATGATGCATGAGAAAGAAAGCCTGCAGCAGCACAGCCTCATGGGGGATTGGCTCTGTCCCCTCAGAGCTGCCCTGGGACACAGCTAGGGCTCCTTGTACCCTGCTCATGATACCAGAGTAAAGATCACAGGTCCAGCGGGGAGAAATGATGTGCCCCATTCCCAGAGCTATGCTGCTTGGCTACAGAGCTGCAGCCACCAGCCTCCTGTGCTTTCCTGCACAGAGCGCCAGCCCCCCCAAGCAAGTGGGATGTGTGGCTGGGTGAGAACTCTGCATGGCGCCCACAGAGCAGAGGGTGCTTGAGGATTCAGCAGTTATGAGGAGTTGACCCCGACTTTTAATGGTAGGCCGATACACTTTGGGGCTTTTAAAAGAAAGAGTTTAGGAGTTTCTATTTGTAAAATATGTAGATTTCAGGTCATTTAAAACTTTATGTTTTTGTATTTTTAGAATTTGTTATAGTAACATTTTCTTACAATACTCATTCATTATTTTAAAACCAGAGAGAATGATTTTTGGAGGTAGGAGGTCACTGTAGTGACTTGATCATTTAAAGTCAATTTTCTATTTAAATCAAGTCATGCTCTTCTCATCTCTGTGGTTAAGGAAAAAAAAAATCCCCCAAGGCTATGTTTCATTGAGAATCATAAAGGAACCAGGGCCCGGGAAGGTTCCTATGTGCCTTAGGGTACTCAAGAAGCACAGTACATCTTTGCAGAAAAGGGCACGAGGGAAATGAGACAGTGAAAGCAAGCCTTGGGGAAGCCAGTCCACAGTAAAGCAAGACTAGAGCACAGTTCAAGTACTTTACTATGAATGCAACAGAGAGAGCTCTGGAAGGGTTTATAGACCCTTGTGGGTGACAACAGGATGAGATGTAATGCTTATTCTAGTTTTCTTTCCTGGCTGTACCCCCATCACCTAGATCACCGCCTGGCCCACAGTAGGTGTTCAATGAAGATCAGTTAAATAAATGATTGATCCTGATGGTTAACTAAAAGGAGTTGTGAAATTCCTGGTACAAGAATCACCAGAAAAATGAACAACCTGAAAACCAATTTAAGAAAACCATTCCATTTATAATAGCGTCAAAAAGAATAAAATACTTAGGAACAACTTTAACCGAGGAGGTGAAAGTCTTGCATAGTGAAAACCACAAAAAATTGGGCCGGCCTGGTGGTGCACTGCTACAGTGCGCCGCTTGGGAAGCGCGGCAGCGCTCCCGCCGAGGGTTCGGATCCCACATACAGACCGGCTGCTCACTGGCTGAGCGAGGAGCGGGGGCAACACCGAGGGTTGCGATCCCGTTGCCGGTCCCGGTCCGGTACGGGCGCGACACTGAGGGTTGCGATCCGTTGCTGGTCACAAAAAAAGACAAAAAGGAAAAGAAAAAAAAAACTTTATCTATAAAAAAACCAGGTGGTTTATACTCAAAAGAAGTGAAAGCAGGGGCTCGAATGAATATTTGTACACCTGTGTTTATAACAGCATTATTCACAATAGTCAAAATGTGGAAGTATCCCAAGTGTCCATCAATAGATAAGTGGATAAGCAAAGTGTATATATACACAGTGGAATATTATTCAGCCTTTAACAGGAGGAAATTCTGACACATGCCACAACATGGATGGACCTTGATATTATGCTAAGTGAAATAAGCCAGTCACAAAATGACAAATGTATGATTCCACTACATGGTCAGATTCCAGCTTCCTCTGCAGCTGGCTTTGCAAAAAAGAAAACCACAAAAAACATTGCTAGACGGAAGTAGAACCAAATAAATGGAAAAACATTTGATGTTCATGAATTGGAAAACTTAATATGGCTCATGGCAATATTCCACAAATTGATCTATAGATTCAATCTCTACCAATTCCAACTACTTTTTTTTTAAAAGAAATGCACAAACTTATCTTAAATTCACATGGAATTGCAAAGGACCCAGAATAGCCAAAGCAATTATGAAAAAGAATAAAGTTGGAAGACTCACACTTTCTGGTTTCAAAATTTACTACAAAGCTAGAGTAATCATGGGCCAGCCCGGTGGCGCGCTGGATAGTGCGCCGCTTGGGAAGCGCGGCGGCGCTCCCGCCCGGATGGACATACAAACTGATGGAATTGAGAGTCCAGAAATAAACCCCATGTGTACACCCAGCTGATTTTCAACAGGGGTGCCAAGATCACCCAATGGGGAAAGAATAATCTTTTCAACAAATGGTACTGGGACAACTGGATAGCTTCATGCAAAAGAATGAATGTGAATCCCTACTTCACAGCCTATGCAAAAATTAATTTAAAATGGATCAAAGACCTAAATGTAAGAGATAAAATTATAAAACTCTTAGAAGGAAACATAGGAGTAAATTTTTTGTGACCTCAGATTAGGCAATGGTTTCTTAAATGTGACACCAAAAACACAAGCAACAAAAGAAAAAACAAATAAATTGGATTTCATCGAAATAAAAAACTTTTGTGCATCAAAGGACATCATCACACAAGTAAAAAAGACAACCCACAGAATGGGAAAAAGTATTTGCAAAGCCTGTGTCTCATAAGTACTCTTACAACTCAACAACAAAAAGGCAAACAACCCAATTTTTAAAATGGTAAAAGCATTATTAAAAAGACAATAACAACAACAACGAAAAAAGACAGTAACAAATGCTGGCAAGGATGCGGGGAAAAGGGAACTCTTCTACACTGTTGGTAGGACTGTAAATTAGTACAGCCATGATGGAAAACAGTATGGAGGTTTCTCAAACAACTACAGATAGATCTACTGTATGATTCAGCAATCCCACTTCTGGGATTATATATATATATATAGAGAGAGAGGATATATATATGGAATGGAAATCATCATGTCAAAGGGATACCTGCACTCCCATGTTCATCGCAGCTCTATTTACAATAGCCAAGATACGGAACCAACCTAAGTGTCCACTGACAGACAACTGGATAAAGAAAATGTGGTATATATACATAATGGAATACTACTCAGCCATAAAAAAGAATGGAATTCCGCCATTTGCAGCAGCATGGATGAGTCTGGAGAAAATTATGTTAAGTGAAATAAGCCACACTAGGAAAGAGAAATACCATGTTCTCACTTATAACTCGGTACTAAGAGAGAAAGAAGGAAAGGAAGGAAAGATGGAAAGGAAGGAAAGGAAGAAAGAAAGAAAAAACTACAACAATTCATTGAACTCTCAGAAGGAGAGAACAAACCTAAGGACACTAGAGATGGTGGGGAAGGAGGGAGGGGGTTTGGGGAGGGACAGGTCAGGTAAAGGGCATAAAGAAAAATCATGATTTGTAATAATAAATATGCTAATAATATTTTAAAAACTTTAAAAAATAATAAAAATGGACAAAGGACTTGAATAGACATCTCTCCAAAGAAGAGACACAAATGAGTAACAAGCACATGAAAAGATGTTCAATATCATTAATCATACCAGATACCACTTCACACCCCTAGAATAGTTACGATAATAATAATAATAACAATAATCAGAAAATAACAATATTACTGAGGATGCAGAGAAACTGCACCCTCATACACTGCTGGTGGGAATGCAAAATGCTGCAATGTGGAAAACAGTTTGGCTGCTCCTCAAAACGTGGAGCAATCACCACATGACCCAGCAATTCCAATCCTAGGTATATGCCCAAAAGGAATGAAAACATATGTCCCCACAAAAGCTTCTACACAAATGCTCACAGCAGCACTACAGCTAAAAGTTAGAAACAACCCAGATGTCCATCAACAGAGGAACGGGTAAACCAAATGTGTATCCACACGATGGGATACTGTGTGGCCATAAAGTAATGAAGCTCTGATGCATACCACATCATGGGTGAAGCTTGAAAACATCACTCTAGGTGAGAGAGGACAGACACAAGGGGCCACATGTCATGATTCCATTTATATGAAATGTCCACAACAGGAAAATTCACAGAGACAGAAAGTAGATGAGAGGTTGCCAGGGGCGGGGAGGGGAGGAGGGAATAGGGAGAGATTGCTTAATGGGTACAGGGGTTCCCTCTGGGGGGATGAAAATGTTCTGGAATTTGATAGTGGTGACGGTTGAACAACATTGTCAATGTACTAAAGACCACTGCACTGTACACTTTAAACAGACTAAAACTGCGAATTTTATGTTAGGTGAATTTTACCTCCACAAAACAAAACAAAGCGTTGCCAGAGATACCGTAGCCCAGAGTTAATGAGAAGGTTGAAATACAATAGTTGTCCTGAAATTCCCAAGAGCCACTGACCTTGTTTCTCCGGGTTGCGGACCTGCGATGGCATGTCTTGGACTTCCAAGGTCCATTCCCCCTCAGCCTTTTCTCCCCAACAGTGGACGGTCATGAATTCCCAGTTTGTAAACCCTTCATTGGAAAGATCCAGCAATCTGCAATTGGAGATGCAGTGTTAGGAAACAAAGGTCCTGACACTGGGTGGCTGGGCTGAGGGACCAGGCCCAGGAGGGCTCTCTCCTGCATGGGAGGAATGCTTCCGAGGACGACTGTGCAATGCAGGGCAGCAGGCCTGAGTAGAGCGGAAGAAGCAGTCCAGTCCTCAGCAGCCGTGAGGGCAAAGCATGCAGGTAAAATGTTGATGGTGTTCAAACACCTGCAGCAGACTTTTACCTCCACTATCTCAGCAGACCTCTCTAACACTCTCAAAGGTGGGCTGGCAGGCAGGCCTCACACAGCCCGATGAAAGATGGGAACACGGTCCACGGTGGCTCCCTCCTTCCCATCCTAATTACAGGCCTACTGGCTTGCTGCAGGTCCAACTGCCAGCAATCAGCTGTGCCGGGACCTGAGGGGGGACATTCTGATTCCTGTGTTCTTTCCACCACAAGCAGATGCTTACAAGGTCATACAGAGCCCATGCCCCCACCGCCTGGATGCACAGAAGCAGACAGGCTGGGCCGCATGACTTCCACGTAAATCCAAAGGGTGCTCACAGAGGAAGCCTTTCTAAAATGCTTGTTTGTGGAATGACCGGTGCTGGGCACTGCTCTCCAGAAGAGCAACTACTCAAACTTGTGGTCAGTGCTGTCCTCTCATTTCCAGAGCTTAATAGGTCTCAGCAGCTGCATGTGGGGAGATGATGAGGACAGGCCTGGTTGTTTTCCAGCGGTGTGGGAGGCACCCCTGGGTGAGGCATGGGGGAGGAGGAGATCTTTCCTAACCGTGTCCACAAGCCCCTGGGCCCTTGGCCTCTGTCCACGTTCTCGTGTTTGGTTCAAGGAGAAACAGGAAGCAGCTGGTAGACAGCCTCTCCCTTCCAACACCCAGGGTCCCCTCTGTCTCTCTCCCTAGGAAAAACAGTTCCATGTTTCTTTCTCTTCCTTATTCTTCACAGTCTAACGTTCTATCTCTATTTTGGAATAAACATTATTTAACAGTGGGCTCTTTACTGTTAATCAGAAATTCAAATATCTAAGTGTTGTGTGATGTAAGACTCCACTTCCTATTTGGAAGTTCTCTGAAACTCAATGTATAAAAAAGTTTATCGAGGGAACATTTTTTGCATGGAGCAGAAGGGGACAGGAAACATCCTGTGCTTTTTTCTAAGAAACTGCAAAGGTCAAGGCTGATTTTCACACACCACGCCAAGCTGAACCCAAGACACTGGGGATAGAATGAGGACAAACTGTCTTTTTCAAGCTGAGGTCCTTAAGAATGTCAACTTGTTCTTAGTGGAAAAAAAATGGCAATACAAAACACATGTGGAATTAAGTCAGATGTGAAGTAGAAGGGGATAAATCCTAAAACACAAATTCTTGATATAATCACAAAATCTGCCTTTGAAAAAGACAAATTCCCAAGACTTAGATGATTGCCGAGTAGCAATAGGGCAGTTTTTTAAACAGCTTGATGGCACAGGTACACCACTACGTGGCAAATGGGCAGCTCCAAACAAACCCAGCAGGACCTGTTCTCTGTCATCCCAAGGGGCTCAAATACTGGGTGGGAACAGAAGGATGAAAGTCAGAAGGAAAGGAAAACAGAGCCGTGGGGGAAGGGATGCTGGGGCCCTATGGTTCCGGCAGGTCAGGTGGCCGGACATGAGCAGGACATGAAGGGCAGCCAGGTGCCTGTGCCAGGGACGATGCCAAGCATTTTTATCTATATTATCACTCTCCATTCTTGTAACATTCCTAATGTTTACAGGTGACATTTCCAGAGGGGAGGAACAGAGAGAGGCCAAGTGACCGGCTCCTGGGAGCCCAGCTGGGAAGCGAAGGATCCGGGGTCTGAGCTCCAGTCTCCAGGCTCCAAAGCCCTCGTCCTTCTGGGTCTCTGTGCCCCACCTGCTGCCACCTGCCATCCCAGTCTCTAAGCCTCCCCACCTGTGCCTGTGCCAGCTCTGCCTCTGAGTCAGGAGTCACAGACTTGGACGGCTCCAGGTGTGCAGTCTGGAGTACACAGGAGGGGGGCCCCAGTGGGGCACTTCACAAGAGCCGTGACTGACCAGGTGCTGGTGCCAGCCCGGGGAGCACAGGAGCAGTGGGCCACTCGCCCATTTGCCTAGCTCCAGCATGGTAGGTGCAGGCAACAGCGTCCAGTGTTGGAGAGCTTCCAACTTTGCAAGAAACGCTAGAAATGCAGAATTTTGGATGAAATCTCTAAAAATTAAAAAACAAAACAGAACAACAACAGCAACAAAAATCTCTGGGAGCAAAATAGCATCAAGCCACAGCTTGTCAGCTGGACCCCCCAACTCCTGCATGTGCTGGTGTCCCACAGGTGGAGGCAGCACGTGGCCCGGGCCTGCTTGCAGGAAGGAGAGATGACACCGTTTGCTCTTGTGCTATGGAAGTGGAGCCTGGTAGGGCCTGAGCTTGGTGGCCAAATTCTTGGAACCCATAAAGCAGGGGCTGGGCTCAGGGTTGACTCCAGTGCACTGAGGACAAAGCTGGTGAACTGGAGGCTGGGCAGAGGTGTGAGGCACGGCACAGCCCCCTGACCCTCCTTCAGACAATGGCCCTGTCAGTCCTGCACTGCTGCCTAGTCCGTGTCTCTATCCTATGCACAGAGGTGGGTGGAAGAGGTTAAGTAAAGGGCAACTCCTGCCTGGCCCTGTTGAGAGCTTTCACAAGACCTCCCCTTTCTGAGTCACCTGGGCTCCCTATCGCCCAGATGAGGGCCACAGCCCCAGACAGGTGCCCAAATGAGTGAAGTGGCCCTGGGACAGCCAAGTGGGGAGTGGGGGCTTTGGGAGACAAAGCCCCCTGTGATATGCACCACTGAAGACCTCGCCAGAATTCCATAAATCTCTCCACTGAACAACAATACAAAACAGAACAATGACTCCTTTGTCGTTTCTTCCAGGAAATGAAAGTCTTCCAGGACCCTTCTATGGGCAAGGTTTCAGGGAGCCATTTTTCAGGCTTGTGGGGTCTACGCATGAGGGTGTCCAAGAGGAAAGAAGCGCTGACAGAACCAGCGAGCTCCCCCATGTGCCAGGGTGCCGTGCAGGGATGCTGTGAGCCCTGACTGGACAGAAGTGTAAATCGTGGTGAGGTCCTGCCCTGGCCCCCTAGGCCAGCCCGGACTCACCTCTTTGCCAAAAGTTGAGACTTGGTCCCCGAGGGAGAAATTAGGTAGATCTGGAGGTCTCCTCGGCGCGGGTGAGAGATGGAGATGCGTGCCACCACGTGTTCCAGGTAGACAACCCGCTGGTCTGAGTGGTCCGCGCAAGAGTTGGTCAGGGCCGTGATCCGCAGCACCTGCACTATAGGGATGCTCCTGGGGAAGTAGGGGGTGCTCAGGACTCAGCACCTGAATCACAGAGGGCAAAGGATGCAGGGACCCAAGTCCCCTCCCTCCCTGGTGTGGCTGCTGGGTTCTGGGGACCCCAGGGAACAGCACCAGTTTCCTTCTGTCTCACTCTCAGATGCTCCACTCTGAGTTACATCCCCTGCCCATGGACTTTTATGGTACTGGAATTTGTTTACAGAGATCTAAAGAATGGGTTGTTGTGTAGACTTGGGCCAATGTACCCCGGGATCAGCCCCCTTTGGAGCCCAGTAGCATTTGGCCAGCTCATTTCCTCAATTGCCTGGGATCTGCAAATCTTTAAAATCCCACTACTTTGTTTCAGAGCCTGGTCTTGAAAATAGAAGTCACAATGCTGAATACCAGTATCAGCAAACATTTCCTGAGCTGATTGCATGCCCTGCGCCTGGTACTGGTCTGAGAATTTATGAGGATTAACACGTTTCATCCTGAGGGACATTAAGGACTGCACCCTAGGTCACACAGCTAATGAAGGGCGGAGCTGGGATTGGAGGCTCCAGAGTCCACTGCTCAACATCTGTGCCAGACTGCCTTGCCAGGATGCTTCATGAGCCCCACTCAAGGGACATGAGGTCAGAGTCTGCCCTCCTATGCTGGCCCAGCTGTAGCAAACGGACCACAGTCATGGAGGTGGTCAGCTCCCAACTGCTCTGCATAAGGTCTGGAGTTCCCTCCCTCTCTTGCCCCATGATCGAAACAGATGATGGTTCTCTTTACAAGTTCAGAGCAGTTTTACTACAGGGGATGAAATCTGAGGACAAGCACAAAGCCCCAGTCATTCAAGGCATTTCTACCAGAATTTTCTGACATACTCCTCAGACAAAGCAGACATAAACTCTGTACCCAAATGCTGCCCCTTCCTCCAGGCTGGGCCATCCCACCACTTCCGGGACACCACAGCTCACATCTTCAGGAATCCTGGCCCCTAGCCCCAGTGATTTGCAAACTGGTGAAAGATGGCACGCTGTGGTGCAGACCCACCCACCGCCCAGCAGCACATTCACCATCCCCCAGCACGCGGCCGCCAGCTGGGTTTACTGCGGGGCGTGCTTTTCCCATTACACCCTGACGTTCCTCTTGGGAGGCTCAAAGCCTATGCTCAGAGACTCTCAGGAATTACATCGCTTGGCTCTATTGGGCCAGAGTCATAAAAAACAATCAGAACAGTTATAAACAGTGATGTAATTCCCTCAGAGACTCTGTAAATATTTGAAAACATGCTTCGTGTGCACTATAAATTGATTTAGAGATGCTGACTTCTTTCATTGCCTTCTCCCAAGTTTTACAGCGTGTGTTTACTGGTCAGCAGGCCCCAGCAGTGCGGAACACAACAGAAAGCTCTGGAGAGTTGCAGGCCCTGCAGGGCCCACATATGTCTCCAGGTAAAGTGTTCACCCCTGCCTGCCCCTCCCACACAAACACACAAAGAATGCAAAGGGGGTAGGGGCCTCCAACTGTGCAGATGAAGAAACACAGAAGCCAGCAGACTCCCTAAATGCTCCCCTGGGGCTTGTGAAATGTGGCTCCCAGTCAAGACCCCAAGACGCGGGGAAAAGCCTGCACTCTCAAACGTCAAACACTTTTCCAAGGTGGAATAGCAAGATCAAGGGGAAACAAAAACAGAGTTTAAAATGCCATTTGCTACTTGGCAGGGGAGCCATCTGTCTACTCTAGAAATAGGGCTGGAATCCTAGCAAGGAAACCTTAATCCTATTGATAAGGCCCAGGATTTAGGAAAACAGAACAGGGTAAAATAAAGACAACCAAACCCCACCCCTCACTTGCCCTGCCACCTAGCACCTGGCCCCTAGTATCAACACCTAGAGAAAAAATGCTAAGGGATTCCAGCTGGTGGGTAAAAAGGGGTGGTCTGATCTAGTGCACCTGGGAGCCACCTGGCTGCTCCCTGCAGGGTGGCAGGCAGAGTTAATGGTCTGGATGCCTTTGGTTTTCAAAGCCAAGACATTACCCTAACCTGGGGGCTTGGAGCCAGAGTCTGCCTTGGGGAATAAGGCTTAACTCTAATGATTAGCTTTTACGTGAAGTCTCTAAACTATGAAACGGCTCACTTCCAGTCCACCAGGACTCCTCATTTCTGCAAGTTCTAGGACAAGGTGGGAGCCACGGACACCTACTGCAAGGACAGCAAGTTGTCGCTCTCCTTACATGCACACGTTTTATTTCTGCTGTTGCTGTTGAAACCAAAAACCTAACATCCCAAATCAGGCAGCTTTTCAATTTCCTCAAGAAAAGAAAAAAAAAGAGGCTTCGAAATGTTCACGATAGCTGAGCTGACATTTTTCTGCGTTCAGATAGAAACTCCAAGGAGGGAAGCCAAATATCAAAAGCTATCACTTTTAAAGATTAACTTAACTCCAAGACAGAAAGTGAAACAGTCAATGAAAAAATAGAAGTTATTACCCACCTTGCAGTTATTTCAAAGATAACACAAAAAACGCAAGTCAACTGCAGAGTAATTTATTTAGGTTAAGCAACGTGCAAGAATTATCTTTGTCACATGAGTACAGCTAAGTTGTAGTTTAATCGTGAAAATTGATTTTAAAAGATCTTAAAGTTTCCAAGATAACTAAAAACGTTCTTTTGCTATTAAATTCTGAAATTGTTGTGTGTGTACATAAAGCCATCTTCCTAGGACCCTAATGGAACCTGAAGAATTAAAGGATCCCACAATGCCTGCCTGCAGATGGAGTAATGGTTAAGCCAGGAAGACTGCTGGGCTTGGAAAAGATCTCTAAGGACAAAGAAATGCCATCAAAATGTAGAGGCACATTTCAGAAGTAATTACTCTGGTCCTCCAGATGTGCTGTATCCTAACCTCTCTTGAACAGCTCCTTCTCCTAGTGCTACCCAACAGCAGCCATCAACACAATCACCTTCCTGGCATCTCCATATCACTCATATGTCAACTCCTTCCAGTTGTTTCCAAAGCACAAAGGACAGGCCTAATATCTCACAAAGATGTAGAAGAGTTTCCAATTTGCCAAAATCACAACACTTAGAATCTATGGCATCAGAATAACATTCAGAGTCAGAGATATTTTCAAGTAACCAAGTGGCAGAGAACACAGGGGAAGGCGGGCCACAGGCTGAAGCCCTCCACCTCCTTAGGTCTCCAACTTTGCATTTGTCCTTCTGCTCTGCCTGGGAAGCTACCACAGGTCAGTATTCTCACCCCCACCTTGAAAACCCATCTCCAGCTCAGTTGCAGGGGCAGACCTGGACCCTTGCACAAAGGATTTCCAGGGCAATACTGCTCTACTGAGCTGCAAGGCTGGGAGCAAGAGCTAGGCCAGGCCCAGCTCCTCATTAGACAATTCTAAGATCACGTTGGGAGACCCACCAGCATCAGAAGGCAGCCATGTCCTCCCCTCTATTGTGTTTGGCATCTGGCTGGGGGACAAAAGGCAGCTGAAGAGCTGAGGACCAACCAGGAAGGTCAACCAGAAGGTCAACTGCAAAACCCTTTCACTGACCTTCTAAAGGGTAGTAAGTGGAGTAGAGACGGGCTATTTGGGACAGACTTGTTAAATTAAGCTGTCAAAAAGCAACTTGGAGTCTGGAGGGCACAGAGTAATCTGTTCGGAGACAGCAAGAGGCTTCTGAGTCACCTCTGAGATCGGTGTTCTAGAATGAACATTCTTGACAATATGGTTGTTATTGCCAAAGGTAGATTATTTCATTAATCTGTGAACTTTCTTATTCATATTAGTTCACATTTAGAATTTTCCTTAGATGAAATTACTTTTAATTTTCAAACCATAGCTCATCATTTAGGCTAGAAATAAAATTTAACTGAAAAAAAAAATTAATCCAGTACGTTAATTTAGACAATGCTGTCCATGATTAATTGGGCTATAAGGTGTTTTAATATGTAATGTTTAAATTTATAACACATTTTTTTTTCTAAATGAGAAGGCTGAATTAGCTGGTTTTAAACATTCCTTCCAATTCTAACAGTCTATGATTCAATCTGATGGGGAATTAAAAAAACAATAAAATATATAGTGAATCCTTATTATTCATGGATTTCATATTTGCATATTCACCTACGTGCTTATTTGCATCCCCCAAATCAGTACTTGTGGTGCTTTTGCGGTGATCTGCTATTGTGGTCATTTGTAGACGTGCAGAATGGCCAAAAAATTTGAGTCGCCCAACATGCACCATCCCAGCTGAGGTCAAGCAAGGTCATGTTCTGCCTTGCTGTTGCAGCTGTCATGCTGTAAACATTATTTGGTGCCACACTGTCTGCATTTTGTGCTTTTTGTTGGTGGTTTTTGTGTTTGTTTTGTGCTTTCTGTTGGTGACTTCACTGTATTAAACAAATTCCAAGCATAGGTCTGACGTACTGTCCAGTGTTCCTACACACAAGAAGACTGCAATGTGTCTTAGGGAGAAAATATGTTAGATATGCTCAGGCATGAGTTATTGCGCTGGCCGCCATGAGTTCAATGTTAATGAGTCAGCAATATTTATTAAATAAGGGGACTTTAAACAGAAACACACAAAACAAAGTTCGGTACTGATCAGTTGATGAAAATGTTGTGACCAGAGGCTAGCAGGAACCTAACCCTGTATCTCCCATAGGAGCCATGGCTCAGTACTCACTAATTCAGTGGTCATGGCAACTTAATAAAATATAACTACCATGAATAGAAGATCAACTGTATTATTCAAATACAAATTTTAGAAGGAAGTAGCCTTTACAATTTGAGGAAAACAGGCTTGCTTCACAACTAAGCGAGAAAGGGCAAGGGCTGCAGGAAAACAGGCGGCTTGTTAAAGTTTATCAGAGCCTGCAAGGGGGCAGAGCAAACGTCATGGCCCAGTACGGTTAC
This sequence comes from Galeopterus variegatus, assembly GCF_000696425.1. Classification (NCBI taxonomy): domain Eukaryota; kingdom Metazoa; phylum Chordata; class Mammalia; order Dermoptera; family Cynocephalidae; genus Galeopterus; species Galeopterus variegatus. Next base: position 733,974 of record NW_007726147.1, read on the forward strand.
CCCAAGGCAGGGGGGCATGGCACCCCTGGTTTTCTGAGGACACTCAGCCATACCCTATATAATAATTGCTTGGTAGGACAAATCAGAAGCAAGGGCCTCATATGGTACCCAGGTGTGCACAGAGGTCAGATGAGCTGCAGGGAGGTGCTGGGTAGGGTGGGGAGGGAGTGGGAGAGTGCGGGAAATTTGCATAGTACGGAGAGAGCCCAAAGAGAAGAGGGGCGTTTAGCTTCCAATCCATACAGGTATTCCATCAGGACGCTGTAGCTGCCTGGCATCACCTGCTTGCCGAGCTAACCTGCTGCATATGAGCCACCAGGGGCTGGATCTTGGGTGCTGACACCTGGCCAAGGCCAAGGCTTGGTGGTAGCCAGGCAAGGTACTTGCTACTTGGTGGTAGCCAGGTAGCCAGGGCAAGGTGCTTTCCCACCCATGGAGGCATGGTGCTCAGCTAGCAGGGGACAAGAGCGGAGGGAGGAAAGGTCTCCTGGGGGGTGTGCAGGTTACTCTAGTTGGTTCAGTACTGGCTGAGTTCCTACCTAGAGGAGCAAGGTGAACTCTGAAGACAGGCAGCCTGGGGTAAAGCTCAGCCCTGCAGCACCCCAGCCCCAGGGTTTCTAACTCCTTTTTGCCTCAGTTTCTTTGTCTATAAAATGGGGATTAAAAATAGTACCCAAACCTCACACCCTTGTTGGGGATTTTGAATAAGTCAATATATGTGAAGTGCTTGGAACAATGCCTGGCGCATAGTAAATGCCTTTATAATCATTATCCATTATTGTCTATCATCCACTACCATATGTCTTTATAAGTAGAGTGGTCTTAAAATGACCATCAAACACAGTCTGGTTTAGTTAAATACCAGAACAGAAAGTACAGTCGGCCCTCAGCATCCATGGGTTTCCCATCCGAGCATTCAACCAACCACGGATCAAAAATGTTCAGAAAAGAAAATAAAAGAAATAACAATATTATAAAAAATAAAACAAATAAAAAATAATACATATAACAACTATTTACATAGCATTAGGTTACATGCAGATACCATACCATTTTATATAAGGTATTTGAGCATCTGCAGATTTTGGTACCCGAGGAGGGTCTTGGAACCAAGGATGACTGTAGTATGTGCTTAATGCAGAGTTAAATCCTGAACACCTATGGGCCGGCCTGGTGGCGCACTCGGTAGAGTGCGGCACTTGGGAGCGCGGCGGCGCTCCCACCGAGGGTTCGGATCCCATGTAGAGACCGGTCCGCTCACTGGTTGAGCGCAGTGCGGGCGCAACACCGAGGGTTGCGATCCCATTACCAGTCACGAAAAAAGACAAAAAAAAACAAAAATCCTGAACACCTATAAATAGACTATCTGCTCTTCAAATAATCCTTAATATTCAAAGCAACACACTGGCTTTTGGGACTGAAGTATGTGTGTGTGTGTGTGTGTGTGTGTGTGTGTGTGTGTGTGTGTGTGTGTGTGTGAGTTCTTTAAATATAAAAGACAGGCCAAACTAAGCTGTAAACTCGACTGTATGGTAACCTTCCAAACCAGCAAAAACTAAAGACGCATAGGTAAGTTCTTACTGCTTTATGTTGGGTTAAAAGACTCTTTTGTTGCTGTCTTTCCGGCACTGAGTCGGGAGTCAAGGATGCTATAAACTGTTTCACAGTAGCCTGGATTTTTAAACAAGCAAGGGAGGTCTGTTCAGGAAAACCGAAGGGTCAAATAAGGTATTTAATAGCTGGGACTCTTTCTCATTCATATGAATTATACTAAGCATGATTTTCTTTTTCACTTGAAGAAAAACTATAAAAGTATTCACTTTATTCTTCCCTATTTAATACACACAGGTTTTTAAGTGATTTTGCTCAGGCAGATGTCACTGGTCATGAGCCTATTTACCTTCCTTTAATTGAAGAAAGGTTCTAAGTGGATTAAAACCATTTGTGCCCAAGAGTAGGTAAGAATGTCTTTGATCTCCTCCATGTGTTTGACTATCACAACAGAGACCCAAGTGCAATTTCTATGTTCACCCAGTGCTATCTCGGAGGACTCTAACAAGCATTCTCTTTTGCAGAAAGTACCCTTCATTAAGTTAAGTGATTTTCCCCTTGCCCTTGCATTTAGATTTAGCATTCACTGAAAGCCACCTATGACAGGCCTTGTCCTGTGTGGACTACTGGAGAGATGGGTTAGACACTGTTTGGGGGCTTGGTCTGTTCTGGGGGTGGAGTACATGATAGGCTATAAATAGATTGCTCAGCAAGAGCTGGTAGTGCCTTGGAGCAGGGGGACCTTGCCCCTCAATCCTCACCCCTGCTCCCCCCCACCCATGAGGTCCCCTCTCTCCTGGTGGGCTCCCTGACTTTCTCCATGCTACTAAGGATGTATTACCTCTCAGGTGGATCCAGACAGAGACAGGCTAAGTTGACAAACCCCACAGTCCCTAGATATACAGTGTCCAGAGTAGAAATGCCAATGTATCGCTTGGGGTTCCCTTTGGCTGGTCCTTTTTCACATCACATATGAACTTTCTTCAAATTACAGAGAGTCTGCGACAGCTCCCCTGATGGGGACTGCTGCTGGCGTGTCTGTCCTCATGGCCTGGGCTCCTCCGCTGCAGCCCTCACTGCGCTGTGCTGTTGGCCTTTCTGCTCCTTTCAGCCTGACACTGACTACAAGGGTGGCAGGGACTGTGGTGCATCTGCTGGGGCAGTGTGGGAGAGCAGCTCACCAAAGGGACACTGCAGATGACTGGGCAGGTACTTGGGGTACAGTGGGATGCAAGGCTGGTTTCTGAGCACAGGGAGGGAATCTGCAGAATGGGTGGCCCATGTGACTCCTGCTGTAATTGCCAGTGAGGACCTGTCTCCCTGAACCATGACCATATCCCAGGAGAGGGGTGCATCCCAGCTCAGGGCTGGAGACAGACAGAAGTGTCTGTCTGCTCTTCATTCCTGCCCCCACACGTGACAGGGGTGGACGCATCAACACCCCAGCCCCTCTGACTCAGGACCCCGCAGAACACTGCTCTAGACATGGCAGGCATGGCAACAGTGCCTGCTAACATCCAGGAAACACAGTCCTCTGACTTTCAGTCACACCAGGGTGGCATTTCCCTTCTACTGAAGGGGAAAGGAAGCTAAACATATACCGGGCGGTGCACACAGGACAGGCATATAAAGAGGCTGTCTCTCTCTTTCTCTCTCTCATTCTACTCTTCACCATGGGAAGCTGCTGAGGCCAGGTTTCAGGCCTTCAGAAAGTCCTAGGATTCCACTAGGAATCAGAGGATGAAACCAGAATGAGCGCAAGAGAGTGGATAGCTGGACAGAGAGATGTCTGTGGAGAGGGAGCAGCTAGAAAAAAAGGAAAAACGTGTGGGGACACTTCCTTTTCATTTTTAAGCCAAGTGATCCAACTGCTAGAGCAAAGCTAAACAAGAGCCCTGGTGAGGGGAACTGGCCATAACCGCGGGAGGGCCCTCAGCAGCCCTGGTTCAAATGACAGTCAGGAGGCAGGCAGGACTCGCTGCAGAGCTGGCTGGAGCTCCCTGCAGGAGATAAGCCAGCGGCATCAGCGAGGCAGCTCCCTGTCACGTGGCACTGCCCTGATGTCCTCGGGAACAATCGAGTTGTGGAGTTAAGCAAGTGGCTTGAGACAGTAGGTTGGCTGAATATTCCATAAACAGTGAATGTGCTTAAAGGTGAAGATGATTTTTCTCCTAGAAACAGAAGTCTGATTTCCCCCCTCTTGGATTTACAGAGTCCTCACTTCCCTCAAAGGACAGGAACAATGTCACACTGTATGTTACGGCGGGTTCCCTCAACCTGTGCTGTCTAGACTGTGCGCTTTCACTTAAAAAACAAAATAAAATAAAAATAAAAACAACCATCCGCCACCTAGGCACCACTCTACCATCTTAAAATGACTTCTGGCAGGAGAAGAATGCTTCATTCAGGAGTGCCCTGGCCTGCTGGGGAGCCCAGCGGTGTGTGGGGTGGGGGGTGGGGGGAGCTGCGGGCCATGGCCTTGGTCACAAGTCAGAAACCAGACTCTGGAGCCCAGTACCTCCTCCCACAGTGTTTACTTATCTGTGCTGCAGGCACTTTCCAACAAACAAAGCAAAAGAAAGCAAAAGGTCTTCTTTATCTCAGAGCATCTCCCACTTTCTTTTGAATTTCACCTTCTAAAGCTCCCCCGAGAGAACGATCCTTTAAAAACTCCAGACTGAGACTTGCCTGCTGGCCAGCTGACCTGTGAGGCCTTGCTGTGATCGCCCAGTGGTCAGTCTGCACAGTTAGCCACAGGATGGGAGAGTAATTTTTCAAAAGATCCTTCTATGGATATTCATCCTGTTATTTAGCCAATAAATACTTTCTGAATTCCTACTGTATACAAGGCATCTGTGGGAAACTTTTCTCAACATTTTGTGGCAAAAGAGCATATTATAAGAGGCAGACGTAATTCAAGGAAGAAAGAATCAGAGACAGTGATCTGTATTTGTTGATAAAGCAACGTATCACTTTCAATCACCGCATCATCTCTTTCGAACACACATTTTCCAAAGGGAACAAACACTTGTTTGTAGCTAGAAATGCTCTCCATTCTTTATCAGATATTAAGGCCTAGGGAAGCACCACTCTCTTTCTTAAAAAGAATAGCTGCAATGGCAAAATTCAGGAGAATAATCTGATTTCCTCTCCTACTGGGGAAGGGTTTTTGCCATCTGACTTACTTTACAGCCCTTTTTTTAAAAAATTAAAATTTCAGTGGATAAACGTAACTAATTTAGAAAAATTTACTCCAAAGGGCAATGCTGGGGATTGTCCTAACAATGGAGGAAAGATGAAGCCAAGGTCTTGCTTAAAAAATCCCAGCGCTCGAACCTTAAGAAGGTTGCTAAAAGCAACGCAGAGCTGCTAGCATGTTGGATAAGAAGTGCAGATGCTACCGCTCCTGTGCACCCAACGGATTCACACTGCGGGCTCTCAGGGCAGGTAGGCTGGGCTGGAGCTACAACTCCAACCTCTAGCGGGTGGGACAGAAAGGACACCTGTGGCTGCTCCTAAGTCACCCTGCTGAGTGGGTGGATCCCTGGTCTAGTTGGCTATGCTAAACATCATAGATAGGAATTTCCAATACAAGGCCCTGGGATACAGGTGGAGAGACCGACTCCCTATCATGGAGCAATCTGCTGCAAAAGAGGAAGAGGCCTCAAAGTGATTGGGAATTGAGAAGCAATTCCCTTCCAGCCACACAATCCACAGGAGAAAATGCAGACGCATACAGACATGCACCGCCACGTGTACATGCACAGGAATGCGTGGGTCCACACCCCCCCCACACACCTGACAGCAGAGTCAGGTCCGACATGTCACCAGGGCTGCAGCGGAGCCTCACCTGGGCCTCTTGTCGACCACGGCCATGCACGTGTGCTGGGACGGCACTGCTGTCCACTTCTTCGCCTCCACCACCAGGGCTTCCGCATCCACCAAGCCAAATCCATAGAAATGGCTAACTGAAAAGACAGGGCCTTCAGAGCCGGCTCTCCTGCCCCCGCCCAGAGAGAGAGCAGGGCTGGCTCTCAGGCTCTGCTGGGTCCCAGGGAGGACAGAGCAGCACTGTCGCCTCGAGGGCTGCTGAGAGCCCAAGCTGCAGGACCCATCCCTCTGAGGGCAGCTCAAAGGTCCCTGCTGCTTTACTCTCTGAACCGGGCTCCCCCTGCTTAGGATGTGGGCCAGGAGTGCGTGCCATCTTGGTACAGAGTAGGAGAAGTGCTGAGCAGGCCTAGGACTTTCTTTTTTTGAGATGAGGACAGGTTTCTTTATACAAAAGGACTTGTCAGCATCTGGGCTCCCTCAATCTTAGACCAGACAAGAGAAACAAAATCTGAGACCTTTTGGTCCACCTGACAGCGATGTGTGATAAACACAACGAAACAGGCCGCACTCATCCTTTTGGCCATTTTCTCTCCCTGTGGCATTCCCAAGCAGCCAGGGACAGCTGCGCGGCAGAGCGCATACGCGAGAGTGCTGTGAACTGGCCGGAACCAGTGTTTGATTTGGCCAAGGCCAGAGCATTCCAAAGTTTAAGGGGCAAGGTCAAGAACCAGATCTTATCTATTTTCCTATTTAATTAGGCCAAAATTGAAATGTAGGTCAACTCTTGTTACAGCACACCACTACCACAACGTTCCTACAAAACAAAGACAAACTAGGTCCAGTCAGTAGCCTCTTTATTAAAAGGAACGTCCCTTGGCACATATAGTAACAGGCCTGACCTATATTTTACAGATAGTAGTATCAGATTTGGTGTCAAAATAGTTGGATCTGAGCTTCAAACAATGTTAAAAAGTCCTCCCTGACAAACCATGGCTGGATGAAATCTTTTTCTAGCATCTCTGTTTAGAAATCAGACAAAGCCAGTGGCACAGCCATACAATTATCTGCTTCAGAGACCCAAATATCTGGGTTAATCAAGCCCTGACTATGGGTGAATTTCATAGTACCTGCATCTGTACAGGCTGGGCTGGAGATGGAGGCCCTGCTCTCCCTGTGAGTTGCTTTTACGACATAGTGGCTAGCCAACAGAAGTTTTATAGCTGCAAAGTAACTTACATAACTATCTCAGCATCCTCATACAGATGAGGAAACTGAGGGTGAGTTTCAAAATCACAGAGCTACTCAGAGCTAAGGATGCAAGTTGCCCACACAAATGAACATCATTTATTTTAATAATTATGGATGTGTTTTAATGTGCATTAGAAAAAAAAATGTAACTACATATCAAACCCATGATTAACTAGATGTAATAAAGTTTCATTTCAAAACACATTTCTTTATGTAAAAACAAAAAGTGGGGGAGTCATTTAAAGAGAACTATTATGTAAATACTGGCACAAGTGGTCTCTGGATGTGGCAAAAGTTATGGTGTTTAGGGAACCCTGGACTCTGAGGACTTAATGTCAATGCAAGATTCTAGGAGGCTTTTCTTAAATCACTGCATATGTGTTTTTAATTCTTATGACACACAATAATATCAATTAGTGTTATTTTGGGGATTCCTTTTAAGGAATTAGTAGCACCCCTTAATACACATGCCAGGGGTCACCCAGAGGGTCTGCTAGGACGCAGTGACATGCTGATCCTCACCCAGCTCTCCAGGAACACCTGCCTCACCTTTATAACCAGCACCGTTGATCTTCCAGTCGCTCGCTTTCAGGTGAGCCGGCCGGGATGTCTTCACTAGCAGGTGCTGCACGTCCCTCCAGGTTAGCTGGCTGCTGCAATGACACAATAGACCGCGGAAGCCCGCCAGGTCCATGAGGACGGCCGCACAGTCCCAGTCAGAGGTGGTGCATCAGGAGCAGCCCAAGCCTGGACTTGAGCAAGCCCTCGGGCTAACAATCGTGGTCCTTGGCAGGGGTTTATTTCACAGCCTCTTTGTAAAGAATAGTTTCCAGCAACTAGTTCCTGAGATAAAATAGTACAGGGGTGACCTAAAATTCAGAAACATTAAACACCCAGCCTTGTTGCCAAGTCCTACTTGAGTTTAGACAGGGCCATAAAGGAAATTTTGGAAGTAGAGAGAAGAAAATGTTTAATGTAACAGTATATGGTTATTAAGTGTTTGGGACTGTTCTTCACCATAATGAGCAAATGCTAGCGTGCACTTCAGTACACCCAAGCCATGATGGGCCCAGATTCCTTCTACGTGGATCCACCGGCTACAGACTGTAACTTGAGATTTTAGTAATTTGAGATTTACAAGACATTCATTTTGTAGCAAAATAGAAACATTTCATTAAAAGAACAAATGCCCACTGTGTGAATGTAAGTACACAGGTCATATTTCTTTGATTTTAAGATACATTTGCCAACCTTTTTTACCACCTCCGGAATCAGGATCCATCTCTGTCCACAGCAATCAGGACCTGCTTACACTGCCTGAGGATGCTGAACTGGGTCCTGGCTACTCACATGGTCATTTGCAGGTCTCCATAACTCTTAGCCTAAAAGAACTCTTCGATAATTACAAAAATTCTAAGAGGTGTGGAAGTATTGCATCATTGGTAGCACTTCTGGTTTCTGTGCTAGTACATAAAAAGGGTACATCTTACAATCTATAGCATCGTGGATTCAATGATATACAGTATTTTTCATACTATCTCTAGGCAGAGAGTAGTATAAAATAAAATCATTATTCCTTTCTTCTAATCAGTATTAACTGTCATGAAATCTAGATATTTGAATGTAAAGCTTTCTGCAAGGCTGCTTTAAAATGTACCTATAACACCTACATAAGAGTCACCAATAAAGGAAATAGATTTTTGTTGTATAAAACTAATGGCTGAATGAAAAGAAAAGATGTATAGGTTTATGGTTCCACGCACAATAGAGAAATTTTTATACATATTTTATTCCTTTTTTTTTTTTTTTGTCTTTTTCCGTGTCCGGCAACGGATCGCAACCCTCAGTGTCGCCCCCGTACCGGACCGGGACCGGCAACGGGATCGCAACCCTCGGTGTTGCTCCCGCGCCTCGCTCAGCCAGTGAGCGGGAACCGGTCTGTATGTGGGATCCGAACCCTCAGGCGGGAGCGCCGCCGCGCTTCCCAAGCGGTACACTATCCAGTGCGCCACCGGGCCGGCCCATATTTTATTCCTTTTCTAGCCTATTAAATTGACACATATCTAAGACCTTTTAATCACCCAGAAAATTAACCAAGAATGAGCATCTCTCATGTCCAGGTTTAACTCCCTAACATCCCAAATGCATGTATTATCCTTCCCAGACTCTTGCCAGGACTTGTGAGTGCTGACAACGAGGGAACGACCCTGTGCCAGGTCCGGGAGCTGCCCCCACGTGCGTGCTTCTTTACTAGACACGCCTGTGACACGTGTGCTCTCACAGCAAGCACAAGCCTAGCAATGTGGGGCACAAGTAGGACCCAGAGCAGCTGCTGTGGCTGAGAAGGGTTGTGGACAAGGGTCAAAATGCTGAAGCACCAACAAGGCCTTCGCCACATCCTCACGAGGGAGCTGCCCCGACCCACACTAGCCTCAACCATCTTTCCAGTTGCCCACTGAGTGCGGGCGTGTGCCTGTGGTGAAATGTGCATAACCTGAAATTTACCAGTTTAACCATTTTTAAGTATATAGTTCTGTGGCACTAAGAACATTCACATTGTTGTGTAACCATCACCACCGTCCATTTCTAGAACTCTTTCATCTTCCCAAACTGAAACTCTGAACCTATTTATCACTGACTCCCCAGTGCCCCCTCCCCAGCCCCTGGCAACCACTATTCTACTTTCTGTCTCTATGTATTTACGACTCTAGGAACCTCATATAGGTGGAATCACACAGTATTTGTCCTTTTATGTCTTGCTTATTTCACTTAGCACAATGTCTTCAAGGCACATCCATGGTGAAGCAAGTGCCAGAATTTCCTTTCTTTAACAAGGCTGAATACTATTCCACTGTATGTGTAGACCACATTTCGCCGATCCATTCATCCATCCATGGACATTCAGGTTGTTTCCATCTTTCAACTACTGTGAATCACACTGCTATGAACATGGGTGCACACATATCTGATTCCCTGATTTCAATTTTTGGGGGTGTATACTCATGAGTGGAATTGCTGGATCACATGGTAACGCTACATTTAATCTTTTCAAGCACTCGCCATACTGTTTTCCACAGCAGCTGCTCTATTTTACATGTCCATCGCTCACCTCCTTTGCCTGTTTTCCTACAGGGAGCTCACCAGGGCGTGAGTCTTGGGGTACACTTCTCCCTTGGGGCACACATGGTCTAGGCTGCAGCCCTGGCCTCCCTTGATATCTGTAATGGGTTCTCGCTGCTGTGCCAGTCGCTGGACACTCACCAGCCTCCTTGCTGTCTCGCCCCAGCCATGTCCCTAGGCCCAGTGTCCAGGCCTTTGCCTGGCACAGGCTGACCTGCTGTCCCCTCTCATCCACAGCCCTCTTGAGGGCACACTGGCCAACCTCACTGTTAGAGGAGGCCCTGGTGGGTGGCCACGGGCACAGGCTCTGGAGTTCAGAAACAGCAGACAAGGCCACACCCTTGCTGCAACCCGGCAGGTTACTGCTGCATGTCAGTGGGGCACGCTCAAGGATGGCGAAAGCCAGTCCTCCTGGAAGTTTAGCTGTTTGGTACCATGAAGTATGAGCTTCAGAGCTGAGTACGGAATGGGTCCAGAAAGGGAGAAAGTTAGAAATCCTTTTATAATGAGGAAATCCATTTTATTTTTTTATTTTATTTATTTATTTTTTTTGTCTTTTGTCTTTTTCCGTGTCCGGCAACGGATCGCAACCCTCAGTGTTGCCCCCCTACCGGACCGGGGACCGGCAACGGGATTGCAACCCTCGGTGTTGCTCCCGCGCCTCGCTCAGCCAGTGAGCGGGAACCAGTCTGTATGTGGGATCCGAACCCTTGGGCGGGAGCGCCGCCGCGCTTCCCAAGCGGCGCACTTATCCAGTGCGCCACCGGGCCGGCCCGAAATCCATTTTATTTTTGACTCTACTAATAAAACCATAAATATAACTGCTTTGAAAATACATCTAAGAAATGGTGTTGAAAATATTTTTTGATGAAGAAGGGGTGAATGGGAAGTCCCAAGCCCACCCCAAACTGTGAGACCACCTTTGACAATTCTGACACACGAAGTTCTTTCTTCATTCTCATCGCATGCTGCCCTTAGGCACTCCCTGTGCCTCCTGGGAGCTTTTCTGCCCAGGACACCTGGCTTTGCCCTAGTTCCTGCTCCAGTGGCAGTGCACAGAAGAAAGCAGCAATGCCATGGCCATGCAGCCCAGGCGTGTCACTACACACACCTCCACATCTACACTCAGGCATGCAGGCTCCTTGGACATCATTTGCTCCTGCTTGACCAATCCTGTAAGTTTAAAATGCTCTAAGTGACACTGTTGTAAATGATTTGCCACCTGCACATTTATGAGGAGGTACTAAAATGATGAGGACAATGACATCTGAGTTTCATGTGTCCAGCGGCCAACTCTAATGGGACAACCTGGCACGGAGTGGGATTTGTTCTCTCTTCAGTTTCAACTAACAAAAATCCTTTCTTGTTTCCAATAAGGAATGGAAAATACAGAGTGATGAAAACGTAAGTGTGCAAATGCAACCTGCCATACAAGAACTAATTATTTTGGGTCGGCCAGGTGGCGCACTGCTATAGTGCGCCGCTTGGGAGTGCGGTGGCGCTCCCGCCGAGGGTTCGGATCCCACATACAGACCGGTTCCCGCTCACTGGCTGAGCGAGGTGCGGGCGCAACACCGAGGGTTGCAATCCCGTTGCCGGTCCCGGTCCGGTACGGGTGTGACACTGAGGGTTGCGATCCGTTGCTGGACATGGAAAAAGACAAAAAAAAAAAAAAAAAAGAACTAATTACTTTGAATGTTTTAAAAGAGCCTCAGGACACAGAAGCTAACATTTTGCCTGGAAAGTGAAAATATTTAGCTGTTTGTTAAATTGGTAGCATTTGAGTGGTATGCTTTTTTGCCTTGTGCAAACCAACATGCAAACGTACATAACTACAAGGCTTTAAGCATCCCAAACATTCTTTTGGAATCTTTTAAAAATTCATCTACAACAAATGACAAGAGCAAACAGCCAGGCTGTCCTGCACCTGTTTTGATGTTTAAACTAAAGTTTGTTTTTAACCCCACGACCGCATGTGCAGTTAACTCTCTTTGCTTTCTGACCCAGCCATACACGAACAACTCTAGTGTTTTCATTTGGCTAATGACAGACAAAGACATTTTATTGTCAATTTATGAACTACAGTTCCTGAAGGGCAGCTGCAGCAGCCTCAAGTGTGATTTTGGTGTGTGGTGTGGATGGGAGGCAGGCTCAGGGTGTGGCCCAACCGGCCCCCAGCGTCCTACAAAGGGCAGGAGGCTGTGGGCTTTAAGAAGAGAAGAAGCTGCGTCACACCCATTAGGAAGGCCTGAAAAAGGAAGGAAATTCTGATGCATGCTGCAGCACAGATGAACCTTGAAGACATTATGCTAAGTAAAATAAGCCAGTCACAAAAGGACAGATGCTGCATGATTCCACTTATATGACATACCTAGAATAGTCAAACTCATAGAGACAGGAAGGAAAATGGAGGCTACCAGGGGCTGAAACAAGGAGGGAAGCGGAAGTGTTCAGGCCAAATTGTGCCCGCACGCCCTGCAAATTCATATGTCAAAGTCCTAAGCCCCAGAACTTCAGAATGTGACTATATTTGAAGATAGGGCCTTTTAAAAGGTAATCAAGGTAAAATGAGGTTATTAGGGTGGGTCCCAATCTGACATGACGGGTATCCTTATAAGAAGAGGAAATCTGGATACAAACATGTACACAGGAAAGACCATGTGAGGACACAGGGAGAAGATGGCCTTATCCAAGCCAAGAAGACACCAACTCTGCAGACACCTTGATCTAGGACTTCCAGCCTCCAGGGCTTCAAGAAAATAAATGTCTGTTGTTTAAGGCACCTGGTCTCTCTTCTGGTTACTCTGTGATGGCAGTCGAGCAGAATAATACACTCAGTTATTGTTTAATGGGTATAGGACTTCAGTGTGGGAAGATAAAAAGGTTCTGCAGGTAGACGGTGGTGATGGCTGCACAACAGTGTGAATCTGTAGCTGCTCTCCCCTTGCGATGCGGTCACATCCTGATAGATGCATCATAAGTTGAAAATATCCTAAGTTGAAAATGCATTTAATACACCTAACCTACCAAACATCATAGCTTAGCCTAGCCCACCTTAAATGTGCTCAGAACACTTACAATAGCCTACAGTTGGGCCAAATCATCTAACACAAAGCCTATTTCTTAATACGGTGTTGATATGCAGTTTTGATTTTACAGAGAAATTGAGCAAAAAATACAGATAGTTCCCATTACCCACATATACAGTTTCTCCTATTATTGACATGTTACCTTAGTGTGGCATATTTGTTACAGTTATGAATCAATATTGATATATTCTTGTTAATAATTTTATATTAGTGTTCCCTCTTTGTACCATACATTTCTATGGGTTTTGCCTAATGCGTGATGTCTTGCATTCACCATTATGGTATCACAGAGAATAGTTTCACTGCCCTAAAAATCCTCTGTGCTCCACCTATTCATCCCTCTTTCCCCCCCCTTACCCCTAAAACCCTGGCAACCAATGATTTTTATTTTTGCACTATCTCAAACGTTTCTCATTTCTTTTTGTTGGAAATATTCAAAATCCTCTCTTCTAGCTAATTGAAATGTGCTCAGAACACTTACATTAGCCTACAGCCAGGCAAAATCATCTAACACAAAGCCTATTTTATAATAGTGTTGAATATCTCATGCCATTTATTAAACACTGTACTGAAAGTTAAAAGCAGAATGGCTGTATGGGTACTCCAAGTACAGTTTCTACTAATGGCTTTGGCAAATTGTAAAGTTGAAAAATCATACCTTGAACCATCGTTAAGTCGGGACCGTGTGTGCTTAATGCCACTGAAATGTATACTTAAAAATGGTTAAAATGGTGAATTTTACATTACATGTATTTTACCACAATATAAACATTTTTTAAAAAGGAGAAGGGAGGAAAGTGGGCACTTACTTTGCTTCTAGCGCCAAGGCAATGACGCCGGCCACCATGGGGGCCGAGACTGAGGTGCCAGTGTGGCCATCGGTACAGCGCTGCCGCAGATCCGTGGTGACCTGCATGAGAGGATGGCACAATGAGGCACTGGCAGAAAGGCCCGTTCGCTCTCAGGAGAAGGCTAGGCTACTCGAGGTGCTGCTAACTGGCAGGGGTGACCCTGGACCCCAGGAACAGAAAAGGTGTTCAGCGAACCTGTCTCGGCCAGCACAATGTCTGCAATATGTGGTGCTTCCTGCTGAATGGCTTTGCAGTCATGTGCAAAATGTGGACAGGGTGATCTTGGGGTGGGAACAGGGAGACAAGGCAGGGAAGACAAGCAGCCAGAGCCACCTGCTATGAGCTCTGATAAGGCACTGGCTCCTTCCATCACTACTGCACAAGTGCGTGCCGAGAAACATGCATGGCACAGGGAGACCAAGAGGGGCCCTCCACAGGCCGTTCTCCTTGGGTCTAATTGTCACTAATGTCCGAGAGTCCCTGAGGCAAGACCACCTGCCAGAGCCAACTTCAGCAACCCCCAAATCTCCTCCTGACTTCAGAGCAGCTGAAGGTGCTCAGGTGGCCAGAGAGGGTCTTTGCCTTTCACCAGGACAACATAGTCCGAGTTTCCCACCAGGACATCCTCCTCAGAAAGCTGACACGTCCTGTGCCCAAAGCACCCTGGTTCCATCTGCAGAAACAGATGAACCTTAGCACCCTTGGCCCCCCAGGGCCTGCTGAGCGGGACAATGCGGTGGCTCTTCTCTTTGAGAAGGGCAGGCGGCTCTGCCAGCTGATGCGCTCTGCTGCCCTACCTGAGGTGCTGCCTCTGGAGAGGTGAGGGTGTGAATCTGGGACCTCCCTGCTGCTTGGCTGGATTCGTGTTTCCCTTTTGAACAGAAATAGGGAGCAGCAGCCATGGGACCTGCACGGGTGGGCTCAGCTGTGCTAGACAGGATTGTGGCCCCCATGGTCTTTGTCCTCAGTGTTGCTCCCGTGTGCTATGCAGATGGAATTAAGGTTGCTAACCAGCTGACCTGAAGTCAGGGAGATTATCCTGGATTATCTGAGTGGAAGGGGAAGGCAGCAAGGGTGCCCTAGAGAGCAGGCATAAGAAGGACTCAGCCTGTTGCTGCTGGTTTCAAGGAGTTGGAGGACACAAGACGAAGAATGGGGGTGACCTTGAGAAGCTGAGAATGGTCCTCACTGACAGCCACAAGGGAACGGGAACCTAGGTCCCACAGCCACAGAGAACTGAATTCTGCCGACAACCTGAATAAGAAGGAAATAAATTCTCCTGCAGAGCCTCCAGGAGGGAAGACAGCCCTGCCAGCACCTTGATTTTAGCCTTGTGAGACTCGACGCAGAGACCCCATCGAGGCTGCTGCTGGACTTCTGACCCACAGAACTGTGAGAAGTTAATCCGTGCTGTTTTAAGCTGCTAAGTTTGTGATCATTTATTAAGGCAGGGTCTAATATACCCACCCACCTACCACAAGGCTGCAATAGCCAATTTGCACAACCCTTGAGAATAAATTTCTCCACTGGTGATAAATCCAGATCCTCTTCCAAACTGAGCATCTTCCCTGGGCACATTTTAGCTGGCTGGTAATTCCTGGTGGAGGGGGGTCTGGCCTGTGTCACACATGCACAGGAAAATTTGACAGAAACGCTAACAGAGACCAGTTCCCCTGTGCCCATCCGACAGGGCTGAGGTGCCTGCAGCTGAGGGTGAGGGAAAAGGGACAAGAAAGCAGCCCCTCTGTCCTCAGCATCTCTATATGCAAGTGGACACAATGATATGTACTTCATGGGGCTTCTGTGCAGATCACAGCCGGGCACCTACAGGTACTTGTGCTTGGTAAATGGTGACCAGTGAGGGAAACTAGGGGTGGCTGTGCAGGGGCCAAGCTCTCGAGAGCATGTGTTGCCCACGGCTGGCCCTCCAGCCTCAGCGAAGGGGGTCCTGGGGAGGCAGCAAAGGGGCCTCCCCCAGAGAGGGATTGCGGAACCAAGTAGTTAATGAGTCCTAGTGCCCTGCCTGGAACACGGCTCGGTGAATGTTCGGTGAATGAGCAGACCCTCGTCTTTGGGTGAGAAATGCCTGCTTTAGGTTTTACGCTTTTTATTAAGAGTCTTGTCTCACCACAGGCATCCCTCGCTACAGGTGGATGCTCACTGGCATTCACCAGGAAGAGAGGGACGGAGAGCACAAGGGGACAGAGCTCTGACTGCAGCCACAGACCTGCCTGAACTCTGTCCAGAGCAGTACGTGTCCCCTTGTGGGATGTCCAGGAGGACTCAGAGCAAAAACTGGGCTCTGGTAGAGCTGGAAAAAATGCCATCCGTACTGTCAGGGTAGAGTTCCAGGACAGCATATATTTCCTCTTTTAGTCTTCTCTCAACTACACTCTTCTTACCCACCCATATTGCTCCAAGAGGAGAATTAAGAAAAATAAAATAAAAATAAGAGAAACCATTTTGTAGCTAAGGCATGTGCACACACATGCACAAACAAACACACACATGCTGGTGTGACTAATGAAGCAAATAAAGCTGCACACCCTGCTTTCAGGGTTGAGAGACACCGGCCCATGGTACAAAGTGACCAATAACACGAGCTCCAACCTGCACCCGTGTGGCCAGCAGGCCTTTGTCAGGTTTTGTTCGGCACAAGCGTCTGTTTAATGAGACTCCAGCAAGTCCGCATTCCAAGGAGCTGGATTTCTAAATGAACAGGGCACCATTCAGAACCTCAGCTGCTCGTCCTAGGGACGCATGCTCCAGTAAAAAAGGAAATAACAACTTAAATTAATACCTTAGTTAACCAGCCCAGGCTGCTGCCAGGCTGGCGGCAGAATGATGGTGTCTGAACTTTCACTGGTGCAGAGCAAAGCGGAGAACAGGAAGCCTGTATGCTCCCCCAGAAAAATGTAAAAATAAGTTTGTAAATAATTTCTAAAGATGTGGCTAAGCAGCAGGAGAAATGAAATGACGCTAGCAAGCTTTAAAATTAAACCATGTCTGGCTAGCTCCATGGTCTCATTTTTTAAATGTCCAAAAACCAATTTAAGGATTATGCATTTGAATTCTGTATTAATTTGGACTGGAAACCCTCCTTTCCTCCTTTTTTTTTTTTTTTAAGTATGTATGGAAGGAAGAAGCTCAAATTCTACCCATAAACTAAAACGGTTACCTTCTAAAAGATAAGTCACACTCATGTTCACTTAACAGAGCATAACAGACAGACACCACCACTCAACTTAAGTGTGCAGGATCCATCCTTTTGCAGCAGCAGAATGCCTAGAAGAACCCTTGAATTTCTAGAATGTTTCAGTGTAAAATCAAGACTTTCTCTTACTCTGTTTTACATGTTGGAACTGGACTGGTCAATTGGATTCCAAGTGATGTGACCACAGAATTTTAGAGAGCTAAAACTGGATGTGATGAGAACAAACCCCATTCTTAAATGATATTTTTAGATCTCTAAAGCCAGAAAGGGTTTTAATTGGTATTTCTGTGCAAAGATTAGAAAGGCAGAGTCCAAGGAAGGCTGCCAGGGGACTGGAGTTAACCTCGAGGCTCGAGTAGTTCACTGAGGGGGAGGTTGGAACCCTGGGATCCAGGGCGATCTGGCCTTGACCTAACTCATCTTTTTGTTAAGGGGAAAAGGTACTCATCCCCAGAGGGCCAAGACACACATTATAAACCCTCCAACTTGCTGAGAGAACTTACAATTTTCCGCTCATAAAAGGCCCCGCTGCTGTAGGTTGTGGCCAGGGTGGAGGCGCACTCTTCCAGGTACCAGGGCTTGTAGCCATTCTCGGTGGTGCTGCTCACGGAGATGGTGTAGATGCTGTTGGTGTAGCCGTCACAGGAGCAGTGGTCCCCGTCCCTCCCGCCGTTCCCAGACGCCCAGACAAAAATGGAGCCCAGGCCCTGCCGGCCCTGGAGGGGAACAGGAAGAACAAAGCGTCAGCCCTGGCAGCTAGAACCTGCACGGTACACCCCACATCCTGGAATCCCACCTTCTGAATGCTCCCTCAAAAGCAGTGAGGAGGACACATTCAGACCCCGATGCCCCAAGAGCGTGGTTTCATGGGCTGATTTTTTTTTTTAAACAAATAACTGCAATCTTTTAATAAATTCCATGGAACAGTTTTGCCTGTGGCAACAGCCTTAAAACTGCAGATCACAGGGTTATAGGAAAGACAAGGGCCAGAAACTCCTCTGTCCTTCACACAAAAAATATGGGGCCCTCACACAAGCGGTTCTATTTCCTACCACTTCTGTTACAATGGTCTCCGATCACAGACCTAGCAGTGCCACAGGTAGTGCTGAGATTATAGATGATGGTGGAATTTATAACTAACTTTAATTTTCTGATGGAATAATCAAGTCGAAGGTATACCCGTTCTCCAATGTTCATCGCAGCACTATTTACAATAGCTAAGAGTTGGAACCAGCCCAAATGTCCATCATCAGATGAGTGGATATGGAAAATGTGGTATATCTACACAATGGAATATTACTCTGCTATAAAAAGGAATGAAATACTGCCATTTGCAACAACATGGATGGACCTAGAGAGAATTATATTAAGTGAAATGAGTCAGGCCCAGAAAGAGAGATATCGCATGTTCTCACTTATTTGTGGGAGCTAAAAATAAATAAATAAATACACAAACTGGGGGGGAGGGAAGAAGACACAACAATCACAATTCCTTGAAGTCGTTACAACAAGCAAAAAGATATGAGGTTGTTGGGAGGGAGGGAGGAGAGGGAGAGGGGAGGGAGGTTTCGGTAATGGGCCACAATAATCAACCACATTGTATTTTGATAAAATTAAATTAAATTAAAAAAAAAAACTTTAAGTTTTATGGATTGAAAGAGCTGGTCTTGTGAGGAAGAGAATGAATTTTCCTGAAGACATGCCTGAAGAGATACCCTTCTTAGAGAGCAAGCTAATTTTGCAGGGGGATAGAACCAGGAATTCTGGGTGAAGCCTGAAGAGGTCAAAACAGTATGTTCCAGGATGCCGGTGGCTGCTCGTGGGTGTCCTATTAGAACTCCTTGAGGTCTCCGCCGAGGGTATGTGTTGGAGTGCTCAGATCGTCAACACCAGCCAAGGCCGGCGGCTTCACTTGTGTATAGTCTTCATTGTTAAGAAAGTACACATGTGGCTTGACAGTTAGATCAGCTGGTTAGAGTGTGGTGTGCATGGCCTTATAACACCAAGGTCAAGGGTTTGGATCCCTATACCAGTCAGCCACCAAAAAAAAAAAAAAAAAAAATGTACACATGAGAGGAAGTCTTTGAAAAACAGCAATGGGTCAGGGCAGGTTCCTGCAGCTCTGTTCTGTCCCACACTCACAGGGCCAACGATTTCTGATCAAACCCAGAAAGCATCATCCCAGCCACACACCAGCTAAATATTAGCTAATGGAAGATTGAACCGACTGATTCAGTTCAAATGGCTGGACCACAGCCAGCCCCAGAGAGCAGTGCCAATATCTGTCTCCATGTGAAACTGGACCCACTGGGCTGGCAACTTTGACATCCTTTCGGAGGACCCTCCTTTCCAAACACACACAGGAAGTTGATGCTTACGCCCAACATCTGACCAATTGAAAGATAACTTTCAATCAAACTCTGCCATCCCTGCGGAGTCCACCTGAAGCCCTACTGCCGACTGGACCCATCACTCTCATCCCTAAAGTTCAAGTCTCCCTCTGCTTTGTAAGCCCCATGCCCGCCTGCTCTGTAATCTCCATGCCACTCCACTCTGTAGACCCAGGGGACCCCAGTTCCAACATCAGGCTCCCAAGAGAGCCCACAGGAAGGTGTCCGGTGCCCACCCAGCCCCGCGGCTTGAAGCACCTTATTCTCTCTGTTTTCTGCATCTCCAAAGTAAACTTGGCCCAGAGCTCGACAGAAAGACACAGAGTACTAAGGAAATGGGCATGTCCGGGCATGTCCGTGCATGTAATTCCCTATAGGAAAAGATTAACCAGAGGCCAGTTTGAACCAACTAAAATCCAAACAAAAAGGTATTTAAGCCATCAGAGCCTATCTTTATTCCACATAAGAATCACCCCTAAGACACTGTCACTCTTAACTCCCCACCCCACTCAAAATTATTTATAAAATGTTGTCATTTTGCAAAGTAGAACATGCAATCTTATTGCTCCAGTAGCACAGAGCATGGCCCCCATGGTGCCCCTTGACTTTAATGGGCACACATCCAGTCACCTGGGAGTCCTGTTACAATGCTGTTGGGCACGCAGGTGACACGAATGCTGCTGGCCTGGACCTGCTTTGAATATCAAGGGCCTGAAATGCTAAAGGTTTGCATCTTTCCACCCTACACCGCGCATTCATTACTAGACCAATCCCTTCTCACAGGCATCAAGTACCACGGCCTCTTCCCCTTCTTCAGTTTCCAGGAAAGAGAAGAACACAAAATGAGGCAGAGGAAATACCCAGATCTGAGGTGTAAGGACATGTCTTAGCTGTCTCTGAGGATTTTATTTTCATCTTCCACATCTTCCAGTGGCTTCACACATAAGTCACAGGACTAAAGCACTTGGGGACTTTTCAACCCAAGCCATGAACTTGTCTTTCTGTTCAATAAAGCCACAGCCTCAACCCAATCAAATCCTACTTCATTGTCTTCCCTGGGGGGCAGGGGGCAGAGTTTATTCACGAGCTCAGAAGCACCACTACTGAGGGCTAGCACACACCAGCCACCTGGACGAGGCTCATGTTTTCAGCCACGGTGAGGTTTAATCTGCCCTTCCAAATGACAGCCACATGAGGAGAAAGGCCTCGGAAGGACCGGCATGCCACAGGTCTCTGTGCAGATGACAGCTTCTGAAGTCTCCTACCACATCAGCTACCAAAGATGAAATCATATTTTACAGACAAAGACCGCGGGTGACAAACCAGGCCGCAAGGAGGAGAAACAGATGTGAATGTGGTTTGGCTTGAGATCATCAAATTCTAGAATTTTCAGTGACAGCTTTAGACAGCTGTGATTTAAGGATCCCTATATGATATTTTTACTTCAGAAAGACTAAAAAAGTTTAAATGGCCTCAGTATTTCAAGAAACTGTGACAAGAATGAAGGCGAACCACATAGTCCCCCCATGACTTCTCCACTCCCCTGACAGCTTCATGAGGCCGATGCTGTTCAGAATGCAGAAGGCAAAGATCCCTTCTCTGCAGCCCCAACTTTCCAAAATCTTGCATGAGCTCCGCCTATACAAACCTAAGTGAAGAAGAGAATCCAAACAATCACTTGAAAACAATCCTCACTTTCCTGGAAACAGGGTTTCTCATTCTAAAATCTCATATCGTTAGCTCATCTCATAGAGACTACAGACTTTCAGCATTAACACCATTCAAAGCACTACGCTCCATGCAGAAAATGTGATCACAAACTCACCCACCCTCTCTGATGCTTAAGTTCAGGTAATTTTTAGGATGTCTCACTTGTCATTAAGATTAAGATCCTCGCAATGTAGTGCAGGGAGGGGGGATGACTTATTTATTCAGCAGCCCCTGGCGGGCAGCAGCTAACATGGCCATGCCCAAATCTCCAGCACCCTGCCCTCCGCAGGTGCCAGCCGTCTGCCCGAAGCCACCTCTGAGCTTTCTTGGCATCGTGGAGATAAAGGAAGCTGTTGGGGGCGGCAAGTGTGCATGCGAGGTCACACGCTGTGGATGTGTGTGCGTGTCTACACTGCCTCCTCCCTCTAGTTTTCTTCTCACACTAAGGGACACGAGAGTGGACAGCCCCATTTCGGGTCACTGGTTTCTCAGGTATTCAAGCCCTGAGCAGCTGTGGGAGAGGGCCCTGGAGGAGGAGGCCCCCGCCTCACACCTGTGGGGTGACACCACAGCCATGGGAGAAGGTGTGCCTGCCAGGAGGGGAGGACGCAGCGCAGGCCAAGGCCTAGCACAGGTAAGGAAGTGGCAGAAACTCTGGGGTCTAGTGAGCGGGGCAGCAGGGTCGGGAGCCTTCTAAGAGAAAAACACGCATGCCCCACAAGAGGAAATTCACAGACAGTGACCAAACTCAGTGCACCCAGCAAAGCAATCAAATCATATGATATAGAAAAAGGAAATCGTGAAAAAGTTAAAGAAAAGATTGGTCGTCTGCAGGGCAGGACTGAAGGTTGGGCAGAGGGACACAAAGGACAGCTGTTTTCCATATAATCCCCCAGTACTACTAGATTCATTTATTAACTATTTAATGACTGTGCATGGGTTACAATACAGTAAGAACTTTAAAAAATGTTTTAAATTATATAAATAATAAAATGGGCTTGACCGCCCCCCCCAACTTCCTACTCTCCAGTCACCACAGGAGAAGTCAGAGATGTCTGGACTTCCTGCCGGGACCACCCCTCCTGGCAGTGACTGGCCACGCCTTATGCTCTGAGCTGGGGCTTGCTGGCCACCCAGGGCTGCCCCGACACTGACCACAGCTCTGTCCACCTGCTACAAGAAGCTGTCCTCACCCAGGAATGTGCCTTGCCACCACAACTGTAAGAGCTGGTTCATCTCCAGCCATCCCTTCCTATCCCTCAGCCTTCCTGACCCACAAGGATCCAGAATGGACGATCACAGCATGGCTGGTGGGTGGCCTCCTGGGGGGAGCCTGACAGCCTTCCCAGCTTCCCCTCCGCTGGTCAGTAGAGAACCACCATCTCATATCTTTGCTCTACTTAATCCCTGGTGTCCCTGGCTGTGCATTGGGGTTGGGGGGCTGGGGATGTCGAGACTATAGCTTCCTTCTGCAGTAAGGGTGCTGGATTAGCACACACCTGTGATGGATGCAGAAAGCTCCACCGTTGGGTATTTCTGTGGGCAGATGGGTCCAGGACACCCTTTCCACCTGCACAGACGAAGGTGATCTGACTTGGACCCCTCCCACCCACCTGCACACCCCCCTCAGTTGGGGACGGCAGACTCCAGGCAGATGGCCAGCTGGTTCCTGCTGGAACAGCTGTTCTGTGACCAGACAAAACACTTCTTCTCTCGCTGGTAAACAACCAACCTCCCTGAGCCCCTCAGTGATTCCTCTCTGGTGCCGTGCCAGTTCTGTTTCAAGGCTGTGGCCTGTGTCGCTCTGATACTTGGTTGTTAAAAATATCTGCTATCACCCCCACCCAGAGCGCTCCCCCGCAGCCCTGGGTCACGCGCACCTTTTTGATGCCATACTCGAAGGCCTGCTTAGCCAGTCGGCCAGGCCCGTCCACTGTCTTGCCGTCGTCGTCCGGCCCCCAGCTGGCACTGTAAATGTCGATGTAGTTGGGTCTGATGCCCAGCGACTTTGCCTCCACCACATCTGTGACGTCGCCGTCCAGCATGCGGATGCCTGAAAGCACAGAGGAGCCTGGCCGTCAGCGCAGACGCTGGCCACCCGCCCTGGCAGCCTAGACAGCGATGCTGCGTCACAGAGCTCCCCAGAGGGAGCTTTCCCCACGCTGGCTGAGGTGAAAGAATAAAAATGACACCTCAGTCCACCTTGTAAAGTGCTCCCACTACGTGACAGCAACAAAGGAAACCGAGCTACTTCCGCAGGGAGGGTTCGAACACTGTCCCTCTGTACCACAACAGCACGCTAGCATCTAAAAATGCACATGTCACAATAGAACCCTGGAGTCTTTTTCAACATTCCCAGCTGTTAACAGTGTATGTTTATTTCTCTTTCCTTTATGACCCCAGCCCTGACGTATAGTTTACGATGAACCAAACAATGAGCTTTTCACTGGGAAGACAGAAGCCCACGCCCTGGCCTATCACAGGCTGGGGGGCCTGGACTTTCCTGGCCATCTCATCTCCATCTGGGTTCAGGTGCTGTGTTCCCTGGAGGGGTCTTTGGAGAAGAGGAGTCCACCTTCCTCAAGAGCACCCCAAAAGGAGAGGGGTGAGTAGGCTCCCACAGGCCTCTCCCAGTGTCTGCTGCTTGAGCCAAGTCTCTCCTTCCCCCAGGCACAGGGCTTGCCTCCATTACTGATCACACTCTGCACCCAGCAGATGCCCCCACCCCCAACAATGCCTGACCCAGAGAAGAAGTCTGGAATGCCCGGCATGAAACTGGGAAGCAGAGATCATGACAGCCACTGGCACATTCTTTCTGAATACTGCTAGATACATAAAGTCAGACTTCTCTGAGGCTCAGAAAACCTTGCCACCCACCCGGCAACAGCGCTCTTCAGGTAGCTTCTCAGCACCCCAGCCACCCCACTCAGAGGCCCCCAGGAGCTCCCTATACACCAGGCCCAGCTCTCAGTGTGCAATGACCAGGACTTTCATCCAAATGAGGTCTAAATCTTAGAGCTATTTAAGATGTAACAGAAAAGGGGATGCCTTCTTTTTTTTTTTTTCCTTTTTGTCTTTTTCCGTGTCCGGCAACGGATCGCAACCCTCAGTGTCGCCCCCGTACCGGACCGGGACCGGCAACGGGATCGCAACCCTCGGTGTTGCTCCCGCGCCTCGCTCAGCCAGTGAGCGGGAACTGGTCTGTATGTGGGATCCGAACCCTCGGCAGGAGCGCCGCCGCGCTTCCCAAGCGGCGCACTATAGCAGTGCGCCACCGGGCCGGCCCCAGGGGATGCCTTCTGATTGTAAGAATAATATGTGCTGGGCCGGCCCGGTGGCGCACTCAGTAGTGCGGCGGCGCTCCCGCCAAGTGTTCAGATCCCATATAGAGACCGGTCCGCTCACCTGTTGAGCGCGGTGCGGGTGCGACACCGAGGGTTGCGATCCCGTTGCCAGTTGCGGTACGGGCGCGACACCGAGGGTTGCGATCCCGTTACCGGTCACGAAAAAAGACAAAAAGGAAAAAAAAAAAAGAATAATATGTGCTCTTTGCCGAAAGTTTGGGAAATAAAGAAATAACCACTAATAATATTTGGTTTATTTTCTTCTAGAATTTTTCTTTGCAGCGTATACTTTCCAAATCCTTTCCTGCTCCCCACTGGACTTTATACAGAGCATTTTTCTGTGCCATTAAAGATTCTTCCAAGACATGGTTATTAATGGCTGCAGCACCCCCACCCCCAGCCCAGGTGACCCTCCTCTTGGGGCTCACCTCACCAAGCAAGAGTCCCCCTACCTTGCTGGACAGGACTGGGCGTCTTTGCTCTGTATCCCAGAATCCACATCAGTACATAGTAGGCATTCAGAAACAGAAACTTTGAATATAATTGACTATAAAAAACAAAGCAGGGGCCGGCCCGGCGGCGCACTGGATAGTGCGCCGCTTGGGAAGCGCGGCGGCGCTCCCGTCTGAGGGTTCGGATCCCACGTACAGACCGGCTCCCGCTCACTGGCTGAGCGAGGCGCGGGAGCAACACCGAGGCTTGCGATCCCGTTGCCGGTCCCCGGTCCGGTACGGGGGCAACACTGAGGGTTGCGATCCGTTGCCGGACACGGAAAAAAGACAAAAAAGACAAAAAAAAAAAAACAAAGCAGTAACTTTTCCCTGAGGTTAAAAGAGGTGGTACAGGACTCAGGCATAAGAGTTACAGGAAGGAGACCCTGGGAGGAGAGACCCTCCCCAGGTGCCCAGGGACAAATGCTTTATGAGAATTAAATCCTACTGCCCCGTCCATTTAGGCTGTAATTGTAGGAACACTCTGCTGTATCTTTGGATGGAAAACTGATGGGCAGAGATCCCTAACACATAAACTTCAATTTTTCCTGTCCTATAATCTCTCACCCAGTAGCACTAGATTGTAAACAAATAACTAAATACACTTAATGATTTGCCAGGGTGAGAAACTTCCTACCTAAAGATAATTTGAAGATTTAATAGCAGTAAATTCTTCCATCCTATCCATTTATTCTGCTCAGTTTTTAAGATTCAGGTTTTCCTAAGGTTTTCCCGTTAACATCTGTCCTGAAGTTCCCCACTCATGAGCCAGGAGAGAGAATACAAGAGTCACTATGAAGGTCTTGGGAGGCCGGGTTAGGGTAGTTGGGGGGGGGGCGGGGAGAAGGGGGACACTCCAGGACACAACACGTTGAACTGTACTTAGGTGGGACACTAAGCTTAACTGTGGAAGCCCCTGCTCCTAAAGCCTGGAAATCATACTCAAAATCAATGTCAGAGAAATTTACAGCAAGACAATAGGAAGGTTGAGATGTGGGTGACACTAGAAGTTTAACAGCAGTGCCCAGGGCCATTAGGGAGTGCCAGCTGAGTGGGCACCAGCCGCGATTGAGGGCGGGGCTGAAGTCATTGGACAGCCATCACATCACAGCTGCCAGGCCTTAAAACTGAGCGGAAGGAATAAACTTAACTCCAGTGTTATTTGCCCTCTTTCCTGGCTCTATTTTCTTCCTTTCTTTGCTGCCTTAGCTACCTGGATGCAGGATGGCACAGGAAGTCCACACTGTCCAGGCACAGAGATGGAACCACCTGGCCAGTGGGCTTAGAGTCTGGCCACCTGCTCCCAAGGGGAGGCCGGTAAAGCAGAGCTCTCACCCACAGACTCAGAGCCAGGACAGGGAGGCAGGCATGCCATGGCAAGAGCCTGCTGTGGCCACCAGCTGTGACCAGGGCTTGGCTTGGAGCTTCTCTCATCTTGCTAAGCCTCGGTTTTCTGCACACTGCCATGATGAAAGTTACTATGTCTGTAGAGATGCCAGACAGTTTAAGGATGATTCATGTAAAGTAAGCATTCAAGGTGCATGTCCGCCGCCAGTTTGACTCCAGTGGGCCTTGGTTTCCCCTTCTGTAAAAATGGGGGTGATAACAATACCTGATTACTTTTCCATTTTGTTTTCTAAAACTGTACTACAGGTGTGCAGTATCCTTTATCCAAAATGCTTGGGACCAGAAGTATTTCAGATTTTGAATTTTTTTTTTTTTTTTTGATTTTGGAATATTTGTAGATACTTAACCAGTTGAGTATCTCTAATCTGAAAATCCAAAATTTGAAATGCTCCATTAAGCATTTCATTTGAGTATTATGTTGGTGCTCAGTTTCAGACTTTGGAGCATTTCAGAGTTTTGGAATAGGGATGCTCAACCTGTATTGGATCTGTACAAAGGATCACATCACAGACATGTTATAAAGCCTATGAAAATAATGGACACCCATGAACCCTCTACCCGAAGCAAGAATGAGGATGTGACCCACTGGGGGACCTCTGTCCTTGTGTCCTCTCTGTCACCCCCTGCCTCTCAGAGGAAACTGCTCAGAATTTTGGATTATTCATTTCATTGCTTCTTAAAAACTACTGTTTTAATACAATTGTATGTTTGCTTAGATAATATATTGTTTAGTTTTGTCTGTACTGGGAATTAATCTTTTGTTGGTTATATAGGTTATAAAAACTCCCAGTTGATGCCTGTCTTCTCATTTTGTTTATGGTATCTCTTGATAAACAGAGATTCTTAATTTTAATAGAGTAAGAGCTCATTTCCCTTTGAAGATCAAGGGAGTCGTCATGGGGCCAAATCTTTCCTGGGTTTGTTGGCATCTATTGTAAGGTTTTACAGGCAGAGCCACTCTAGGCACGGTCTACGCAGGATGTGACATCAGCTCTTTGTACTTTCTCCTTTTTGAGCTCTGGGTGGAGAGGAGCAGTTAGGTGGCCCCGAAGTGCTGTCCTTCCCACCCAGCGTGGGGAGCTGGTTGGGGAGCTGGCCGTGTATCTGCAAGGCAGATGCAGAGCCGCTCATGGTGGGGGAAAAAAGAGAGGTGGAGTCAGCGTCCTGTGTTGGAAACTCAGCTCCAGGTGACCTTGGGCTATGATCTCAACCTCTAAATCCCTGTTTTCTACATTTACCTGGCAGGTAGTTAGAAGACTGATGAAAGTGTAAGTCGAGGCCTTGACACCTGGTGCTGCATCTCTTACGTCCCTAGTCCTTACATTTGGCAATGGACTCTCCAGGGCAGGAGACCCCATCAGCCACACAGGTGGCCAAAACCAATTCTGATGTTCTAGTGGTGACACTGAACCTGCTATTCTAGGACATTGAATGTGCTATTCTAGGACTTCTCCATACAAGTTATAGGTGTTAAAATGCTTATTTTTGAAAAAGAAGAGTGAGATGCCAGAAGACATTCAAAAATATATAAAAACATATGACCAGAATGATTTCCCAACACCTCTCACATGCTTTGCATCTTGGAGAAGACTGACTGATGTGTGGGAAAGCAGGCATCATGTATTTAGATTTTCATGAAGCATCTATTTCCCCAACACTGACAAGTTGCCAACAAAGAAAAGGTAAATATTTTCAGTAGAAACCTGCTGTTCCAACATAAGCTTTAAATGTGAATGGCTCTCTGGAAATGCCAAGTAGAAGAAAAACAGTAATCATTTCTCCAATTAAAAAAAAAAGACCCATTTACTATAAATGGTCGGGTATAAAAATAATTTGGACAAATCATTTTGATGGCAAATTACCTCCTGGTGCTGGCTTGCAAATGGATCGCATTTCAGCATGCTGAGTTCTGAGCTCCAGGAGGCATAAACATGCAGTGCCGGACTCTAAGGATGGGTCTGTGAGCACAAGGTGGAAGGAGCACTGACCAGAAGGAAGATGGGTGCTTTGGAGGAGCTGATGACCTCGTGTTTGGGTGAACAACTTAGCGTTACGGGGCTCAGTCCCCCAAAAGACACTTCTGGCTACCCACAGAAGCTCCATCCTGTAAAGAATCACGCAGGTTTGCCTCACTTTAAATAACATAGGCATTCCTACGAAATTGCCGAAATCCAATAATATTTTAAATGCCCTGGGAGAATCGCTGAAATGAGTGATTTTACAAGTCTCTTGGTAAAGTTAAAAAAAAACACCACCACCTTTTTCATAGTGACCTCTCTTTCTTCCCCTCCTCTGCTAATTTATTTTTCAACTTTCCAAGTAACAGGCTTGTACAAGGCAAGGCAAACCTATCAACACCCAGGCGGCCCTATAGAGCTGCACAGGACAGGCATTTCCCCTGAAGATTTTCTGAGGAAGCTCGTGTCCCAAGGCTCTGGGAAGATCCCGCACTGCCATGGACACACACACGTACGTGGACAAGCATGTGCACACAGACGTGCACACACACCGGCACCAGAAGCAGCCACCAGCTGGGCTGGTCACATCTGGAGGAGGGCGGGGGCAGGACATGCTGGGCCCACTTTTGTTTACTGAGATGTAATGTATTTTGCCTTCAGCAAATGCACAGCAGCACAGGAGCAATGAACAGAGGCAAGTAAGATTAGATTGTTGCTTCTGAGTGTGACAAATGGGCCTCCCCAACAATTTTGCTCATTAATCTGGAGTTTCTTTTAGTAAATCCACAGATAATTGGTTTTTTGCTTTTTTTGTGTTTTGTTTTGTTTTGTTTTTCGGTAAAACAATAGTACATTCTGGTCCATGAGCAGTCATTCTGGGCCAAGTAAGGCTTCAACAATTGTTTAGAAATGCTAAAAACCAAAGAGGTTTAGGTCAACTCTCATAATTATCCAAGACAACAACAGGGCTCTCGAGTCTCTAAATGTGCCCACATATGATAGCCTTGTTCCAGAAGTCCAGGGAGCTGTGGTCTGCCGAGCTGCAGAGGCCCACCACAGTCTCCACTGTCACTGTCCCTCTCAGCCTCCTGCTCTGCTCATCTCCAATGGCATCATTCCATCTCCTACCGGGGTGCAAATGTAGCTGTCGCCAGTGAAGCCCAGCCAGCTCACAGGCGTGTCCTGCCACAGAGCCCTGGGCCCACGTGAGGAGGGCTGTCCTAGGCAGGGTCTGTGTTTTAATCATGCCCTTTGACTTCCTATATTCTGATGCTTTGACATCTGGGATCTTGCTGACCCTGGAGGGACTGTCCCTTCCAGGGACAGCCAACTCCTAGGGTTGGTAAATGACCATCCTGGTAGGGCACCTTTCAAGTGCAAACCAGCCAATTCAGAGTCTACACTCCAGCCACCTCCTTTCACTGGGCTCTCACACTACCCACCTGCCCTAATCATCCCCCCAGGGCCAGCTGTCAAACAACTAGGGACAGCCAATCCCAAACTTGCGTACTCTGTCTTGCCTGTTCCTTCCCACAGAAACTACAATACAGGTGCTTGCCCTCACTCCCCCTGCCTCCTGACCAACCAAGTGCTTTCCCGTGTGGCCCTGTGTGGTGCGATGTGTCCCATCCTTCTGGGAACTGTGAGTAACAAACTACCTTTTCATTCAATGGCAGTCATCTTCTCCTCTGTTGGCCTAACCAAACTGAAATAATGATAAAAAACTATGTTTTAAAACAGGTCTTTCTCTCATAATCAGGCCCTGTTGATTCTTCAGAGAACGGTAAAAAAAAAAAAAAAAAAAAAAAAGAGCACAGACATCTTAAATATAACCATTAGCCATAGTTTGTGGAATAATATTGTCAACGTTTTGAAAGAAAATACTGCCAATTAATGTCTAGCAAAATATTTCCAAGAAAGAGGACAAAATACATTGTCAGATAAAGAAAAAGTTTGCCACCAGCAAACTTTCCGAAGGAAATTCTAAAGGTCACTATTGTCTAAAGATGTGACGTCTACACAGGCTCATTCACAGTCTCCCCACCAGGGAAAAGGGGCTGGAGCAGTGGCATGAACTGCCAGGGGATGCACAGTGAGTCACTGAGTGCTGACAGCATGGGATGCAGGACAGCGCCTCAGGCTCTGAGCCCAAGGGGCACCCACACATCCACCCACAAGCGAGGATAGCAAGGAACCCCAGGAACACATGCATTTGTGATAGAGAAAGCAAACCCATGCCTGGAACTGACCTCTGAAGGAAACAAGGAGAGGGTGAAAACGAGACATTCGCACTGGCAAGGGCAAAGGCCAGCTAGAGCCTGTCACTGAGGCTTGAGTGTGCTTTCTTCTTGGCTCTTTGCTTTTTTCTGTCTTTCTCACATATACTGAGGGATAAAGTGACCGCTCATCAGTGTTTGTGAGGACCGTCTCAGGGTCCCAGATCTGTGCAGCCCATGGCACTGCAGAGCCAGCCTCACCGTCCTCTGGGCAGGGTGCAGCCCCAGGGAGATGCAGGGCGCAGCCCCAGGGAGATGCAGGGCTGAGGGGCTATGGCCTATTCCTGTTTATCTCCTCCTTCCCATGGCTCCTGCTTCACCTCGGGATGCTCAGACCCAGCAAGGCAGGGACCTTGGACAAGAATGTGGGGGGTGAAGGATGGAGAAGTGGCGAACCCCTCTTCCCTGACACCACCGGCTGCTAACATTCACCAAATCCCGCAGGCCCTCCCAATGCATTCTAAAACCTACTGCAATTGAAAATGCACTTGGAGCCTTTGAAGATTAATCTATGGCTTAAACTGTTCTCTTAAAATGCTCACAAAGCCTAAACTGCTTAATGGAAACACTAATGAGACTGAATTCTGTGACTCAGAATTAACATAATTAACCAATTTATGGGCACAGATTAATGTAGCTGTTATGTACTTAACATTTTCATGTTTATGAAAGGAAGGACATGATTCAGTTCTCCAATCAAAATATGGAGCAAAAACACCAACAGAAATTTGGCTGTTGCTGTTTACTTGGCCTTTCCCAGAAACATTGTAAACACAGCCTGAAAAGATGCGTGCACGTCACAAGGCCTGGGCAGGCGGGGTGGTGCACCTGGCTCCCAGTGAGCCTGTCCCAGAGGGTTCCAGGTGGGGCACGCCAGGAGAACCTAGAGCAGTGGACAGACTCACGCCCCCAGCACGCAGTCTGGGAGGGGTCTTTCCACCTCTGCAGACATCAGCAGGAGGGGCTCTCACGGAGCCCACGCTGCAGGGAGCCGATGCTGACGACAAGCTAACGGTAGTGGATGCAGCCGAGGCTGAGGGACCCACCACCAGTGCCAGCGAGAGGCAGTCGGGAGAAGGAAGGAGCATTGCAGGGAGCCGGAAGAACTATGTACAGGGCCGAAATTTATAAAACAAATTTTTGACAGAGCAAGAGAGGAAAGAAAGGTCATGTGAGAGAGAGGCTAGGAAGACGGCCGCTGCCCTCCTGTGCGATTCCCATCATCATGGGATTCAGACCAGGAGGAATAAGCCAGGCCAAGTTATGTTTGGAAGGAATATGAATTCAGCCAAGAGAGAACACACCTGCGCACCATGAAAGCTTCCCTTCTGCTTCTGCTTCCGGCCACTGGGCTCAGTGACAGCTGTCCTCATGCAGCCACTGCTATGTCCTAGCATCAGAGAGCTACAGCTGTGAGGCGGAACACAGCTCAGGCAAACAGGCCTGAGTCCAGCTATGCTCTGCTTCCTTGCAGCTGTGTGAGCCTGGACGTGTGAGGCACCTGATTGTTAGTGTCCCCTGGTGCAAAATGGCCATAATAATATCTAACCCACAGAATCATTCTGAGGATTAGAAGCAAAGATGAGCATGAATGCTTAGTGTAGCATCTGACAGCTCCCAGTGGTTAGTGATGGCTGTTACTGTCATTACAATAAAATACAAAGGAGACTTGACCAAGAAGGAAGACAATGTATACAGTTTATCTCTCCTCAGGGCCCAAATCCCTAGAAATAAAATTTAAAAGAAAAATAGCAAATCTGTGACAGCTCTGGAGAACAAGATCAGTAGACAAGATGCTTTGAGGAAAGGCAGAAAGACAGCAAGGTGGCATAACTGGCAGAAGGAGGCAGGGCCTGGCAGGAGAAGACTTCTGCTGAGATGGCAATGATTCCAGAAGTGCTGGAAACGTCAAGGCCTGGTGTGCAAGGACTGGAGGGGCCTGAGCAGGCATCAGTGCAAGGGGCTAGGGTGGTGGCAGGTCAGCTGCCTCCTGATCCAGGCTGAGCAGGGAGCAGCGGCAAATTCACCCAAAGGCTAATGCAGTGAGAGACGTGCTCAGGCCAGAGAGCCAGGAGAGTGTGCTGGGAATAGGGGACCCACCTGCTGCTCTCCCAGGAGAAATGCTACCCAGCAACAGGGCTCTCCCCCTCCACATCCCAGAACTGCCATCAGACCAGACAACCACCCACAGCCAGATAGGGGTCTGTGAGTACAATCACGCGAGGACAACCAAGAATCAGCAGCACTTGAGGAAAGCCAACAGCACAAAAGAGAAGCACCCAATTATAAAGTAGTACAAACACACAAGGAGACTGGTTTAACAGAACAAATGGGAAAAAACTTCAAATTAAGTGGGCCAAACACCACAGAAAACAAGTGTGGTGCTACCCTCACCTGCAGTAGCCAAGGCTGAGTGGGGAGCCTAGACCCCTGCCCTTTCACGATGTAACAAGGTGCCCAAGCCCTTGCCCCCTGCCCAGTGATGTCAGAAAAGGGCAAGTAGGAAGTGGGGCTTTTATTGCCACTAGCCAAAAATGAGGCCCACTCCCATAGTGTCAGCAGATACCACACAAGGAGCTTGGTCTTCCTCCCCCGCCTGGCAGCAACGAGGTGTCCCTTGCCCTCTTCCCTGGAGTTGTATCAGGAGGCCTGGGAGGGAGTCGGGATTTTCACCATCGCCCACAGTCATGAGGTGACCTCCACTGTGGTGTCATTGGAGGCATGTGGGGAGCTGGAACTCCCACACTGCTCAGCATCATGAGAAGCCTTCCCTCCCTTAGCTATCAACAGAGGATGATGGGGGAGCCCAGATGATACCTACTCCTAGTAATCACGAAGCGGTGCCCCCTTTCCCCTGCTGCAGCACTGTCAGAGAAAGCCAGCTAACCAGAAGATTTAAATAAGATGCCCAGTCTCATAATGTAATACAAAATGTACAGGTTTCAAATGAAAATCACACACCATACCAAGAACAACTAGAAAGACTGAAAATGCATGAAAAAAGACAATCAACTGATGACAACGCTGAGGCAACAGGGATGTAAGAATGGTCAGACAAAGATTTTAAAGCAGCCACAATAAAAATGCTTCAGTGAGCAATTACAAATACACTTGAAACAAATGAATAAATAGAAAGCCTCAACAAAGAGACAGAAAGTCTCAGCAAAGAGACAGAAGATGTAAAGAAGAATCAGTAGAACTATTAGAACTGAAAACACAATAATCAAAATAAAAAGCTCAGTGGATGGGCTCAACAACAGAATGCAGGGGACAGAGGAAAAAGAGAGTGAACTGGAAAACAGAACAGTAGAAATTACCAAAGCTGAACAACAGAAAGAAAAGAGACTTAAAAAAATAATAATAGTCAAAGCTCAGGGACTTGTGGGAAAAAAAGCAAAGATCTAAAATTCATGTCATGGGAGTTCTAGAAGGAGAGGAGAAAGGGGGGAAGGCTGAAAAAGTACTCAAACAAATAATGGCTAAAGAATATCCAAATTCAGTAAGAGAAATAAACCTACAGATTCACTAGGCTTTCTTTTTCCTCTTGAGTTTTCTAAATACCATCTGATGTAGTTCTAAATGTACATATTTTTAAGACTATTATATTGTAAATATTATAAATAAAGGAGGATAATGGGATGTAAAGGAAGGTAAGGTTTCTATACCTCACACAAACTGGTGAAATGACAATACCCATAGACGGTGATAACTTGTGTATATATAATGTAATACCAAGAGAAGCTACTAAAAAAAGCTATACAAGGGCCAGCCCGGTGGCGCACTGGATAGTGCGCCGCTTGGGAAGTGTGGTGGCGCTCCCGCCCGAGGGTTTGGATCCCACATACGGACCGGTTCCCGCTCACTGGCTGAGCGAGGCACGGGAGCAACACTGAGGGTTGCGATCCCATTGCCGGTCCCCAGTCTGGTACAGGGGCAACACTGAGGGTTGCGATCCGTTGCCGGACACGGAAAAAGACAAAAAGACAAAAAAAAAAAAAGCTATACAAGAAAATACACTCAAAAACACTACAGATAAATCAAACCAGAATTCTAAAACATTTTCAAGCAACTCATAGGAAGGCATGAAAAAGAAAACAGAAACTAAAAGCAGAGAAAACAAAAAACGAAAGATAAAATATCAGACGTAAGCCCTGATGTATCAATAATTATATTAAATATAAATGGTCTAAACATAGCAATTAAAGGGCAGATA
Organism: Galeopterus variegatus; assembly: GCF_000696425.1. Classification (NCBI taxonomy): domain Eukaryota; kingdom Metazoa; phylum Chordata; class Mammalia; order Dermoptera; family Cynocephalidae; genus Galeopterus; species Galeopterus variegatus. The sequence continues at coordinate 768,667 of NW_007726147.1, forward strand.
TTATCAGGGTAGAATAAAAAACATAGCTCAAATATGGTGGTAATTCTAAAAGTTCATGGGAAGATTTGTTTTATCTTTAATTCTATTTTTCCATGAACTTTTTGAAGTATACTCATCTATGCTGCCTGCAAGAAACTCAATTCAAATATAACAATATATGAAGATTGAAAGTAAAAGGATGCAAAAAGATATACCATGTAACCATTAACAAAGGAAAGCAGAAGCAGCTATATTAATATGAGATAAAGTAGACTTCAAAGCAAAAGAAATTACCAGAGACAAAGAGAGATTCCTTATCAGCAATACTGTATACTAAAAACCATTGGCAATATTTTTAAAATTCTGAGTGAAGATTATTTTGAACTTTAAATCTAAATGTAGCCAAGTTTGTAGGGAGAAAATAAAGACATTTTAAGTCTTCCTAAAAATGACTCAGAAAGCTTACTATCTATATAACCATTCATATATGAGTATATAGCAAGCACTCAAAAATATCTTTTGAGGGTCGAGCCCGTGGCGCACTCGGGAGAGTACGGCGCTGCCCGCCGCGGGTTCGGATCCTATATAGGGATGACCGGTGCGTTCACAGCGCTCACTGGCTGAGCGCGGTGAGGCCGGTCTCAAAAAGGACAAAAAAAAAAAAAAAACCTTTTGAAAGAATGAATGACTTAATAGATGACAAAATCTAGTAAAATAAAAAAACTTAACATGAAAGAAAGACATAAGATAAAAGAAATAATGGTGGCTAAAGAAACTAGTCAACCTTTGTAGTTAAGCTCACATAATTATTGATACATAATGTAAAACTGTTAAAAACAATATGGAATTAAAATCCTGGATGATCCCAATTCAGGGAGCTGATGAGGGAGAGGAGAAAATGGCAAAGAAGGGCCGGCCCGGTGGCGCACTGGATGGTGCGCCGCTTGGGAAGCGCGGCGGCGCTCCCACCCGAGGGTTCGGATCCCACATACAGACTGGTTCCCGCTCACTGGCTGAGCGAGGCGTGGGAGCAACGCCGAGGGTTGCGATCCCGTTGCCGGTCCCGGTCCGGTACGGGCGCGACACTGAGGGTTGCGATCCGTTGCCGGACACGGAAAAAGACAAAAGACAAAAAAAAAAAAAAAGAAAATGGCAAAGAAAAGCAGAGCTGCAGCAAGGTTCTTGTTTTGCTCAGGAGAAGTGGACGAGTACTGATTAATGCCAAACATGGTAGAGAAATATAAATCAAATACATGTATTTCAGGGTAACAGAAAAACAGAGTTAGAATGTAAAAACTTCAAGCCATTAGAATGAAAGCAAATAAAGAAGGGACTACATCTACCCAATAAAGATAGGTAAGATTTTGAACATGCATGAAAACAAAATATGTTAATAGAAATAAATCCAAATATATCTGAATCCAAATCAGCACTTGTGTAAATATATCAAATTCCTCTTTAAAGAGATTCTTAATTGGGTCAAAAAATAAACTGAGATACATGCTGCTTACAAAACCAAGGTTAAAAATAAGGGGATGAAAAAATATATGTGGAAAGTGATGATAAGATAACTTAGCAGGTGTGGCGATAATAATATCAAAGTACAACTAAAGGCAAAAAAAAATGGGGTAAAGAGGGGATTTTTATACTGATTAAAGATTCACTACACCAAGAAGAGATATCTTTTATGCACTTTGCAAGACAGCTATAAAATGTGTATAGCAAAATGAAAAGAAGTTGATAAATCCATAATCATCATGGAGATTGACATCGCTTCTCAGAAATAGATCAGGTAGACAAAAAATAAGAAAGACTTCAGAACTTTTGAATAAGCTTAATCAAACACATAGGTGACAAATGCAGATGCCTACAGGCACCAGGCAGGCAGGCAGGGTAAATAGCTGAAGCATCCAGGTCTATTAACAAGGGCATGGCAGGGATGAGTGAACTGTCCTTTGAGTTAGAAGCAGCTGTTACACAGCTTCAGCAAACCATTGCCATAAAGGAATGAAGGCCCAGTAAGGCCAAAGCTTCTGATTTTTCAAGAGAAACCCCAAATCCTCATTTTTCCATAAAATCTATTGATTTGTAAATGTTTGCACAAACTTTAAAAAACACTGTGTGGGTCAAACAAAACACATCTTCAGGCCAAAGGCAGTCTCTGAGCCATCCATTGCAACCTCTAATCTAACACATAGATTTTTGTACTAAGTATAGAATAAAAATACTCTTCAAACATCCATTGGACTATTTACAAAAACTGAACATGTATGCTATACTTTGAATGTGTCCCCCAAAAGTTCATGTTTTGGAAACTCAATCCCCAATGCAACAATGTTGGTAGATGGAGCCTATTTTTTTTTTTCTTCCCTTTTTGTCTTTTTTCGTTTCTGGCAACGGATCGCAGCCCTCAGTGTCGCGCCCAGACCGGACCGGGACCGGCAACGGGATCGCAACCCTCGGTGTTGCCCCCGCACCTCGCTCAGCCAGTGAGCGGGAACTGGTCTGTATGTGGGATCCGAACCCTCGGCGGGAGCGCCGCCGCACTCCCAAGCGGCGCACTGTAGCAGTGCGCCACCAGGCCGGCCCTAGATGGAGCCTATTAAGAGGTGATTGGGTCATAAGGGCAGAGACCTCAGAAATAAATTAATGTTGCTGTGGTGGAAACAGGTTGTTTACTGCGAGAGCGGGTTGTTACAAGGCAAGTCTCGCCCCTAGTGTCTTTCTCTCCATCCCGTGCGCTTGCTTCCACCTTCTGCCTTTCCATCATGGACGTCCTTCACCAGATGCCAACACCATGCCCTTGGACTTCCCAGCCTCCAGAACAGTGAGAAATACATTTCTTTTCTTTATAAATTACCCACTCCATGGTATTCTGTTATAGCAGCAGAAAAGAAAGACAGTGTATTAGGCTACAAAGAAATTCTCAAAAAATTCCAAAAGGCAGAAATTATATAGAACAGTCTCTCATTCCAATGCAATAAAGTTAAAAATTAGCAACAAAAAAGGAGTAACAAAAAATTTTTTCAGTTGGAAATGTTTAAAAATCTTCTAAATAACTTCCGGATTAAAGAAAAAAAATCAAAGCTGAAATGAAAAATTATTCAGAAATAAATAGCAATAAACCACTATATAATTAAACCAGTGATAGGTAATGAAAGGAAAATATATAGAACACTTATTGAAAGTCTGAAAATAAAGAACTAAATAAGCATTCCATTCAAGGAGCTAAGAAAAAACAACAATAAATGTTAAGAAGCTAATGGAAGCTAAACAAAAAAAAAGTAGAAATTCATAAAAGAGAAAATAAATTTAAAAAACTAGTTCCCTGAAAAAACTTATTTAATAGGAAATAGCACTTTTTCATTATTCAAGGGAAAAAGGAGAGATGTCACAAATAAGATTAGGAACAATTATAACTATAAATATGAAAGACATTTTTAAATTATGGGAGTATAATATCAAATGTATGTCATATATTTGATAATCTGGGAAATGGATAATTTTGTAGAAGAAATTAATTACCAAAATTTCCTCAAGGAGAAATGGAAAACCTGAATAGAACTGGCCCTTTAAAAAGTCTGCATATCCAGTCAAATTGATTAATCAGCTACCAACATTTCAAGATTCAGGAAATGTCCACAATATATGAACTGTTTCACAGCACAATATAAGATAGAAAGTTTCATAACTCATTCTACAAGACCAGCATAACTCTAATACCCAAACTGGAGACAGACTTAAAAAAAAAAACAGTTCAATCTATCCTATAAATAAAGATGCAAAGTCATCATAAAATATTAACAATTGAATGCAGCGGTGTATCAAAGGAACAATATTCATGATCAAATAGAATTTATTTCAAGGATGAAAGAAAGAAATTTCCAGTGTTAGGAAATCTACTAATGTAATTTACTACATTAACCAGATTAAATGGTAAAGTTGAAAAAGCAATATAATTATCTCAATAGATGCTTAAATAAAAATCATATAATAAAATTCAGCATCAACTCATGATCAAACTTCTTAGAAATCTAGGAATATAATAAAATGTCCTTAATTTTATATATGGTAACTACAGGAAACTGACAGAAGACATTTACAAATAGTATAAAATTAGAAACATTCATGCATAAGTCCGAAATAAAACAATAGAACCTATAAACCACCATTCATTAATCAATATTCATCGCGAGTCCCTATGTTTTGAAATAACACAAGACAAATAAATGAGTGTTATTAATATTAAGGAGATAGAACCACCATTATATTTACAGATAGCTATTATTTACATCTATCTAGAAAAGCTGAGAGAATCAGGGAAAAAATAATAACACCAATAGAGTTCAATAAGGTGGCCAGAAAAGAAAAACAACATACAAAAATCAATACCTTTCCTATATCCATTTCAATAACAACCAATTAGAAATATAATTTTTAAAAAACCAACCTAGATATAAACCTAATAAGAAGTGTATAAGATCGGTATAAAGAAAGTTATAAAACTTATTTAAATGATGTAAAAGAAGACCTGAATAAATAAAAACATACCATGTTCCTGGGTGGGAAGACTCAATATTGTAAAGATGTCAATTCTCCCCCAAATTATCTATAATTTCCATGCAATCCCAATCAAAATCCCAACAGGATTTTTAATGGAACTTGACAAGCAGATTCTCAAGTTCATCTGAAAGAGAAAATGTGCAAGAATAGCCAAGAAACTTTTGGAAAAGAACCATAAGAGAAAATGTGTCCTTTAACTTACCAAAAACCAAAAATGTTCCTACACTATAATGAAAAGCATGGCATTGTTAGAGCTTAAAAAGAAATGGACAAATGAAACATAATGGATGATCCAATGCACATATGGGAATCTAGGATATGATACGGGCAGCATGTGGAGATCATTTGGGGCAAAATACAGTTAGATCTCCCCTTCATACTATTCGCAGTTATAAATTCCATATGGAATCACAAGCTAAACATAAAAGACAAAACCATAAACGTTTAAAGACAAACTATTGTTCTAAAATTAAGTTTTCAGAGGAAATACATATGAGAATAGATTTATAACCTTGAGCTTTTCTAAGCAAGATCCCAAACCCAAGACTCATAAAGGAAGATGAACAAATTTGACATCATAAAAATTTTAAACATGTTTTATGGCAATATTACATTTAGAAAAAGGGCACAAATCATCAATGTACAGTTTGACAACTTAATAAAAAATTAAAATTTCTCTAAAATGAAATACACCAGGGACTTCCAGTTAAAAACATAGGAGTACCCCACTCTCCTCTCTGAAAGCCATGAAGATAACACGTGCCTCTACAAATTTCTGAGTGTATAATTTCTCTCCAATGTAGGAGAGGCACTTGAGGATGATGTGACTGGGGGCCCCAGGGGCTGGAGGAGTTTGCTTCTTAAGATATAATTTCACAGTTCTACTACTTCTTTCTCTTAATTTAATTATTTTTATGTGATAAAACTTATAAGAAGTGTGCAGCTTTACAAAGAAAATTGGTAGAAAAAAGTTATCCCATTTGTATAAATATGTAGTCTAATTTTTAGGAAGCCATCTGTGATTATTTAAAACTATGCCTACATATTCTTTTACACTTTTCCATTCAAAAGGTGTAGCCAGATATCTCTTCCCTTGAGTGTACGTTAGAGTTAATGATCCATTTCTAATGAACAGAGTGAGGCTGAAGAGATGATGTGTGACTTTTGAGACTAGGTCATAAAAGATGATGTTGCTTCCTCCTTATTTTTTCTCTTTAATCACCTGCAATGAGGGGAGCTAGCTACCAATGTTATGGGGACACTCAACCAACCTATGGAGAGTTATACATGGTGAGGAATCAAGGCCCCCTACCAACAGCCAGCAAGGAACTGAGGACTCTAGCCAATAGCCATGTAAGTGACCCATCTTGGAAGCGAATCCTCCCTCAACCCCAGTCAAATCTCAGACTTCAGTGACAGCCAACCGTTGACTGCAACTTTATGAGTGACCCTGAGCCAGAGCCATTCAGCTAAGCCCTTATGTGTGCTAAATAACAGGTGTTTATTGTTTTAAGCAACTACATTTTGGAATAATTGTCATGCAGCAATAGATAACACACAATCCATTTGGTAACGCAAAATAAACCACAAACTTTAGTTTCAAGATGGCGGAGTAGCTCATATCAGACTAACTCTTCTAAAGATGATAAACTCTGGACAAAACATTTATTTTTTAAAAAAACTACTTTTTAAGGGTATTAGAGAGCAACTAGAAAAAGGCAGAGGCAGGCAGGGGGTTTGATTCCTAAAAGAAGAAGAGAACCATACTGGGTATGATTGAGATTACATGACTTTTCCTCTGTGGGAACTCCCCATTTCCCTTGGTGCAGAGAGGCTAGAACTAAATCAGAAAAATGTAATCTTATTCTCCTGAGGAGGCAGGGGATGGAGATTGAGACTGCCAAAGCAGCTGGAAATGGAGAGGATAAATCTCAGAAAGGAGAGAGCTACAGAGGAGGACATATAAACTCGTCTTGAATACGTGGCTGACCCTGAACTGCTTGGGCAAGACTGTGAGAAATCCAGGAGAAAAACAACAGATGAAAAGGGGAATGGGCTGAGCAGGTATTTCAGCTGCTGCCCATTGCAGGGGAGTCAATCTGGAGTTTGAGTCTTGTAAAATAAGAGGTCTTGGTAAACATTTCAGGTTTTCCATTGAAAAACCAAAAGGATCATGGTCTGGGAGTAAAGACTATGTTCCTGGGCTAAGGGATTGTCCCTAAGACCAAGGACAAATCAAAAAGAGACCAACCATAAAAAAATGAAGTATCAAATCTCCACAAGTTCAGTTTAACTACTAGAACAAAACTCAATGGTATTCAAAGACAATGGAATCCAGAATCTCTACAATTTAGCATAACAATGTCTACTGTACAATAAAAAATTACTAGACATATGCAAAGAAACAGGAATCCATAATCCATTGTAGAGAAAAATCAGTTATTAGAAACATATCCACAAATAAACTAGATATTGGAATTAGTACAAAAGATTTTAAAGAAACTCTTAACAAACATGTTAAAGAGTCTAAAATAAAAAGAATGAAATGAAAATCATAAGACAGGGAAGTATATCTGATTTAAAAAGAAAAAAAAAAATCAATGGATGGGATTAAGAACAAACCAGACAAAACAAAAGAAAGGATAAGTGAACCTAAAGACAGTACTATAGAAATCGCCTAATTTGAAACATACAGGAAAAAAAGGGATTTTAAAAAATGAACAAAGCCTCAATAACCTGTGAGGTGTAGTTAGCAGTCTAACAACTATAACTGGTACCCAAAGAGAAGGGAGAGAAAATGGAATTGAAAAAGTATTTGAAGAAATATTGACAAAATTTTTTCCAAATTTGATTTAGAAAAAAAGAACAACCCACTAGGAAGCACATCAAGACCCAAGTTGGATAAATACAAAGAAAATTATACAAAAGGTGACTTTAATGAAAGTCACAGGCAAAGCATACATTAAAAAAGAAATTATAAAAGCAGAGTAAGGAGTCACATTACATAAAGGGGGACAACAATAAGCATGACGAGTGACTCATCGTCAGAAACAATGGTGTCAGGAGCAATGAAACAACTCTTTAAAGTGTTGAAAGAAAAACCTGTCAAGCTAGAATTCTACGATCAGTGAAATTTCTTTCAAAAGTGAAGTAAAGACACTTTCAGATAAAATCTGAGAGAATTTCTCACCATCAGACCTGAATGTCAAAAAATACTAAAAGAAATTCTTCAGGCTGAAGGAAAATGCAACCAAGATAGAAATCTGAAGCTAGAGAAAGTAGGAAGAGCCCTGGGAGTGCTACTGGTGTAGGTGAGTATATGTCTTCTCATAAGTATTTTAAAGTCAACTGAGTGTTTAAAGCAAGAATAATAGCAATGCACTGTGGGCTTATAACATATGAAGCAAAATATTATAAAAACAACAGCACAAAGGATAAGAGTGAGTGTAAACTGAAACAATCTGTTTTAGATTTACACATTACACATGAAGTAGTATACCATCAATTCCAGATAGACTGGGATAAGTTAGGATATACATTATAATCACCAGAGACTAAAAAGAAAAAGAAAAAATCAAGATATGAAAAGGTATAGCTCTGTGGTCAGCTCGGGGGGCAACTCAGGTAAACCCCCTGCTGTGTCCCCACATTCAGAGGGAAAGGCTATGTTAGGGGCACCAAAAAGTTGCCCCACCCAGAAGTGGGCTTGGAGGGAGGGAAGGCTGCCTGTTTGGAGAGGCTGAAGCTGTGGACAGCAGATTCGGAGCCATCAGCTGTCACAGGGTCCTTGGGCCAAGGCCAGCCTAATCCCATACCTGCCTTTCTGCACAGCCTTCCTCAAGTCCCCCGTCTGCATGTGGCATGCTTGCCCCAGCTCCAGGCTGCTCATTCCATTGCACACTCCTGCCATTTGCAGCTGAATCCTCTCTCTGTACTGAGCCCAAGCCAGACCTTCATACTTCTGCCCTCACTTGGTGCCTGCCTGCCACTCCTGGAGCTCCCTTACTGCCCCTGTCATTTCAGCACGTGGTCCCATACTGTCTTCCCTGTTGGTACTGTTACCCCAAAGACATGCTGAGCTCCTGAAGGTCCCAAACTGTGTCTGTTATCTCTTTCTTCTCCCCCTCAATGGCTGGCCCAGTATTATACATGCAGCAAGTGCTCAACAATATTCAGTGCATTCATTGAAAAGCATTCCTGTCCCCAAGCCCTGCAAGTGGAGGCACTCTCTCCAGATCTGGGAAAATTAGGTATGCAATTTTGCTATCTAATGAAACAAATTGTATTTATTGTGCACCTTCTCAGAGAGATTCGTCACGTAGGTTACTTCCACTGACTCTTCCTCACAATCCATGATGTAGGTGTCACCTACCTGCATGACCCCAGAGAGTCCTCTAAACCAGCACTTCCCAAATTGTCATTTGTAGACAAATCCTCTGGGGATCTTGTCACAATGCAGACTCTGACTCAGTAGGTCTGAGGTGGGGGATTCTGCATTTCTAACAGCTCCCAGGCGATGTCAATGCTGCCAGTCTAGGGCCTTTGAGAGCAAAGCACAACAACCCCAAAGGTGGGGTCCACCCCCTCCACTTGAAGCAACACAAATCATTTTTATTCTCCCTCTGAGAGTTTCGACAGGAGGGATGGAGATCAGCCACTCCCTGCAGGCTTAGCCTTGAGCCAGTGTCACACACGGTATCTAATTTCATCGTCAGAACAGACCTGAGGAGGCAGCTGCATCATTGCCATTTCCCCCCACAAGTGAAGAAACCTTGGCTCAGAAAGGTTATGTAAATTGTCCGAGAACACACAGCCAGTGAGGGGTGGGAATGGGATTGGCCCCCAAGTCAGCCTGACTCTACAGCTCAGGGGTCTTCACTCATCATCAAAGGCCCAGGGCCAGGTACACACCTCAGTGTAAAAGAACTGTCCCCAGAGGAGTGAGGCCAGTTGACAGTCTCCTGATTTGTTCTGCAGAACACATCCTTGGAGTTCATTCTGTCACAGAATGACAAACCCCAGCCACTCCAAAGACTTCCAAAGGAAAAACAGGGAGTGCTAATTAAGTAAAAACTGGGGACCCTCTTTTTGAAACTCAAGAATTTTGAGGGCCGGCCCGGTGGCGCACTGCTACAGTGCGCCACTTGGGAGCGTGGCGGTGCTCCCGCTGAGGGTTCGGATCCCACATACAGACCGGTTCCCCCTCATTGGCTGAGCGAGGGGCAGGCGCAGCACCGAGGGTTGCGATCCCGTTGCCGGTCCCAGTCCGGTACGGGCGTGACACTGAGGGTTGCGGTCTGTTGCCAGACACGAAAAAAGACAAAAAAAGACAAAAAACAAAAAAAAGAATTTTGAAATTTTCCAAGGACTGGGTGATCCGGAGACCCTGGCCTGCTCATAAGTAGAGCTGAGAGGACTGCAGCCGTCCCCACAAAGGCACAGTGGCAGGGACAGTGACGCCCTGGGAAGGTGGCTTCCACCATGCCCATCTGAGTGAGCTCAAGCATCTTCAAATCAAGATGCAGACAGGCCTCCCAGGTGAGGTAGGCAGTCTCCGAGACTATGTGGCACCCCTCTCCTCCAGCCCAGTTCCTGGCTCAGTGATGTGCATCTCATGGGCACTTCAGAATACTTGGTGACTGAGTTGTCACACTGCCAGGCTCCAGGGGGAACAGAAAGACATGTGACTCTACTCCAAAGCCCCATCCTAGAAGGACAGCTTGACTTACCAGTGTGAGAAGCTAAACCACAAAGCCAGATACTCCCGGGGTCAGCACTGCTCTCTACAGGGACCAGGAAGAGCCGGTCCCCTGGTGAACAAGATGGGGGTGGCTGGATCCAGGGAGCGCTTCACAGAGCAGAGTGCGTGTGATGTGAGCTGGCTGTGAGTCACAGGTGGACTGAGCCAATGGAGTGGTGGGAGAGGCCGGGATGAGAATGGTGTGAGCCCAGGCACAGACAGGCAGGACCAGGCATGTTTGGGGGACATGATGACAAATGTCCTCTGGCTAAAGCTGAGGGGCTGGGGCAGGAGAAGTGGGCCAGCAGGCTTGAGTGGGAGTCAGAATCTAGGAAAGGCCTCACTCCCAGGTAGACTGTCAATCTACCTGGTGATGGGGAGCCACTGAAGGACTGTGAGCAGGAAAGAACCAAGGTGGCTTTTTAGGAGGGGTGCTCTGCTCGCCAGAGGTGAGGCAGCAGCCAGGCTAGCAGGACCAGGGGACAGAAAGGGGGTGCCCTTCTGATGGGACCCTCGATGGCTCTGCAGACAAAACAGTGGGCAATTCCTGTCTCAGAAGCCCCACCCGCCTGTGCACAGATGGCCAAGCTGCCTCCAGCCCATGTGTCTGACACAGCCAAGGCCAGGGACGTGAGGCTGCTGAGACCCTTGGAAAGGGAGCTGTCTGGCACCCTGCCCCAGGCCCCTGGCTCCCAGGTGGTGCCCCAGGCCTTACCTCCGATTTTTGCGTTGTACGCTATGCCCACGATGCAGTAGGAGTTGTTGGCTGAAGCGGCCACTTCTCCTGCACAGCGAGTGCCATGTCTGATGCAAAGGAGAACATGGAGTTAGGACGCAGCCCAGCAACATTTAGTGAGTTCAGTGCAAAGACAGCCAGTCGTCCCTGAGCCCAGGGATGACACTGAAGCCCATTCTCTGTGTCCCCTCTCATCACCACCACTCCTCTGGAGGGATTGTCAAGCCAGGGTTTGCATGGCCCCACGGCCACCCTGCTGAAGGCAAGCGCTGGCTCATGGTTGTCTCTTCCAGGATGCCTTCCTTGACCCCCCAGTTGGAGTTGGGGGTGCCTGCTCCCAGCACCGTGGCCCCCTGCTTCCCCGCTCCTGGCGTTTGTGGCTGGCACACTGCCATTGCTGTTTACAGGCCGGGGCCATGCTGCCTCAGCTCTGTGTCACCCAGCACGTACAGGTGCAGTGTCACCGCGAACCCGACAGGACGAAAGAAAGAGCAAACTGGTACTCGTGCCTTGTCCTCTGCACCTACAACACATGCTCGCCCTGGGACGGCCCGCCCCCACTTCTACAGCCACATAAGCAGGAGCTGAGGAAGAACACGCTAAACTGAATGCTCAACAGCAGCAGAGGGACTAGGAGGAAATTACCAGAAAAACAAACTGCTTTCCTCAGTAATGACCCCTTTCTCCAACGGGCCACACTGGGTCAATGCCTCCAGTGGAAGTCAAAATATGGGCAACTTTTAATAGCACATCTTTGAGAAGAGTCCACGGGGGAAGAGAATCATTGATTCAAATTTACAGCTTAAAGAGAGTCCAGAACCCGCTGCCCTTGAGAAGGGGGCACCCGCCCTTCTCTGGAACTCGTGCAGCCCCAGCCAGGGTTGTAAATGCAGAGCTCAATGTCTCATGCCAGAGGCAATTCCGCCCTTCACGGGTCACTGCCTGGTGTCTGGGTCACTCCTCTTCCCTGTCCCGCCCTGGACATGTGGCCGGGAGACTGACCCCTTTGCCCCAGGCATCCTCACTGCAGTGTGAGAAGGGCACCTTGGAGAGAGAGGCAGAGAAAGCAGCCCTGAGGCTGGGGCTCTGCAGCTATCTATTCAAACACATCAGCCGGCCAAGCTTTCCTGCACAGCACTGCGTGGCATTGGTTGGCAGGCCATGGAATCTAATCACCACGAACTAAAAAATACTGCAGTGGGAGGATACACCTTGGCAAGCGTCAATAGTGGGGAGGAAAGAAAGGGCTTTTGATAATTTCCTCTAACTGTTTTTGGAAGAATGGTAAGCGCTCAGGGCATGGGGGATGGGGCATGGGGCATGGGGCATGCAGACAGAGAAAGGACAAGCACACAGTACCTGAATGTCCAGGACCAGCCCCAGGGCTGCCTCACATTGTTCAAATCACCTGCTTTCTTGGGCCTCACTTCCTCATTTGCAAAATGAAGGTGACAATGACAGCCTTTATTTCCTGAGCACCCGCATCATCTCACTCACCCTCCCCAAAACCCTGTAAGGCAAGAGTGTCACCTCCATGGAACAGCCTCTAAGACACATGCACAAAGCCACATGGCCAATAAGTGGTGGAGCCAGCAGCCGAGCCTGGATCTGTCCAGCATCAAGCATGCCCCTTCCTCTTGGCTCATATGGTCACACACGGAGGCACAAAAGCTCAGGCATGTGACCCATATTCTCAAGTAGACCACATTGCTGTCTTAGCACAGCCAGTCGCAGAGACTGCTAGACTTAAGGGTTATTCTTTTAAGACATTCCGACACAGTTGGAAACAGGAACAATGTTTGTCAAATGCCCATTTCTAGCTGACGAGCAGAGGTGACCTCCCTAAAGGCAGAGGCTAAACCCACAGCAGCCACCTTTTGCCTGCGGGCCGGGCTGGGCCGGGCGTGGTTTCTGACTCGGGTGAGCCCCACAGTGCCACTGCCCATCGCCCTCAGGACTCCGCGTGGAAGCGCAGCTGCGACCCTGCAAGGAGGGTGAGGGGAATAGGAGGAGGAGACGGGGACATACTTGTTCTCATTGCTGGCGTCGTATCGCGGGGACGGGTCGTAATCATTCCCATTGACATCATAGCTGGCATAGGGGTCCTGAGAAATGACATTGTAGTGAGTGAGAAGCAGGGCACACGAGAGCCTGTTTTAGGTTATTTTTTAATTTTTTTATTATTATTTTTTTTCCTTTTTGTCTTTTTTCGTGACCGGCAACAGATCGCAACCCTCGGTGTCACGCCCGCACCTCGCTCAGCCAGTGAGCGGCCGGTCTGTATGTGGGATCCGAACCCTCGGCGGGAGCGCCGCCGCGCTCCCAAGCAGCGCACTGTAGCAGTGTGCCACCGGGCCGGCCCAGGTTATTTTTATCTCTACTGGAAAACAGAGAAAACCACACGCAGGGCTTCTCTCTTGCTCTAACTCTCATCTTATACATACTCATTTTTTACTGTGGTAAAATACACATGAAGTTTACCATTTCAACCATTCTTAAGTGCACGGTTCAGGGGCACTAAGTACAACCATAGCTGTGTAACCATCACCACCACCCATGGCCAGAACCCTTTTCACCTTGTGAAACTGAAACTCTGTCCCCATCAAACACTAACTTCCCCATGCCCCTCCTCCAGCCCCCAGAAACCGCCATCCTATTTTTTGTCTATAAATTTTGATTATTCCAAGCACCTCGTATAGGTAAAATCACACAGTATTTATCCTTTCGTGAGTGCCTTATTTCATTTAGTATAACATCGTTAAGGTTCATCCACGCTGTTGAGGATTTCAGAGTTCCCTTAATTTTATATTTCAATATGTATGTTTGCATTTGCATACTTATAATAATATTCTTATAATTTTTTTCTTTATTTTTGAATAAGCATTATTTTTTAGAGCAGTGTAAGGTTCAGAGCAAAACTGAGCAGAAGGTACAGAGTTGCCATACAGTCCCCCGTGCACAGCCCGCCACTGTCAACACTCCTCACCGGAGCGGAGCGCACATCAGTTGTTACAATCAATGAGCCTGCATCGACACCTTGTTATCAACCAAAGCCCAGATATTTTCAGTATTCGTATAATTTTGTATCCTCCTTCTAAAACATATCATAAAAGCTTTCTGATGCTATTGACATAGTCTTCCAAACTAATTTCTAAGGGCTGCATAACTATCTATCAAGTGGATACAATATGGTTTACTTAACCACTGTTAGGCACCTAGGTTCCTTAGAGTATCTAGTAAATACACTTATCGTATTTACTATGTGCCAGGCTCTCTGCTTTACATTTATGAACTCATGTAATCCTTATAATAACCCTATGAGATAGCAGTCCTCTTATTATCCCATTTTACAGGTGGTAAGACTGAGGCACAGAGAAGTTGAGCAACTTGCCCAGAACCTCAAGTTGCAAGAGCTAACAAGTCGCAGAGCCAGGATGGGAGCCCAGGCAGTGTGGGTACAGAGCCCATGTTTTAACCCTGTAACTTCATGTTGCTAATGTCTGCATGATGACCATCTCCATACACCTGTCCTTCAGGTGTCCTTCCTAGATGTACGTGGGGCTCCTCAAACATGTGGACGAATCCCTCTGCCAAGCCCCACTCCCTGGCACCAGGACAAAGGCTGCTGGCAGAATGCTAGTTTCCCCAACCTTCCCCAGCAGCGTGTTCTTCACTGCTTCATTTAACAGGGGATAAGGGGTGGGGAATGGCACCTTACTGTTGTTTTAAATGTGCATTTACTTAATAATCAGGCCAGTTGAGTATCTTTGCATGTCAGTTGCAAGGCTTGACTCACATAATTTGGGGCCAGGTCGGGGTGATTCCTCTCTATGCCGTCATCCAGGATGGTGACCACCACGTTTTTCCCTGTGTAGCCCCTCTTCCATGCTGCCTGGATGTTCATTTCCGATCGGCACCGACTGCTCTTGTCTCCACAATGCTGTGTGCAACAGAAGACACAAAGCCCCCCGATGTGGACAATCCCAACCCAGAACAGACACACCACTGTGACTCCGCAGAGAGGAGCTTGCACTTGCACGTAAAGGAGGGGAACCCTTGCCCCGGCCTTACAGAGCAGAAGTCATCTTCCTCCCGCCCAGATCCAGAAGAGTAAACAAGGCGCCCCTTGCTTTCTCTGTACTGCCTATCATTCTCCATCTCCCTGCAGGGCTCTGTCCAGGGTCTGGTCTTTACCATTTAGCTGGCCCTACTCAGAGCATCCCTACCCCCAGGGCTTGCAAATCATTTTGGGAAAAATTCCCAGGAAAGCTTATGCTGCATAGCCTTGAAGTAGGGGTTTTACACTCAAGATGAAGTGTGTTTGTCTGGAGTTGTCATGCAAATGTAGCTTTGTTGGGAAGTTCACCCATCTCAGAGACACAGCACTGCAAGTGCCCAGGGCAGAGAGGCCCATGTCCTACTCACCATGTACCACATGTTGGACCAAATGGGGTCGTTGAAATAAAGGGCCTGTGGGTCGCGCCACACCTGCCTCTTCACCCTGCGCTTCACTTCCTGCTGCTGGAGCCATTTCACCTGCCAGGAAGAAACGCAGCCACTACTTATCTTAACAGTGATGTCCTGACTTTACGTGCCTTTCTGCAGGTGCTACAGGTTTCCTTTTGCATGAATGTCTGTGTTATAGTAGATGTTTTGGATGGTAAGTTCCAAGGGGACATTTTCACTACGCTTGAGAAGTGAGAACTAGCTTGTGTATGTAGAGGGGGAAATAATGCCACTCTGATAGCTTTTGAAGTCATTCTACTAAAAAAAAGAAAGACCTCAGTATATCACCTGGTGACCCTCAACCTGAAGAAAAAGGAAATACATGTACAGGAAAGGAATAAACGAAGAGAGAGAAGAAATTGGTCGAATTGTTACCGGATGTAATTTTACTATAAGGACATAAATAAGTAAATCATGATAATTCGTATATTAGAATTTTTGGCAGCCACTCAAAACATGGAAACAAAACACACAGAGAAAAATCTAGAAAGGGATATAGCAAAATATTAATAGCAGCAATTCTTGGGTAGTAACGTTACTGCTAATTTAAAATTTTTAAATTACTTTCAGGATTTTATAAATTTCTTTCAATGAGCATGATTTGCCTTCATAGTCAAGGAAGAAAGTTTGAGAGGCAGTACAAATGATATTGAAGAGCAGGGATCTAGGAACCAGACTGCCTGGATTCAAAACCCAGCCCCACACTCACCAACTGGGTGACGGAGCAGTCAGTCAACCTCCATGGCCTCAGTTTGCTCATCTATAGAATGGGGTCATCATGGGTTGTTGTGAGGGTTAGTATACGAACAAGTACATATAACATGCTCAGACCACTGCTGGGCACTTAGCAATTATTAGTACCATGTGTGCACATTCTTTTCAAGGTGAAAAAGCTTTTCCATTTGTAAAGGAATCTTGGAGAAAGGAATTCATGGGCCCTGAGTAGAAACACTTGCTTTAGTCTTGCTGCGCTGGTCCTACCTACTCCAGTCCTGCCTGAAGCTGGGGTCCAGCTCAGCTCTGGGGCCCAAGATGGGCAGGGTGAGAATGAGCACCAGCCCTGCTCTCAAGGAGTCTGCACTGTAGTTGGGATCCCACCCAGCAGACAACAGTGTCGTGTGAGCTCCCAACAGGGAGGGCTGCCTGGAGGTGGTGGCATGGGCTGGCATGTGGAAGGATAGAAGAGGAGGAGGAAGGTGGAAGGGTGGGCGGGACCAGGGTGGCCTGAAGGCTGTTTCTGGAAGCTAGAAGGGTTGTCACAGTACAGAGCTGTAGAAGCTGAACAGGTAGGGAACAGAGGCACCCAAGGGCTGAGGGGTGAGATTTCCCTTCCTTCTCTCCTAGCTCAACTTCCCCACATTGTCCTGAGGGAGAAGAGCTGAACACCCCCATACACAGCCTCACATTTAGGGGTGGGGATTGATCTCAAAGGCATCCTTGGTGTATAGGACAAAATGCTTAGAAAGAAGTGACATAGTTTGTCCCACCACCAATGGGATTTGTCTATAAAACACAGTAGGCTGGGCTCTTTAGAAATGCTGCAAAGAGCTCAAAATCAATTTTGGGCTAGACACGTAAAAAGAGCCTCAGCACCAAGTCCTGGATAATTTATAATCACCCCTGATAGATACTTCTACAGAAAATAAAACTATAAAAAGAGATATTTTGTTCATGACACCCACTGACAGCAATTTGCAACTTCCCCATATATATTACTGCCTGAACTAGAATGCTTTTTCCTAGCATAAAATACCTAAGACCATACTTCATAATCTGTTCAGCATCCTATTATAAAATACAGGAGTAGATCCCTCATGGCTCCAAGCTCCCTGGTTTGTTTCCATCCCTCTTGCCAGCCCTGTACTCACCACCCATCCTAATACCATCCAGCCCCTTCTGACAGCTTGCCCACCAGGCGACACTTAATGTCAGAGAAGGAGGCTAACTCTGCTCTTCCAAGTTTGAGTGGGTGATTCCTCCAAAACCAGTTAGCATGTTGCCAAAAGTCAGGAAATATTTCCGTAGCAGGATGAAAGATTATGGGCATCCTGGTCCCTACTCATTGCTGGGCTCTGGGTAAAAATCCCACACTAACACACAGTTTGGAAGGTGGGCTGTGACAGCACAGGGTCTGCAGCACAGTTTGGGGCTCTCCCTCTGGCGTGGTCTCAGACAGCCCTCTCCCCACTAACAGGACTGCTGACAGTGACCCAGGCACTGAATATAATAGATTATCTGCCAGGCATGGGGGCTTCTGGGTCCCGACTCTATGGAGATGGAATCCAGGTGGCCAGCACAGTCACAGAGGCTGATTTAGCAGGCAGGCACTCTGCCCTTTCTTCTGGGCTCAAATCACTGCCTTGCTCTCACCCATCCCCAGGAATGTACATGGGGATCCTGTTTCCCGCTTCCTGCCCATCACAAAGCACAAGCTGTTTTCCAGGTCTACCTCCCCTGATTTCTCTGCAAAGTGGGCATCCTGTGGTCACTCACTCAGCTGGCTCACTTAACAAAGATGTATTATGTGCCTGGTGCTAGGTTATGGGAAGCTGAGCACAAATAAATACACCTGGTCCCTGTCCAGGACCAAGGCGCCCAAGCCTCCATCCCCAGCATGGATGCAAAGCCCTGTTTCAGATGCTCCTGAGTTGGGACACAGGAGCCACCTGGCTGCCCTGGAAAGCTAGCGATGCACCAATGGCCCAGAACCAAGTAACCAGACCTGTAGCTCTCCCATCAACCAGAATTGGCACCTGTCCCTGCTAAAGAGGAACCATTTACTAGGCATGTTCAAGGGTTCTAATTAAGTAAATGGTGATGCTTTTACAATAAAGGGCTACACAGTTCAGATGTCTAAGCACATGTTACTCATGAAATCAGCTCTTCTGTAGAAAGTACAAACAGTGGGGAGGTCGTGAGAGGGTGATGCCGGTGCAGTCAGGGTGGGAGACAGACTTGACTCTCAGACCCCTGTACCTCATGCGTGTCGCCGTCTCTATGAGGAAAAGCAACGGGAGATGCTGTGAAAGATAGGAAGTATTGTTACTCTCCTGCAGGGCTAGAGCAAATGGGAAGTCACAGCCTCCCTGGCATGTCACCTGGATTGTCACTTTATCCTGAAGGTCCAATCACAGTCTACTCGCCACATGCCTTGCAACTTCTACATGGGATGTTCAGACTGTTTCTTTGTAAAACGCGTGTGGGAGGGACAGTAGTACACATTGATTCACATTTCAAGGCCATAGATAAACAACTTGGAAAATAAGGCCTAAATCCAAGTATGCCTGAGAATGAGTGAGCCTGGGGCTAGATAAAATACATTTTTGTGGCCTCAAGCATACGGTAAGAGTCGAACTCTCATAGGGGGGTCCTCAACCTTCTTATGAAGAGAAGAATTTTTCGCTTTTCAAAGCCTTCATACTGGATTGAAGGAAGGGGAAATACAGCCACATGACCAAATCCGGCCACTCCATGGGACCCTGCGCAGCCACCGAGACCTCTCTAGCCTAGTCCCCTCCTAACCCAGCGGGCCTGGGCTGCTCATAGCATCCCTACACGCCATGCTGGGTGTCTCTGAGCCCTCTCACTGAAAGCCCCTTCCCCCTCGTCACTGGGCTAACTTGTAACCATCCTTTACCCTCACCACCTGGACACTTTCTCTGACATCCAGGCTGAACAGGGCGGGGCTCCTTCCAGGCTCCTGTGACCCCTGCACTTATCTTTACCACTGCCTTCACCCCAGCACGTGGGCACTATCTATCTAGAATCTCATCTTTCCCCTTGGAGGGATGTGTCTCAACCACCCTGTCCCTCTGACTCTTAGCAAAACACCTGCCCTGTAACAAGTACTTGCTCAGCAAAGATTTGCTGGACTAAAGTACTGTCCTCTTAATGAAAAAGCAAACTGTCTCTGTCAGAGGTAAGGGCCTGTCCACACCTCCCTGTTCTAGTGTTGGCCCCAGTCTGTGATTGGATGCATTTGGGGTGCCATGATTGCTCTCTCCCCTGCCCCCCACGTGCACTCTGCCTGGACAGAGGCTGGGTTTCGCTCACCGTTGTATCTCAGTGTGCCAAGCAAGGTGTGACATACAGTAGGAGCTCACTAAATGTTTCTTGAATCAAGGAATGAAGTTACATTTAAGATTATAAATATGAACACATTTCAGATTATAAGCATGCTACCACAATATGAAGACTTTTAAAAACATACTTCTGAGTAGAAAATGCAATTGGGTTCTAATAACTATAGACAGCATTTGTCAACTTTTGTGGACGATCAACTGTAAGCAATCTGGGGCAAGAGCAAGATTTGCCAAATGCACTTTTTGCCCAAATGCATATTATATCTCCTTGCAAACCATATAAGGTGTCCTGATTTCCTTGCAGTCATATTTTGAAAATGAAACTTCATTCTGACCTTTTTCTTTTTACCCATTCTCTGTTTGTATGTTTCCTGCTAAACATGCAGCCTACTTATCATAGAAAGTTATTTGCTCTGGGGAAGAGAATTCCAATCACAGAGGAGACTTCACAATCTTCTCGAGATTACATGCACAGCAGCACTTGCTCTTTTGTAGCACATGGCGCCTCCAGCTTTCTTTTTGAGAAATCAAATTAAAATTGGGCATCTGTTGAATATCCTTTTGTAGATAAGATGAGGTAAAATTTAAAGATGCTCATAAAGAGGTAACATAAACAAACAGAGACCCAAGAGGAGCCTTGTCAGGGTCCCAGTAACTGGCCCACAGATGTCATGGGTTATCCACGCTACTGAGTTGTAAATATTGTCCAATTGTCCTTTTGGCGGGCAGCCACGGGGAGCCTTGGCCACGTCTTCTCTGTGGGCCACCGGCACGCTGCCTGACCTGAAGCCCATCTAACACATCAATTGTGGGTGTGACAAGTGACAAAAGGAGGTTTTTGAAACTTTCTCCCATGAGCCAATGTCACTAAGAGAGCACAAAATCCTGCTTGTGTTCTACCCAAAGCCCCCCCACACTTTCAAGACCACACATGCTAGAGGGGCCCCAGAAGTTCTCAGAAGCTGGAGATTCCTACAAGGGGGGCTCCAGAGTCTTGGCTATGAGATGAAGCTAAGGTGACAAAGGGCATTCACAGAGACCCCCTCCCCAATCCCTCCTCAAGGTCCCACACATCCTCAAGGCACATATTTGCACTGAGCTGCTACCCTTCCTTAAAGCGCCAACCAGCTGGGCCTGCTGACAGTTGGTTTTGTATTGGTTCTATGTTCCATGCCAAGTTGTATCCAGAGCAAGGGACACAGATCTGCAAGCTCTCTCTCCTCTTTCTCTGTTGGCTTCATCAAAGTGAAGAACAATTTCTGCTGTCACTCTGGAAGGAGGACAAGGGGAATTCCCTGTGCTGTCAACCAGCCCTGACTGCAGAGCAGTGCAAATCTGTGAAGGAAGTCAGAGGCCAGACCCTGCATCCAGGAGCCACAAAGTCACAAAGCCCTCTCCAGGAGAGAGCAGTCGCGCCAGGAGTACAATAGAAAATAAACAGAAAATAAACCACTCACTCGCTCTCTCTGTGTGATGGGCTGGGTGCCCTGCCTGGGCCTTACCCTCCAACCTGTAAAAGTGAGGGCTGAGATTAGTCCATCTCCAAGGACCATTGCGCTCAGCAGTCTGTGATGCTTAGATCTCAATTCCCAGCAACACTGACTACTCTGAACAGCTGGCTGGGCCGACATTCAGCCGGCTGAAGAGCTGAGGGAGAAGGCTGAGTGGTGGGTTTAAAGAAAGAAAAAGAGGGCAAGCGCATGTCACCCCACCACGTGCGGGCAGCCCTCCTCCCGCTGACAGGTGGCAGTTAACATGGGCACAGAATGAGTGGGGAATTACGATGGGTACATCTTGCCCCAGGGCTCAGGAATGAAAGGACAAGCTTTCATCGGCTTCTCAAAGGGGCCTGTGATGCCAAAATGGTTAAGAACCACTGAACTAAGCTAGGCTCAGAGAGGTCTAAGTGGATCAGAGCTTTCCATGTGTGAGGAACTGATACCCCTGCTGTTACCTTCCTGGAGGGTAGGGGGACCATCGCCACAAGCAAGCGATGGTTAAAGGGCTTTCATCAGAGCCCATCTCAGGGAGACACTCAAGCCCACCTGTGGTGTGCACTGTATCACCTGGGGGGGGGGGGGCAGGGCTGCCATGGCAACCGCACGGTTGGAACCCAGTGAGCCCCAGCAGTAGAAGAGGGGGAGGAGAAGTTGGAGGAACCAAAAAATAAAAGATATTCTAACTCAGTCTAGAAACCTACCACCCCCCAGATCACCAAGACACCTGGGAGCCCGGCTCCCTCCCCACTTGCACACCTGCAGCCATAACTGAAACAGCATGGAGACCACTTCCTGAATTCTTTCCGTCAAAGCCAAACGACATGTGCCGGACATGACAGTCAGGAGAGATGACAGTGCTTGTTGCACCCATTTTGGACAGGGGACGGTGGGTGTGAAAGTACTTTGGGCAATTAAAGCTATTCATTCATTTGTAAGTTAGTTCTTATTTTGCTGAAAGGAACAGAAGGTATCCTTCTCCCCGCTGCCCATCACCTGCTTCCAATCACAGACAACAGAACAGGCAGCCAGAGCTGAACTTCACATATTGATATGAGCTTAACCGTGTCCCCCCAAATTCTTATGTCGAAGACCTAAGCCGCATTACCTCAGAATGTGACTGCACTTGGACACAGGGTCTTTAAAGAGATGACTAAGCTAAAATGAGGTCAGTAGAGTGGGCCTTAACCCAATCTGACTGGCGTCCTCACAACAAAAGGAGATTAGGACGCAGACACGCACAGGGGGATGACCATGTGAGGACACAGGGAGAATGCAGCTATCTGCAGGACACCTAGAAGAAACCAGCCCTGCCGATGCCTTAATCTTGGACTTCCAGCCTTCATAACTGTGAGACAATAAATTTCTTACATCCAGTCTGTGGTACAGGTTGAGCATCTCTAATCCAAAACTCCAAATCTGAAATGCTCTAAAATCCAAAACTTTTTGAGCCCTGACATGATGCTCAAAAGAAATGGTCATTGGAGCATTTCTGATTTCAGATTTTCAGATTAGGGATGCTAAACTGGTACTTATTCTGCAAATATTCTAAATCCAAAAAAATCTAAAATCTGAAACACTTCTGGTCCCAAGCATTTCGGATAAGAGATACTCAACCTATACTTTGTTATGGCAGCCCTAGCAAACTAATAGACTAGTGGAGTCAGACACTGGTCTACATGTCCAAGGCCCAGACACTAGCAGAAGTCCCTTTACTTCGGCAACACAGAACACAGCTTTGTTCATCCAGGCTCTCTTTACAGTATCTATCATAATTTAACCGAGGTGAGCCACAATTTACTTCTAAAGTATTTACGTACAAAGAAGTTCATAAGCGAGTGATAACAGGTATAACTTGCTTATGTGAACCTAATCTGTGAATATTGAGACACATTTCAATAAGCATTTACTAAGCATCCATCTACTATTTTCTGGGTATCTGCTGGACCTGTAAGGGAGTAAAAACAAGAGAGACGTGGCAGCCCTCCAGAAATTTATATTGCACTGGCAAGAGACAGACTTGCAGGCTTTGAACTATGAGCACCTCTCCCCTGGTGCATCCATGGACCAGGGCAGTTCACCTTCCCATGGTCTCTCCTTCGGTTCTGAACTACCGAGCACATTTCTGAGCCTGACGATCCAGGCCTCCTAGGGACCATCTGCAGCTCCCCTGCCAGCCCCTTCTCTATCACTGACCAGATCCCAAGCAAACTGAATTGGTCATCATTCCTACCAAACACTGCCGCGTGCTCCCACTCTGGGACCAAGCCTAGAATACAAATACCCAACTGCGGGGAAGAGCAAGCCCGGTTTGAGGACTCTGAGCAGTCTTCCCAGTGGCAGGGGGAGGTGGAGCAGCCTCTGTGAAGAGGCTGTTCGGAGGGAAAGAGTGAAGGTCATTTGAGGAGGGCTTTAAAGGCCAGTGTGCCGGGGCTCAGGGGGACACATGAGACCAGACCAAGGAGGGCCTGAGAGGTGGAAGTAGGACACCCTAAGGGACAGTGGGGCTGCCAGATGTGTGTTTTGGAGGATCCCTTGGGAGCATGGAGAACAGATGGGGGGGGCAAGAGAAGACAGGACCTTGGCCAAAGGTGAGATATCAGGCCATGGCAGGGCAGAGTTGTGGACAGGAGGTGGAACAAGTGTGGGGGAGGGGAGGCTGCTGGCTCCGGCCTTGGAACACAAGTGAGTGCCTCTCTCTGAGACAGAGGTGGGCTCAGAGGCGGTGAGTTGGGTGTGAGAAGAGTTTGCTAGTTTGCTTTGAGACGTCTTTGAGACACCTAAGTGGAAGTGCCGAGTGAGCAGGTGAAATAATAAAACGCTTTCTTCTAAAGCATATTTTAAAATTTCACACTTCTTACCGATTCACAGTAGCCATGCCACTAGAACCAGTTGGCTGTGCTGAAAATGTGAAAAGACATCTTGTCATGGTTGTCCCAGTCACCACCCCCCTACCCCCCATTACACAGTTCATCAACTCCTGAGACCAGTTTGGTCACTTACTGTCTATGTGCTTTTATTTGCCAGGAACTTTCTGTTTGTTTGCACTTCAAATGGCTCTAGTGCACGAAACTGTCAGATAAAATTCCATCTGTGGTTAATGGAAAGAACTGCTTAAAGGTTGCATCACTGCTGGAGAGAAACCTGAGCTTTGATTAAACTCTGGGGGCAAAGTCCCATCCTCCAGAACAGAGTGCCTACTCTGGTCCTTGAAATCATTTTGCAACTTCTGAGCTTTAAAGCACTGAAATGAAGCATCAAACCAAAGGCTCCCACTGCCCTGGAAGGAGCCGGCAAGGGCCTCCCTAATAATATCTTTATCCTTCCATTTCCGTCATCAATCTGGCTGAGTACTGAAGGGAAGGAAAGGGCTGAACCGACTCATTGCACTAAAATGTAAGGTTTGGAAGACACAGGCAGCAACATCTAACTATAAGCCAGCTTGGAATGCAATCAGAACAAGTAATTTTTTAAAAATTTGTAAGACTTTTCAGCTATTCATCCACCCTTCTCCAGACTTTTGGAAAAGTTAAAAACAAATGCTTTCAGTTTGCTTAAATGACAACCCTTGGAAAAACCTAGTGACTGATACGGCACACTCAGAACACTTGGGCTGCTCTCCCAAGGACAGGACTGATCAACAAAGCAATTCCAGCAAAATGGCCCTTCTCAAAGGTGGTTTAAAAAAAAAAAAATCAAGTAAAGGTAATTAAGAATATAAGGGAAATATGACTGCACAATTCTGCTGCTAGGTCAGTGCAAAAAGGTGCTTCATAAATGTGTTGTGTGTCCTGCTATTTTGCCTCCCTTCACCCCTTATGTTTTGTTTTATTTTAATTAATGTACAAGGGTACTTCAAAAAGTTCATGGAAATATTTGTATCATCTTAATTCTATTTTTCCATGAAACTTTTTAAGTGCCTTCATGCACTCTATCAGCTTTTACGTGACGGAGCAGTGAACTGTAAATTTCATCACTTATTGAAGCACTTTCATACAATAGAGACTGGAGCTAATTAAAATAAAATACCATCTGCATTCGATTGAACTTTATTCTAAGCCCTATAACATTCATTTCCAGTTTGGTCATTCAAACACGATGATGACTTTGCATTCCAGTGTCTATGGATAATATTAAATCATCTTTTCCTTCTGTTAATAATATTAATTACACAACTCTCCAGATGTTAAGGTGTCACAAAAACACTTCGCTAATGTAGGAGAATGTTCTGATGCACTGCAATAAAGGATAACACTAGATACTTAAATAAAACAGCTCATTTTGCCAAATATTTAACCAGAATGACCAGGCAAAGTAAATATTAGTCAGACTGACAGCTAATTGATTTGGTGTGCATTAAAACTAGACTAATTTAAACAGACATGTTTTAGTTGTGATTGCAAACTCATAACTGGTGCAGATGTCTATGTGCTTTCCCTGGGGCTGAAAATTTAATTGGAACTGTGAGAAACAATCAGCCAATCCCGTGGAAGTTCCAGGCAGGGCTGAGGTACCCAGGCTGTTTACGTTTTCTCTCTTCTTTGCTGGCAGGATGCTTTGCTAACAGCCCTGCCAGGAGCTTATTAGAAAGCTCTGTGAAAAGGGTTTTTTATTTGAGAAGATTTAACTGCCACAGCCTCTGCCTAGTAAGTCTGTCCTTCCTCCTGTTTCCTTCAAGGAGACAACAGATTACTGGGAATACTTTGCTCTCACACCCATACTGAAAATAGTTCTTTAAACACACCTAAAATGAGTAAACCAAGTGGCTCACGCACTGCAGAGGAGGCAGGTGTGGGAACAGCAGCGGCAAGCCCTCGGTGCAAGGTCTCAGCACCCTCGCGCCACCCAGGTGTGGGGCTTGCTATCGGACCCCTATCGGCTGCTGCTGCTCTGTCCACACCACATTTCCCCGCGGCACACACTGTCATGACATATCACCCACTTTTCTATTTCCTGTTTCATTTTCTGCCAGCCCCACCACCAGCTCCACTGGCCCTCAATGGACAGAACCAGCCACCTGGCAGGTATTCCAAAATACCTATTGAACGAATAAACTCAAAGACTCACTTGGCCATATTAAATTTTCAGTTATGCCAAGTTATCTGTTGACTGCTGTCAAATAATAATTTCAAATCTAATAAGAAAAAAGCATAATTAACCACCCAATAATAAGAATTATATTAAAACTTAAAATGTTAGCCTCTTTTCAAATTACATGTGTTTTAATCTCAAAGATCACATAAGTTTCTAAGAAAAAAAAAGTTACATCTACTGCCCCAGTTTTTAAATTCACAGTAATCATTAAGGTACGTGTTATGACAGCCACAAAAACATCCATCTGCCTGATCTCTAATTTCATTATTAAAACACTTGCTTGAATTGCCTAGTGTTTTTGCTTTATGGGTAAGAGTCACATATGTACAAGGGTACTTCAAAAAGTTCATGGAAAGATTTGTATTATCTTTTAATTCTATTTTCCCATGAACTTTTTGAAGTACCCTTGTATCTTCTGTAATTATTGTGTACTTTGTTAATCTTTAAAATATCTAAAGATCTATATGCATGTGATTGTTGCTTCAAACTAGAGTCAAGAATTTAAATTCTGAGTCAATAATTTGGGGTCTGACAAGGGACCCAAATATTTAGAGCGTTTAGATGGTCTGATATGGAGTTTCACATCTGTTTTGCTTTATTCAAAGTAGATATGGAAAACTAATGTCTATCTAGAATCACATTAAAATCCAGACTCGGCCATTTTTAGGACCACAAACCAAACACTGTAGCCCTTAGGAAAGTACCCTGCCCATCTGTACCTGGGGGTCCATTCTGAGGAAGGTGTGAGGGCCTCTACTACTCAATGTTGATCTTTTAAAGGTTTTGCTATGATAAAAATGGTAGTAATCTTCCAGGTATCCAATCTGCAAAACAAGAAGCAAAATACCATCAATTAGTACAATCTTATAACAGCTTCAAAAATCTTCCATCCCACAAAAATATTCCCCTGATCTGAGAGGCTATTCTGTTCCTGGAGGAAACATACTCTCCAGGCACCAGGCTTCCTACTCATACCTCTGGCTACTCAGTGTTCATGAACATGAAGGCGAATTTAGATACTCCTTTTTAGATAAACAATACTAGGTAATATTCCCAATGGAGCACACACTCCCAAATCTTGTGGTAAATTAATATCATTTAAAGTTTGTACTACCTTGGCCAAGTCTACACCAAAATATTCACTTATAAACAAACTCCATGCTCTCCACCCCATGGGTAAACTGAAATATCTAAGAATGAACATTCGCTCTCAAGTGCAATAAGAGAGCCAAAAAAAACATGCAAATCCATCTGTTTAGAGATTGTGAAAAGGTCAGATGAGAACATCCAAACCCCTGGGGTGTTCCAATTTACTGCCAGGGTTAGTTTGTCAGGACATATTTCAGTCTGAGGCTGGACAGAACCAAGAGAAGCCAGGTGGCCCAGCCCCTGGCCTTCAAAGAGGGCTGCCTCTCACTGGCCCACCTGCAGCATGGCTGGCCCTCATGTCTGATGACCCTTGAGCACAGAGATCCTGTTCTCAGAGGCCTGCTCCTCCTTCTAACTTTCATTGACTGTAGAAAATTGCTAGTTGGTCACCACCCTCAAAAGAAGAGCTTTTAAAACAAAGATGGACTCATATTATTATACAGATTCTCAAGTGAGCCTTCTCAGGCTACACCATCCTGGTTTCTTTTCCAGCTTTTAATCAAAGAGTAGCCTTGAGATTAATTGTCTTCTAGAGCAGTTATATGCAGTGATTACAAACATAGGTCTTCAGACCCTCCCCGCCCTCCATTAGCCATGGTGACCACTAGCCATGTAACCTTGGGCTAGGATATTCCACCCCTGTGAATTTCAATTCTTTATGTGCAAAATGGGGATAAAACTACTTACCCCTTGGAATTAAGTAGGACTAAAGTCTACCCAACTCACAACAACCCCTTGGCTTCTCCCACCTCAGTCACAACTATTTTGTCCAATATGACTGACTACAATAGAGTCAAATGACCCAGGCAGAGACCTGGAGGGACTCGGATGTGCTGTGAGTGGCCATTTCCACATCTTTGCACAAGAAGATAAAGCAGGTGTGCAACAGAGAGCCCTCCAGCCTAGTTACTACCCTTCAGCTCTCCTTTCCAGCAATCCGGGCAGTCTGGCTGTCTCTTATTCTTGGGTTTAGAAAACACCCTTTTGTCCTTGAAATAACTAACCTCTTTTTTCACTTAAGCTTGCTTCAGTGTGTTGCTATTACTTACAACCATACAACATTGAATACCAAGATAGTCATGAGGATCAAAACAGGTACCATCTGTACAGTGCCAAGTTTAGTGCCCAGAACCTAGTGAGTGCTCAGCAAATTGTGACTGGTACTGGGAGCTGGGATTCTCTCTCTGGCTCCTCTCCAAGGCTCCTCCATTCCCCTCGTTGGGTCTGGGACACTCTGGATTTTGGTCAAATCTAGGTCTGCACCTAACTCAGCTCCTTCCTGCTGGGTGACCAGGGCATACTCTCTCTTAGTTTCCTCATGAGACTAATAACTGCCACCTTGAAGGGCTGCTCCGAGACTTGAATGAGATATATATGTGTGTGCACAAGCTAGCAGAGTGCCTGGCAGGTAGTAAGCACTTGATAAATGATTTTCTGCAATTCTGATTCTCAGTTCATTTTCTACCTCAAGATATTTTTCTGCCATCATAAACCTCATTATTATTTCCACCCTATTTTACACAGAAGCACTTTTATTTCTCTTCCTACAGATAAGTCACCTTGCTCACTTCTTCAACAAAGTTAGTTGCTGCATGTGTCAAAAGCCTCCTCCTAATGCATGCTAGAGCAGTTATTTGGCGAGAGAGGCAAACATGGAGTCTTAACTTACAGCAGTGTATAATCAACATGTTTGCTTGTGAGCTGCCACCATCCCTGGGAGATGTTACATAACTTTTGGTCTTTTAGCTCTGGGCACATTCAAGTCAATTCCCATTTAGAGACATGGAAAAGAGTTGAGTGAAATTTGCTCGCAAGGGAATGGAATAATTGCAGAGCTTCTGACCCTTAGCAGGCCCATGTCAGAGTGGCCCTGGAAGCCATTCAGGGCAGCACATGCCCTTTGGGCAGCTGAGCCGGGCCAGAGGCAGCTACTGCTCCTGAGGCCAGTCCCAAAGCCACTCAGCCCCCTGCCTCTGGGCTGCCATGACCATCCTTAGCAATGGCCCACAGGCTCTGGGCTGATAGAAGCTGTCCAGGAAAGGAACGGACAGTCCCTATAGCACTGACCAGGCAAATTGTCTCTGGGGACAGTAGTGGTCAGTGCCACATCTGCGTGGACTCTTATGTCCATCCCATGATGGGTGTTGAGGGCCTAGGTAGGGCCATTCCCACTGTAGGGGAGAAGAGGACACCAGCCAAGGCTACCCTTGTGCCCCTGCAAAGCCAGCTGCAGAGGAAGCTGGAATCTGACCATGTAGTGGAATCATACATTTGTCATTTTGTGACTGGCTTATTTCACTTAGCATAATATCAAGGTCCATCCATGTTGTGGCATGTGTCAGAATTTCCTCCTGTTAAAGGCTGAATAATATTCCACTGTGTATATATACACTTTGCTTATCCACTTATCTATTGATGGACACTTGGGATACTTCCACATTTTGACTATTGTGAATAATGCTGTTATAAACACAGGTGTACAAATATTCATTCGAGCCCCTGCTTTCACTTCTTTTGAGTATATACCACCTGGTTTTTTTATAGATAAAGTTTTTTTTTTCTTTTCCTTTTTGTCTTTTTTTGTGACTGGCAATGGATCGCAACCCTCAGTGTCGCGCCCGTACCGGACCGGGACTGGCAACGGGATCGCAACCCTCGGTGTTGCTCCTGCACCTTGCTCAGCCAGCGAGCGGCAGGTCTGTATGTGGGATCCGAACCCTCAGCGGGAGCGCCGCCGCGCTTCCCAAGCGGCGCACTGTAGCAGTGCGCCACCGGGCCGGCCCTACCACCTGTTTTTTTTTAATAGATAAAGTTTTATTGGAGCACGGGCACACCATTCATTCACCTACTGTCCATGGCGGCTTTTGTACTACAACAGCAGAACTGAGTAGTTGCAACAGAGACCTAATAGCCCACAAGCCTAAAGGATTTTATATGTGGACTTTACGGAAAAAGTTTGCCAACCTGTGATTTAGGGCATTCACTGCTGAGAGTGTTTGGGAGTCCCAAGGTCTCTGGTGCTACTGCTTGGGTCCTCTACGGTTTGGAGCTAGGATCTGTACACTGGCGGACTCTGTTTATCAACACGGGTGTGACTGCAGTCCTCGACCTCAGCATCTCATTTAGCCATTGAACCATCTTTTCTCTAAGAACTCCCTTGTAAGAAACCCTAGCAGGTCACTCCCTCCTGTCAGACTGACGCTGTCCTGCCCTCTGCCCTCTCACCCTGGCATCAGGCATTGGGTCAGAAATGTGAAGTTTTTTATCATGGGAGAAAGGACAGAAAGAATCGAGGGTGGCAGGGCAGGAAGTTGTGACAGCTGACTGCATCTGGAACTCAGGCCCAGGGACAGTCATCTCGGCTCAGATGACGTGGCATTCATGACGCAGCCATTTCCTGTCTCTCCTCCTCCCTACCCATCTAAGCCCTTCTCAGGCTCACACCTGACCTACCACAGGAGTATCAGCCGCAGGTACACCCTTCCGCAACTTGGGAGGCTGCTCCTGGCAGGCCCTGGCTTGGACAGGGTCACTCATGGGGATGTGGTCATCAGCCTGGTTCAACATAAGGGACACCTGACTGTCCTCTGGCCCTGATACACAGATTGGGGTGTGGGAAGAACCACAGAGATGACCCCATTTTACAGATAGGGAGCCTGAAGACCAGGGATGTTAGACCCAATGTCACACTGTGGGACTCCTGATCCCTGAAACAGCAATCTCCCCATACTGCCCTCAGACAAACAGGTAACATTTGACACCAAATGACATACAGACACACAATAGGGTTCAAGATTATTGTTACACTTCTGGTACACCTTCAGGGTCAAACTGACAGGGCTGGATTTAGAAGAATACACAGAAAAGTTGGGAGGCGGGCATCATAAAGACTTTAAATGCAAGGTAATCTTCTAAGGAAAGAAATATTCTTACTCTTACTGGACATTTGCATGGACATTAAAGTAGGTGCTCCTCCTGGCTCGGCAGCCCCGGTCATCCTGGGCTTCCATCTCTCAGGCATGGCCTGGGATAGTGTCTCTGCCCCCGGGGTCACTGCTCACAGGCTCTGCGCACCACAGCCTGCCTGCCTTTATACTAAATCAGAGAGCAGCAGCTTCTACGGGATACTGCTGCCGGAAGGAGGGCTGTGGCAGCCTCCTCCCCTTCCTCTTTGAGAATGGGAGCAACTCGCCCCATCATCCCAGGCTGCCTCCCAGCCCCGCGCAGCTCTGCACCCTTCCCACCCCAATCCACTCTCCATCAATGAACACGACCGCTGGTAGGCAAGCCGGTGTTTTTTTAAGTCACAACATAAAATTTCAATATGTTCTTTTTCTCTTTCTTGCCATGGTACTTTCACAATGCATTAGTTAGAGCCAATCTCTTAGCGCACCATTCAAGAAAATAAACAATTTGTTAATATGGAACGCTCACATCTCTTTACTCAACAGAGATATATAATGATACACATTTGCAGATAAAATTGGTAACATCGTTAAAACATCATTAAAAACCTTGCTAAATGTTCTTGACCAGAACATTGGAAGAAATGAGAGCTAAGAATCTACAGTTCAGAATCAAAGTGAGAAGAGTCGAATATAGTTTAATTTTCTGTAACAGAATGCTCTGTTAGACATTTAAAAAAATCTTGTTAATGTATGCACATGGTACAAAGTATGGACGGTACGAAGGGTAGAGTTAGCAGGGAACAGCAACTCCCCCTCTTCCTCCCGTCCCCTGGCCACAGTCCCCTGCTCTTACTGAGTGCTCTAGCTCATAACCAGAGCTGAGCTCATGCCCACCCCAGGCAAGCTCAGGGTTCAGATGAATTCTCACGTGTGATTCTCACGTCAGCCCTAAGAGGTAGATGTT
The DNA here is from genome assembly GCF_000696425.1 of Galeopterus variegatus. NCBI lineage: Eukaryota > Metazoa > Chordata > Mammalia > Dermoptera > Cynocephalidae > Galeopterus > Galeopterus variegatus. The sequence continues at coordinate 800,884 of NW_007726147.1, forward strand.
ATGATCATCCTCATCTCGCAGATGGCAGAACTGAGGCCCGGAGCCATGAAGTCACTTGCTTGAGACCACACATTCTGTCAGTAGCACAGCCAGGACTCTTAACCATCACTATTCTGCCTCTAGCCCAGGTAAGGCAGTTAGATGCCACAGGAGATTCCAAGCACCTGGACCTTGTCCCCAGCAGCAGGTACTTTCACATAGAGCCAAGTACCTCAACAAATGTTCACTTTCCTTTGCTCCAATAAAGAAATCACGGACTAATATCCAGAATATATAAAGAACTCAAACATCTTTACAAGAAAAAAACAAGCAACCCAATTAAAAAATGGGCAAAAGAGCTAAGTAGGCATTTCTCTAAAGAAGATATGCAAATGGCCAACAGTCATATGAAAAAATGCTCAACATCACTCAGCATCCGGGAAATGCAAATCAAAACTACACTGAGATACCATCTCACCCCAGTGAGGATGGCTAAAATCCAAAAGACTCTGAACGATAAATGCTGGCGAGGTTGCGGAGAAAAAGGAACTCTCATACATTGTTGGTGGGACTGCAAAATGGTGCAGCCCCTATGGAAAATGGTATGGAGGTTCCTCAAACAATTGCAGATAGATCTACCATATGACCCAGCTATCCCACTGCTGGGAATATACCCAAAGGAATGGAAATCATCAAGTCGAAGGTATACCTGTTTCCCAATGTTCATTGCAGCACTCTTCACAATAGCCAAGAGCTGGAATCAACCCAAATGTCCATCATCGGATGAGTGGATACGGAAAATGTGGTATATCTACACAATGGAATACTACTCAGCTATAAAAACGAATGAAATACTGCCATTTGCAACAACATGGATGGACCTTGAGAGAATAATATTGAGTGAAACGAGTCAGGCAGAGAAAAAGAAATTCCACATGTTCTCACTCATTGGTGGGAGCTAAAAAAAAAAAGAAAAACAAACAAACAAATTCACCCACATACACACACACACACACACACACACACACACACACAAAAACCGGGGGGGGGGGGGGTGGGGAAGAAGATATAACAACTATACTTCCATGAAGTTGTTACAACAAGCAAACGGAAAGGACATTCTTGGGGGGGAGGGGAGAGAGGGAGGAGGGAGGGAGGTGTCGGTGACGGGCCATAATAATCATATACAGTGTATATTGACAAAATTAAAAAAAAATAATAATAATAAAAAAAAAATAAAGGCATTACAAATATTGAAAAAAAAAAGTTAATAAAATAAAAATAGATTCAACAAAAAAAATAAATAAATAAATAAAGAAATCACGGGAGACATATACTATGTTCCATGTACATATATGTTCCATCATGTCTGCGTGCATACGAACGTGTGTATGTTTGTATATATACGCATGTATGTAGGTTCAAATGTGTACATACGTGTATACAGTCGTGCACGTGTTTGTATATATACATGTACACATGTATTCAGATGTTTGTGTATGTATGTACACAGACATGCACATGTTTGTATACACACATGTACATATGTATTCAGATGTATGTATGTGTATACAGATATGCATTTGTATATATATATACATATACATATGTACTCAGATATGTGTGTATGTATGTATACAGATGTGCACGTTGGTATATAAATGTACATATGTATTCAGATGTTTGTATGTATATTATGGACGTGCACGTTTGTATATAAACATACAAATGTATTCAGGTGTGTGTATGTGTATACAGTTGTGCATGTGTATATATACGTGTACCTATGTATTCACGTGTGTATGCATGTCTACAGATGTGCACGAGTATGCATATATACATGTACATATGTATTCACTTATGTGTACAGGTGTGCATGCTTGTATGTATACATGTACATAAGTATTCAGATGTGTACATGTATACAGATGTGTTTGTGTATGTATACATGTACATGTGTACTCAGATTGTGTGTATGTTTACTGGTGTGTGTGTATGTGCATGTTTATGGATGTATATGGATGTGTGTGTGCCGATGCTGGGTTCATAAACAAATAGCTCCAAAACACAACCAGGCAAGTCTTGGTTTTCCCATAGCCCTCACATCTGAGAGGGCCTCCTGGGGTGTGGCTGGGCTGCCCTAATTCAGAACCCTCGGGTCTGTGGCTCACAATAGAGCAGCTCGAGCAAACCTACTGTAGGCCAGGGCCTGACCCCAGAGGGAGTGTGGTTCCAGAGGTCTGGGCTGCTGCTGGGCATGTGGATTCTGAAACCTCCCCCCAGGAGGAGCAAAGCTGTATCCAGGGACTGTGTCAAATACCAAGAGGACAGGTCCTTTCCAGGAGGCTGCTCCGCCCTTTCCTGCTGGCCAGCTCAGCACCGGCTCCTCTGTGGAGCCTCTCCCACCCGTGTGGGTCCCAGGCACACTGCAATGGCTGAGTCCTCCAGGTGCCAGGCCATATCCTCACCATCTTTGTCCCTGGCTCTTGGCAGGGCACCTGAGTTGGCTGATAACTCCTGCCCCAACACAGTGCCAGCCCTCATCACCCCCACCCCACCTCTGTTTCTCCTCCAGAGGAGTTGCTAATCTTGGTGAAAGGTAACACCGAACTTTCCCAAAGTGACCTCCTAAATAGCTCCCAACCCTGTCCCCTATCACCCCTTCTCTACCACAGGCAGCTCCGTCCCTCTGCTTAGACTCTGCGGGGCCCTCACTGGCCTCCTCATCTCAGCGGATAAACCATTAGCCCCTCACAAGCACACAGAGGTCTCCATGACCTCTCCAGCCCCAGGCCTGGCCTCTGACCAGGTCACCCTCTGTCATCCTATGACACTGCTGTGTGTGAGGGACCCCATCCTCCCTTGCTGTCCCACACCCTGTGCCTGCTCGAGCTGGTCCCCTCACACCAACAAGACTAGGCCCTATCACCTCAGCTGTCACTGCCTCCTGGAAGCCCTCCAGACCACATGTGGCTCCCACACCTCTCCCTCCCCCTTCCTCCCTCTACTGTGAGCTCCTCAAGGGCAGGAACTATGCCATCTGTCAGTCCTCAGGTCCTGGCAGCTCTGGTACCTAGAAGGAGCTCGGAATGTGTTTGGTGAAATGAACAGACTTCTGGCTCCAGTGACCCTGGGAGGACACATGGGTCTCCCCATTCCACCCATGTACAGCTGTCCATAGAGGCCCCAGTCCAGAGGCGGGGCTGACCAAGAACCCAGAGCCTCCCCACCTAGACACTGCTGTCCTGCCTTTGGGCTCTCTCTCAGTCTCCCTCCCAGGACAGTCCTGTGGCCAAGTGCAGGCTATGGAGTCAGGCAGACCACCTGCAGCCATGTGGCCTGAGTGAGACCGCCACTTGCCACTCTGACCTGAGGTCTGAGGCAGGAAGTGGAGGTGGCCCAGCATCCCTCCTCCAGGGAGAGCACACCTGGCATAGAGAGGAAGGCTCTTGGGCCCACAGGTGGGATGAGTAAGAACGGTTTGCACAGCCAAGCAGAGGCGAGGCTGAAGCCAAGCATGGGAGGGAGAGGACTGGCCTGGGTGTTTACAGGAAGAGCCTCTCTTGTCAGGTTAATTCTTTAAACACAGCTTCAAATTCCCTTGCTGCTTATCCAGGGCAGGTGTGAGCTGGGACAGATCCCAGAGGGTGCTGCATGCTTGGGCTCACCTGCCTCTTGAAAGAAAAGATGACGACTTAGCATTTTTTGAAAATCCTAAGGAACGGAGGAGGAGAGCCTCATCTAATTTATGTTTGATTTGCAGCAAAGCTACTGATGAGCACACCGAATCTACCCCAAATGCCATCAGATCATTCCAAAGGTCCACCCACCCACTCAGCGCTCCAATGAACATGACTGCAGACACAGGTGCAATTCTGTGAGCCCCGAGCCAACAGGCTGGGTTTTGGGGGGGCTGGTTAAGTACACACTTTGGTCAGTCCACAAAAAACGCCACCCACTTCCTCAGGCCAGTGCAGCAAAACCCTGCCTCACGGGAACAGCTGATAAGCAGCCACAGAATGTCACAATCCAAGGTCTCAGAAATGAATGGGCTGTAGTTGAGGTCTCTGACTTTGCAAAAAAGTATTCACTTTATCACTCCCAAAGCCTGCCCTTGGCTGGAAACAGATGTTCCAAGCCCCGTCTGCCCTGTAGCTGCAGCGCCCGGCTTCCGGAGCTGCTGCCTGTCTTCAGGGCCGGCATCTTCCGAGGCCTTGGCTTTCTGAGAAGAGCCCGCGTCTAAAAGTCATGGTCGTCTGAGTTCAGTTATATAATGTTATTGATCCCAGTTGGTCTGCTTAAGAAAAACATAACTAATTAGAGCCTATAAAAACCTACACACCAAATTAATTCTGTCTTGCTTTGGTGACTTCCTCCTGAAAAAAGTTATAAATATAGATGGCCACTGAACCTATATTTAGCCAGCACTGGGTTACCTGGTATTTATAATTACGGAAGCCCAGAGAGAGAGAATGAACATTTTGTTGTTATGGTTTAAAAACTGCTCCCCATTTCAGTCACACGTACACAGAGCAACATTCTGTTATTGCAGTAATTACAATCCTGACCCAAGTTAAGATCATTGCACAATTTCCCAGTCCCCTAAAATTACTTTCTTCAACTTGCATCCTCCCAAACTGTGCAATTAAGCTGTTCAACTTCCTACAAATTCCAAAAAAATCATTAATTTTTACTTAGGAGACTTCACTTTTCTCTTCCCTTAAGTCTGGCTTCAGACTTAATGGTCTGGCTTCATATGAGAATGCTTAATTTATATACCTGGCCTCAGTCTGTGCTTTTAATGTCCACAAAGAGCGATCTGAAAAACTCTACAATCTTTACCTGGAAGATTTCCATTTTAAATCACTAGTTAAAGGTTTCTTTATGGCTGCCTGGAACTAGTCATTTTACCAGATCCCTAAACCCAGCACCCATTGAGTACTCATTTTTGTTTCATTCTGATAAAAATAAAGCATAAAACTCTTCTTCTTCATGAAAAATTCCACCCTAAAGCCATCATATGGGGCACAGCACGGAGTGTGTGGGGAGGGGATGAGACATCGCTGCAGCCCGGCAGATGAGGATGGGATCCGTGCTGGCGGACGGGAGTCAGAGCCCAAGCCGGGTGGGGAGGGTGCCCCACGGGGAAGTGCAGAGACCATGGCAGATTGGTTACCCACAGGGGCACTGAATAAATATGCTAGTACACTAGGGGCAATGGGAGTCACATTTCTCACTGTTGGAGAAGCAGGTGATACAAAGAAGGAGAAAAACTAGAAGAAACTCTGTGGTGTTGGGTTGGACTTGGATATCCATGTAAATTCAGACTTCACTATAGATGGAGAAATATATACATGTGCAAGTGTGCATGTGTTTGTAGATACAGACATGGAGTCCCCATCTGTCCCAGGTGAGCAGGCCTGCAGCAGCAATGCTCCAAGAGCAATGAGCCCACCTAGAGCCCAGATCTCGGCTTCTAAATACCATTTTCTTATTAAAAGGAACCAGGACCCCTTGGAGAAATGGCTGATTCCAGAGATCAGGCAGAGAAAGTACAAGAGGAATCTGTAATACCACATTTTGGCAGAAAGCAAGAAACAGCTCAAAGAACTCAAAAGACATATCAAAGGACATAGGAGCCACTGAATAAAATAGGAAACTATGAGTCCCTATAGATGTCAGCAAACTGATAATAAAGTCAAATTTTTATAGGAATATCTGGCTATTTTTACATATTTTCAAGTACCTCTCCACAAAATACTTACCAGTTATAAAGGTGAAAAGAGAAACTTTACAGGGCAAATCCTGGTAGAAATCACCTTAATCAAGGGATCAACATAAGCATCACCCGTAATGGGATAAATTGAAACATGGGCCACATGGTTGGGCACAGTGAGAAGAACACGGTGCCACTTCTGTGATACTCCCATCAAGAGTGCACAGCCTGAACCTCACCAGACAAGCACAAATGGAAGGACATTCTACAGAATAATCAGCTGAATATGCAAAAGTGTCAAGGTCATGAAAGTTAAGAAAATACGGAGGAACGCTCCAGACTGAAGGAGACTCGACAGCACTGCTGCACAAAGCCACACTGCAGGAGGAGGCGAAGGAAAAACTGGTCATGCTGAGCCCTGGCTTTATTTACATTTTTGATATTTTGTTCACGGTGGATTTTATCAATTTTAGTGTTTAATAACATTGCATTAAAATGTTGTTTCTCTTGATCACTGAGTCTTCTGGCATCCCCTTACACTTTGCACCCAGAGGAGTGCAAGTCCCTGCCCTGCTATAGAGACCTGCTGACTAAATGCAGTCCCTGACTCTGGACAGGATCCTTCTCTGTGAATGCCACTGTTGGGCAACTGGAGAAAGTGAGCAGGATGAGGATCAGAGGGTAGTAATGGACCCCTGGTAATTCCCATGGTTGCACTGCACAGTTCTGTAGAGACTCCCCTTGTTCATGAGAAAGATATCCTGGAGTATTAGGGCTGGTGGGGCTGGGTCAGCAACACATTCTTAAATGGGTCCGACAAAGCTTTTTACTGTACTTTCAGTTTTTTGTAAGTTTGTAATTATTTCAAAATTAAAAAAAAAAAAAAAAACGAAAATTTAAATTGCAATTCAACAAGGTAAACAGGCCTCCTAACCCCGTTTCCCAAATAAAGCTTAAAGGACTTATGGTCTAGAATCAAAGACAAAACCTGAGTTGCTTCAACTCCTCTCACTCTTCTCTGAGAGCATCTTCTAACTCCATGCTGCAAGTGACAGATTGGTTCCTAGATCACGTCACTGTTCCTTCCTCCCATCAAAGCAGAACCTGTACGGCCTGTAAATTAGTTTATAAAAGAGACAGGAAGCAAACAGGGCTTATTCCAAGGGCAGGTGACCTCTGGGGTAAGGAGGCTGCTTGAGGCCTGGCCCTTCCCCTATGTGCCCTGGGCTGAACTCCTCACCCCTAGACAGGGCATGTGCCCTGCCCCCAGGCTGCCCCCTGTGCAGCTGATTTGACAGTAAAGACTGGTTTGCCTCAAGTGTCCCTCCTGCCTGCTAAGTGCCCTGCGATATGTCTGGTCTCTGTAGTTGGGAGAGGTACCCCTGATACCTGCAGGGCCCAGGCAGGAACCCAATGGCAGGGAGCAGGTGGGCCACTGGAGACTCCAGGAATCCAGAACTGCCAGATCTCCTGAACTCTTCCGGAGAAGCCAACATCCAGATTCTACATGAACTCTCCCCAGTGTTTACAATTAGCCAGTCATTTTAAATGTTACAACCACTGTGCAGCCTCCCCAAAACTGCCTGCAGGTTGCAGGTAGCCTGGCATCCTTGTAACTGGGGGTTAGACATTTGGTTCAGACTTTCCTAACTTCAGGAGGCCCACTGTTTACCTTTTTCTTTCTGAGAATGGAAGTAGTTGGGGGATAGCCTTATCCTCAGAAAGTCTCATCTGGAAATTTGCCAGGGAAGAGACACTCTGGTACAAGCCCAGATTTGCGCTGACACTTGCTACAACACAAATAAGCCTTGAAGATATCATGGAAGTCAAAGAAGCCATACACGAAAGGACAAATACTGTGTGATTCCACTTATAAAAGGTTCCTAGAGTCATCACATTTATAGAGATGGAGAGTAGAAGGTGGGTGCTGGGAACTAGGGGAAGGGAGAATGGAGAGTTAGTGTTTAATGGGGACAGAGTTTCAGTTTGGGAAGCTGAAAAAGTTCTGGAGATGGACGGTGGTGACAGTTGCACAACAGTGTGAATGCACTTAGTGCCACTGAACTGTACATTTAAAAATAGTTGAAAAGGCAAATTTTATGTAATGTTAAGTTTACCACCACAAAAAAAGTCTCTTCTACATTCTGTCCCCAGCTTTCCTAAAATTGACACCTCTCCTATATCACTCAGGATGCTGGAGACCACAGCTCCAGTGACCCAGTGGCACTTGGAGGCCTGAGAGGGAGAAGATACAGCCAGCCCTGGGGCAGAGGACAGGCAGCAGAGCATGGAGCCCAGCTGTAACCACTGCCAACTCCTGGCTCCAGGAAGCTCTCCCCCACCTCTGTCCCTCTCTGTTATGTGGTTTCCCTTAAAGGGAAAAGGACACAGGAAGGAGGTGGCCATGCTCATGGAGATGACCTGAGTCCCCTGACCCACGAAACACAACTGCAAGCTCAGCTTCCTTTTATCCCGATTCTCATCCTGAGTGATGGCCTTGAAGGCCTGCTGACTGGGTGGCCTGGTGACCAAGCTCCTATGCTAACCCCACAGTGGCTTGCCCTTCTCAGACAGGCGGCTCACAGTTCATGCAGATACGGAAAACTGTAACCCAACTGCATCAATGGCCAAACTCAATAATACCAATTACAAACAGATGTAGGGAGACACATGCACTGTCATCCCGCTTCTGTGCCTCAACCCCAAGCCAGTAATTAAAAATGAAGCAGCTACTGAGGGGACAGGTGTCACAATTTCACCAAAACACAACTTGACAGAATCCCTTTCCCAGTTGCAAAGCATATCTTGGCTTGCAAATTTAAAATAGGGCTTTGTGCAATTATTTTTATGTTAGCCCCTAAACAATGGCATTTGGGACTTTTCCTGCAAGCTGGAGTGCTAAGGAGTCAGGGGACCTGGGTCGCAGCCTGTCCTTCCCCTCTTGCTGGCCTCAGCTGCTTCTCTCTCAAGGGAGGAGCTGCATTGGCTTCTCTATCCCTTCACACTAACATTCGTGGTTTATAGAATATTTATCAGTAAGTGATTACAACAGAACTTTCATAGTCAGAGTAAAGCCTCAAGAACACTAATCTGTAGATGAGAAGCAAGTGTTTGAAAGGGAAGTAGCAGAAAACAGGCCATCCCTTCTCTCTGCCCTCTCTCTTCCACCCCATTCACTATGACAATGTGCATAACAGTGTCCTATATAAAAGGACCCAATGAAGACCTCCCATGTGCAAGTCACCTTCCTGTGTGTTTATCGATGCAACGCCCACACTTACTGCAGGGCACCTCTGACCATTCCCTCCTCTTCCTCCTTGGATCCTTGTCCTGGTCTTCTCAAGCCGCCGTGGGCCTCCCTGGGCATCTGTCCATTCCTTCGACAAGCATTTGAGCAGCTGCTTGAGCCTGGCACTCCTCTGGACACAGGGGATCCAGCAGGGTCCACGTGGGCCCAAGGCCTGCCTCCAGGGGAGAGGCTGATTAAGGGTGAGCACCACAGAGCAAGGGGAAGGAAGTACAAAGGAAACCATCCTGCCCAACTGGAGCTCAGACAGCATCACTAGGAACAGCCATCTGCCAAATGCATCCTCAGAGAGAAAGGAGACCTGCATCCTCAGAGGCTGTGGTCCCAGCAGTGGAGAGAACCTATTCTCTACTGGCTTTCAAGGAAAATGGGGCCAGGGAGATGGAAGGGAAGGGAGGCAGCGGGGGCAATGAAGGGACCCTAGCTGTTGCCTTGTGTGGGCCATGGCAGACATACCAACAGGACTCAACTCAGCAGTTGATATCTTGGGTCTTGGAGCCAGGCTGCAAAGACCTGAATCCCAGCTCCTCTGTTTAATTGAAAAGGGACTCTGGGCAAGTTCCTGGATTTCCCTCAGCCTTCATCCCCTGTCCACGCAAGGGGAATGATAGCGTCTCCCCTGTCTGGGAGAGGCACAGTGCACATGAAATGCTGGGCTTGGGGCCTGGTACACAGCAGGCTGCAGGTCAGGTAGCTAATTTTTTAAAAAAAAATACATTATGTCTTAAAGAAAGGAACAAGGGTACACCTCACTTTGTGGGGCAAAATGGATCGTAATAAAATTAGTTGCAAAATTAGTTAGATAAAAGATCCCATTTGCCCTTTGATTTTAATTTTTTTTAAAAAATAGTGTACTTCTTTATCAGTGGTTCCTGGAAGGAAAATGCGTAATCCCACCTAGACAGAATCAAAAAAGGTCAAGGTGAACAATGACACCCTGCTGGCCAGGCCTGTACCTGGAGGGAGTGACCATGGAGGGCATGTGGGAACAGGAGAGCTATGTGCACAGGATGGCGGGCCACACACCAGCAGCCCCGACCACCCCCTCCCGGGAATGCAACATCTCCAGCATCTGGCAATCTGCTGGACTTTCCAGTTCCCTGAAACTAACTCATTTCTTGTCCATCTATTTTTACAAATTCGTATAAAATGAGCCTGCAATCTATGTCCGATTCCAAGCTGAAACACTTTTTAAGTCCTAGACTTCTGATTCCATAAAATGAATTCATGCCTCACGTCACCTCTTATATTCACAAGTCTGTGAAGAAAAATTCGCTTTGAGTGAGAAGTGTGCTCATTGGGTTCCACGAAATTCTGACTGATGTGCACCACCTACTAGAGCTGACAATCAGCATCCCCAACACCCTCATCACCCAATGCTCACAATGCTTCCCCTTGATGGTGGAGCTGGGTCGCCAGTGCTTTAGGTGACTTCCAACACAGCGACCACACATACCAGCTCTCAGAGGGCTAGTGACCATTCCTCACAGGTGGGGCCATCGGGCATCACTAGGGAGGGCCTGATGTGGCCACCACGTGCATTCTCTCAGAGAATGACAGCAGATTGACGCAGCCACTGCCTGGGAGTGGGCACAGGTGGTAGTGATAGGAATGAGTCCTGAAACCCAGCTCCAGCGCATGTGGTCACTTTGCCCTGTGTGGGTCTGAGTCTCTGAAGCAGGCAGTCAACATGTTCAAAGGGTTTTCCACATTGCTTTGAGCTGGGGCACAAACCCAAAATCCCTAAGGAAGCTAGCCAGGCAGCATGGCAGCATGGCCCAGGCCATATGCAGTCCCTGAGCCAGCACAGGACCCGGCTTCCTGAGAGGCCCTCAGCACAGACCCAAACAAGACTCCTGCCTGTGTGCTCACTCGCCCATCTACAGACCGTCTTCCATCTCCAGGGACCGTGCCCTGCTCTGTTCTTCACAAACGCCCCCCTTAGAGTCTCTCCTCCGAGGGGAACAGACCCCCCGCATCCCAGAGCATATCTGGTGGCTCCAAAGGTGCCAGTGTTCCCAGCAGCCAGCTCCTTTCAAAGGCTTCCATTCTGTTGCATGTCTCCCCAGTGACAACTACAGACACAACTTTAGACTCTCAGTGACATGTCTAATGACTTGTTATACCACCTCTCTAACCTCTTGCTTTCCCTAATGTAGGCCAAATTCAGCAGCTTTTGGTCTATGTCTGCCAGCTTCTACATAATTCCTCCACATCCACCTTACTTGGAAAAAAACAAATTGCCTTCCATTTCATTAGATTGCACCTCCAGGGGCTGGCCCTGTGGCGCACTCTGGAGAGTGCGGCGCTGGGAGCGCAGCGACGCTCCCACCGCGGGTTCGGATCCTATATAGGACTGGCCGGTGCACTCACTGTCTGAGTGCAGGCGACACCAAGCCAAGGGTTGCGATCCCCTTACCGGTCACAAAAAAAGACTAAAAAAAAAAA
>NW_007726147.1:812343-861344 GCF_000696425.1 Galeopterus variegatus
CTGTATGTGGGATCCGAACCCTCAGCGGGAGCGCCGCCGCGCTTCCCAAGCGGCGCACTGTAGCAGTGCGCCACCGGGCCGGCCCTACCACCTGTTTTTTTTTAATAGATAAAGTTTTATTGGAGCACGGGCACACCATTCATTCACCTACTGTCCATGGCGGCTTTTGTACTACAACAGCAGAACTGAGTAGTTGCAACAGAGACCTAATAGCCCACAAGCCTAAAGGATTTTATATGTGGACTTTACGGAAAAAGTTTGCCAACCTGTGATTTAGGGCATTCACTGCTGAGAGTGTTTGGGAGTCCCAAGGTCTCTGGTGCTACTGCTTGGGTCCTCTACGGTTTGGAGCTAGGATCTGTACACTGGCGGACTCTGTTTATCAACACGGGTGTGACTGCAGTCCTCGACCTCAGCATCTCATTTAGCCATTGAACCATCTTTTCTCTAAGAACTCCCTTGTAAGAAACCCTAGCAGGTCACTCCCTCCTGTCAGACTGACGCTGTCCTGCCCTCTGCCCTCTCACCCTGGCATCAGGCATTGGGTCAGAAATGTGAAGTTTTTTATCATGGGAGAAAGGACAGAAAGAATCGAGGGTGGCAGGGCAGGAAGTTGTGACAGCTGACTGCATCTGGAACTCAGGCCCAGGGACAGTCATCTCGGCTCAGATGACGTGGCATTCATGACGCAGCCATTTCCTGTCTCTCCTCCTCCCTACCCATCTAAGCCCTTCTCAGGCTCACACCTGACCTACCACAGGAGTATCAGCCGCAGGTACACCCTTCCGCAACTTGGGAGGCTGCTCCTGGCAGGCCCTGGCTTGGACAGGGTCACTCATGGGGATGTGGTCATCAGCCTGGTTCAACATAAGGGACACCTGACTGTCCTCTGGCCCTGATACACAGATTGGGGTGTGGGAAGAACCACAGAGATGACCCCATTTTACAGATAGGGAGCCTGAAGACCAGGGATGTTAGACCCAATGTCACACTGTGGGACTCCTGATCCCTGAAACAGCAATCTCCCCATACTGCCCTCAGACAAACAGGTAACATTTGACACCAAATGACATACAGACACACAATAGGGTTCAAGATTATTGTTACACTTCTGGTACACCTTCAGGGTCAAACTGACAGGGCTGGATTTAGAAGAATACACAGAAAAGTTGGGAGGCGGGCATCATAAAGACTTTAAATGCAAGGTAATCTTCTAAGGAAAGAAATATTCTTACTCTTACTGGACATTTGCATGGACATTAAAGTAGGTGCTCCTCCTGGCTCGGCAGCCCCGGTCATCCTGGGCTTCCATCTCTCAGGCATGGCCTGGGATAGTGTCTCTGCCCCCGGGGTCACTGCTCACAGGCTCTGCGCACCACAGCCTGCCTGCCTTTATACTAAATCAGAGAGCAGCAGCTTCTACGGGATACTGCTGCCGGAAGGAGGGCTGTGGCAGCCTCCTCCCCTTCCTCTTTGAGAATGGGAGCAACTCGCCCCATCATCCCAGGCTGCCTCCCAGCCCCGCGCAGCTCTGCACCCTTCCCACCCCAATCCACTCTCCATCAATGAACACGACCGCTGGTAGGCAAGCCGGTGTTTTTTTAAGTCACAACATAAAATTTCAATATGTTCTTTTTCTCTTTCTTGCCATGGTACTTTCACAATGCATTAGTTAGAGCCAATCTCTTAGCGCACCATTCAAGAAAATAAACAATTTGTTAATATGGAACGCTCACATCTCTTTACTCAACAGAGATATATAATGATACACATTTGCAGATAAAATTGGTAACATCGTTAAAACATCATTAAAAACCTTGCTAAATGTTCTTGACCAGAACATTGGAAGAAATGAGAGCTAAGAATCTACAGTTCAGAATCAAAGTGAGAAGAGTCGAATATAGTTTAATTTTCTGTAACAGAATGCTCTGTTAGACATTTAAAAAAATCTTGTTAATGTATGCACATGGTACAAAGTATGGACGGTACGAAGGGTAGAGTTAGCAGGGAACAGCAACTCCCCCTCTTCCTCCCGTCCCCTGGCCACAGTCCCCTGCTCTTACTGAGTGCTCTAGCTCATAACCAGAGCTGAGCTCATGCCCACCCCAGGCAAGCTCAGGGTTCAGATGAATTCTCACGTGTGATTCTCACGTCAGCCCTAAGAGGTAGATGTTATGATCATCCTCATCTCGCAGATGGCAGAACTGAGGCCCGGAGCCATGAAGTCACTTGCTTGAGACCACACATTCTGTCAGTAGCACAGCCAGGACTCTTAACCATCACTATTCTGCCTCTAGCCCAGGTAAGGCAGTTAGATGCCACAGGAGATTCCAAGCACCTGGACCTTGTCCCCAGCAGCAGGTACTTTCACATAGAGCCAAGTACCTCAACAAATGTTCACTTTCCTTTGCTCCAATAAAGAAATCACGGACTAATATCCAGAATATATAAAGAACTCAAACATCTTTACAAGAAAAAAACAAGCAACCCAATTAAAAAATGGGCAAAAGAGCTAAGTAGGCATTTCTCTAAAGAAGATATGCAAATGGCCAACAGTCATATGAAAAAAAGTGTCCATCATCGGATGAGTGGATACGGAAAATGTGGTATATCTACACAATGGAATACTTTTGGATTTTTGCCATCCTAACTGGGGTGAGATGGTATCTCAGTGTGGTTTTGATTTGCATTTAGTGTCCATCATCGGATGAGTGGATACGGAAAATGTGGTATATCTACACAATGGAATACTTTTGGATTTTTGCCATCCTAACTGGGGTGAGATGGTATCTCAGTGTGGTTTTGATTTGCATTTAGTGTCCATCATCGGATGAGTGGATACGGAAAATGTGGTATATCTACACAATGGAATGAAATGCAAATCAAAACCACACTGAGATACCATCTCACCCCAGTTAGGATGGCAAAAATCCAAAAGACGCTGAAAGAGGGAGGGGAGAGAGGGAGGAGGGAGGGAGGTGTCGGTGACGGGCCATAATAATCATATACAGTGTATATTGACAAAATTAAAAAAAAATAATAATAATAAAAAAAAAATAAAGGCATTACAAATATTGAAAAAAAAAAGTTAATAAAATAAAAATAGATTCAACAAAAAAAATAAATAAATAAATAAAGAAATCACGGGAGACATATACTATGTTCCATGTACATATATGTTCCATCATGTCTGCGTGCATACGAACGTGTGTATGTTTGTATATATACGCATGTATGTAGGTTCAAATGTGTACATACGTGTATACAGTCGTGCACGTGTTTGTATATATACATGTACACATGTATTCAGATGTTTGTGTATGTATGTACACAGACATGCACATGTTTGTATACACACATGTACATATGTATTCAGATGTATGTATGTGTATACAGATATGCATTTGTATATATATATACATATACATATGTACTCAGATATGTGTGTATGTATGTATACAGATGTGCACGTTGGTATATAAATGTACATATGTATTCAGATGTTTGTATGTATATTATGGACGTGCACGTTTGTATATAAACATACAAATGTATTCAGGTGTGTGTATGTGTATACAGTTGTGCATGTGTATATATACGTGTACCTATGTATTCACGTGTGTATGCATGTCTACAGATGTGCACGAGTATGCATATATACATGTACATATGTATTCACTTATGTGTACAGGTGTGCATGCTTGTATGTATACATGTACATAAGTATTCAGATGTGTACATGTATACAGATGTGTTTGTGTATGTATACATGTACATGTGTACTCAGATTGTGTGTATGTTTACTGGTGTGTGTGTATGTGCATGTTTATGGATGTATATGGATGTGTGTGTGCCGATGCTGGGTTCATAAACAAATAGCTCCAAAACACAACCAGGCAAGTCTTGGTTTTCCCATAGCCCTCACATCTGAGAGGGCCTCCTGGGGTGTGGCTGGGCTGCCCTAATTCAGAACCCTCGGGTCTGTGGCTCACAATAGAGCAGCTCGAGCAAACCTACTGTAGGCCAGGGCCTGACCCCAGAGGGAGTGTGGTTCCAGAGGTCTGGGCTGCTGCTGGGCATGTGGATTCTGAAACCTCCCCCCAGGAGGAGCAAAGCTGTATCCAGGGACTGTGTCAAATACCAAGAGGACAGGTCCTTTCCAGGAGGCTGCTCCGCCCTTTCCTGCTGGCCAGCTCAGCACCGGCTCCTCTGTGGAGCCTCTCCCACCCGTGTGGGTCCCAGGCACACTGCAATGGCTGAGTCCTCCAGGTGCCAGGCCATATCCTCACCATCTTTGTCCCTGGCTCTTGGCAGGGCACCTGAGTTGGCTGATAACTCCTGCCCCAACACAGTGCCAGCCCTCATCACCCCCACCCCACCTCTGTTTCTCCTCCAGAGGAGTTGCTAATCTTGGTGAAAGGTAACACCGAACTTTCCCAAAGTGACCTCCTAAATAGCTCCCAACCCTGTCCCCTATCACCCCTTCTCTACCACAGGCAGCTCCGTCCCTCTGCTTAGACTCTGCGGGGCCCTCACTGGCCTCCTCATCTCAGCGGATAAACCATTAGCCCCTCACAAGCACACAGAGGTCTCCATGACCTCTCCAGCCCCAGGCCTGGCCTCTGACCAGGTCACCCTCTGTCATCCTATGACACTGCTGTGTGTGAGGGACCCCATCCTCCCTTGCTGTCCCACACCCTGTGCCTGCTCGAGCTGGTCCCCTCACACCAACAAGACTAGGCCCTATCACCTCAGCTGTCACTGCCTCCTGGAAGCCCTCCAGACCACATGTGGCTCCCACACCTCTCCCTCCCCCTTCCTCCCTCTACTGTGAGCTCCTCAAGGGCAGGAACTATGCCATCTGTCAGTCCTCAGGTCCTGGCAGCTCTGGTACCTAGAAGGAGCTCGGAATGTGTTTGGTGAAATGAACAGACTTCTGGCTCCAGTGACCCTGGGAGGACACATGGGTCTCCCCATTCCACCCATGTACAGCTGTCCATAGAGGCCCCAGTCCAGAGGCGGGGCTGACCAAGAACCCAGAGCCTCCCCACCTAGACACTGCTGTCCTGCCTTTGGGCTCTCTCTCAGTCTCCCTCCCAGGACAGTCCTGTGGCCAAGTGCAGGCTATGGAGTCAGGCAGACCACCTGCAGCCATGTGGCCTGAGTGAGACCGCCACTTGCCACTCTGACCTGAGGTCTGAGGCAGGAAGTGGAGGTGGCCCAGCATCCCTCCTCCAGGGAGAGCACACCTGGCATAGAGAGGAAGGCTCTTGGGCCCACAGGTGGGATGAGTAAGAACGGTTTGCACAGCCAAGCAGAGGCGAGGCTGAAGCCAAGCATGGGAGGGAGAGGACTGGCCTGGGTGTTTACAGGAAGAGCCTCTCTTGTCAGGTTAATTCTTTAAACACAGCTTCAAATTCCCTTGCTGCTTATCCAGGGCAGGTGTGAGCTGGGACAGATCCCAGAGGGTGCTGCATGCTTGGGCTCACCTGCCTCTTGAAAGAAAAGATGACGACTTAGCATTTTTTGAAAATCCTAAGGAACGGAGGAGGAGAGCCTCATCTAATTTATGTTTGATTTGCAGCAAAGCTACTGATGAGCACACCGAATCTACCCCAAATGCCATCAGATCATTCCAAAGGTCCACCCACCCACTCAGCGCTCCAATGAACATGACTGCAGACACAGGTGCAATTCTGTGAGCCCCGAGCCAACAGGCTGGGTTTTGGGGGGGCTGGTTAAGTACACACTTTGGTCAGTCCACAAAAAACGCCACCCACTTCCTCAGGCCAGTGCAGCAAAACCCTGCCTCACGGGAACAGCTGATAAGCAGCCACAGAATGTCACAATCCAAGGTCTCAGAAATGAATGGGCTGTAGTTGAGGTCTCTGACTTTGCAAAAAAGTATTCACTTTATCACTCCCAAAGCCTGCCCTTGGCTGGAAACAGATGTTCCAAGCCCCGTCTGCCCTGTAGCTGCAGCGCCCGGCTTCCGGAGCTGCTGCCTGTCTTCAGGGCCGGCATCTTCCGAGGCCTTGGCTTTCTGAGAAGAGCCCGCGTCTAAAAGTCATGGTCGTCTGAGTTCAGTTATATAATGTTATTGATCCCAGTTGGTCTGCTTAAGAAAAACATAACTAATTAGAGCCTATAAAAACCTACACACCAAATTAATTCTGTCTTGCTTTGGTGACTTCCTCCTGAAAAAAGTTATAAATATAGATGGCCACTGAACCTATATTTAGCCAGCACTGGGTTACCTGGTATTTATAATTACGGAAGCCCAGAGAGAGAGAATGAACATTTTGTTGTTATGGTTTAAAAACTGCTCCCCATTTCAGTCACACGTACACAGAGCAACATTCTGTTATTGCAGTAATTACAATCCTGACCCAAGTTAAGATCATTGCACAATTTCCCAGTCCCCTAAAATTACTTTCTTCAACTTGCATCCTCCCAAACTGTGCAATTAAGCTGTTCAACTTCCTACAAATTCCAAAAAAATCATTAATTTTTACTTAGGAGACTTCACTTTTCTCTTCCCTTAAGTCTGGCTTCAGACTTAATGGTCTGGCTTCATATGAGAATGCTTAATTTATATACCTGGCCTCAGTCTGTGCTTTTAATGTCCACAAAGAGCGATCTGAAAAACTCTACAATCTTTACCTGGAAGATTTCCATTTTAAATCACTAGTTAAAGGTTTCTTTATGGCTGCCTGGAACTAGTCATTTTACCAGATCCCTAAACCCAGCACCCATTGAGTACTCATTTTTGTTTCATTCTGATAAAAATAAAGCATAAAACTCTTCTTCTTCATGAAAAATTCCACCCTAAAGCCATCATATGGGGCACAGCACGGAGTGTGTGGGGAGGGGATGAGACATCGCTGCAGCCCGGCAGATGAGGATGGGATCCGTGCTGGCGGACGGGAGTCAGAGCCCAAGCCGGGTGGGGAGGGTGCCCCACGGGGAAGTGCAGAGACCATGGCAGATTGGTTACCCACAGGGGCACTGAATAAATATGCTAGTACACTAGGGGCAATGGGAGTCACATTTCTCACTGTTGGAGAAGCAGGTGATACAAAGAAGGAGAAAAACTAGAAGAAACTCTGTGGTGTTGGGTTGGACTTGGATATCCATGTAAATTCAGACTTCACTATAGATGGAGAAATATATACATGTGCAAGTGTGCATGTGTTTGTAGATACAGACATGGAGTCCCCATCTGTCCCAGGTGAGCAGGCCTGCAGCAGCAATGCTCCAAGAGCAATGAGCCCACCTAGAGCCCAGATCTCGGCTTCTAAATACCATTTTCTTATTAAAAGGAACCAGGACCCCTTGGAGAAATGGCTGATTCCAGAGATCAGGCAGAGAAAGTACAAGAGGAATCTGTAATACCACATTTTGGCAGAAAGCAAGAAACAGCTCAAAGAACTCAAAAGACATATCAAAGGACATAGGAGCCACTGAATAAAATAGGAAACTATGAGTCCCTATAGATGTCAGCAAACTGATAATAAAGTCAAATTTTTATAGGAATATCTGGCTATTTTTACATATTTTCAAGTACCTCTCCACAAAATACTTACCAGTTATAAAGGTGAAAAGAGAAACTTTACAGGGCAAATCCTGGTAGAAATCACCTTAATCAAGGGATCAACATAAGCATCACCCGTAATGGGATAAATTGAAACATGGGCCACATGGTTGGGCACAGTGAGAAGAACACGGTGCCACTTCTGTGATACTCCCATCAAGAGTGCACAGCCTGAACCTCACCAGACAAGCACAAATGGAAGGACATTCTACAGAATAATCAGCTGAATATGCAAAAGTGTCAAGGTCATGAAAGTTAAGAAAATACGGAGGAACGCTCCAGACTGAAGGAGACTCGACAGCACTGCTGCACAAAGCCACACTGCAGGAGGAGGCGAAGGAAAAACTGGTCATGCTGAGCCCTGGCTTTATTTACATTTTTGATATTTTGTTCACGGTGGATTTTATCAATTTTAGTGTTTAATAACATTGCATTAAAATGTTGTTTCTCTTGATCACTGAGTCTTCTGGCATCCCCTTACACTTTGCACCCAGAGGAGTGCAAGTCCCTGCCCTGCTATAGAGACCTGCTGACTAAATGCAGTCCCTGACTCTGGACAGGATCCTTCTCTGTGAATGCCACTGTTGGGCAACTGGAGAAAGTGAGCAGGATGAGGATCAGAGGGTAGTAATGGACCCCTGGTAATTCCCATGGTTGCACTGCACAGTTCTGTAGAGACTCCCCTTGTTCATGAGAAAGATATCCTGGAGTATTAGGGCTGGTGGGGCTGGGTCAGCAACACATTCTTAAATGGGTCCGACAAAGCTTTTTACTGTACTTTCAGTTTTTTGTAAGTTTGTAATTATTTCAAAATTAAAAAAAAAAAAAAAAACGAAAATTTAAATTGCAATTCAACAAGGTAAACAGGCCTCCTAACCCCGTTTCCCAAATAAAGCTTAAAGGACTTATGGTCTAGAATCAAAGACAAAACCTGAGTTGCTTCAACTCCTCTCACTCTTCTCTGAGAGCATCTTCTAACTCCATGCTGCAAGTGACAGATTGGTTCCTAGATCACGTCACTGTTCCTTCCTCCCATCAAAGCAGAACCTGTACGGCCTGTAAATTAGTTTATAAAAGAGACAGGAAGCAAACAGGGCTTATTCCAAGGGCAGGTGACCTCTGGGGTAAGGAGGCTGCTTGAGGCCTGGCCCTTCCCCTATGTGCCCTGGGCTGAACTCCTCACCCCTAGACAGGGCATGTGCCCTGCCCCCAGGCTGCCCCCTGTGCAGCTGATTTGACAGTAAAGACTGGTTTGCCTCAAGTGTCCCTCCTGCCTGCTAAGTGCCCTGCGATATGTCTGGTCTCTGTAGTTGGGAGAGGTACCCCTGATACCTGCAGGGCCCAGGCAGGAACCCAATGGCAGGGAGCAGGTGGGCCACTGGAGACTCCAGGAATCCAGAACTGCCAGATCTCCTGAACTCTTCCGGAGAAGCCAACATCCAGATTCTACATGAACTCTCCCCAGTGTTTACAATTAGCCAGTCATTTTAAATGTTACAACCACTGTGCAGCCTCCCCAAAACTGCCTGCAGGTTGCAGGTAGCCTGGCATCCTTGTAACTGGGGGTTAGACATTTGGTTCAGACTTTCCTAACTTCAGGAGGCCCACTGTTTACCTTTTTCTTTCTGAGAATGGAAGTAGTTGGGGGATAGCCTTATCCTCAGAAAGTCTCATCTGGAAATTTGCCAGGGAAGAGACACTCTGGTACAAGCCCAGATTTGCGCTGACACTTGCTACAACACAAATAAGCCTTGAAGATATCATGGAAGTCAAAGAAGCCATACACGAAAGGACAAATACTGTGTGATTCCACTTATAAAAGGTTCCTAGAGTCATCACATTTATAGAGATGGAGAGTAGAAGGTGGGTGCTGGGAACTAGGGGAAGGGAGAATGGAGAGTTAGTGTTTAATGGGGACAGAGTTTCAGTTTGGGAAGCTGAAAAAGTTCTGGAGATGGACGGTGGTGACAGTTGCACAACAGTGTGAATGCACTTAGTGCCACTGAACTGTACATTTAAAAATAGTTGAAAAGGCAAATTTTATGTAATGTTAAGTTTACCACCACAAAAAAAGTCTCTTCTACATTCTGTCCCCAGCTTTCCTAAAATTGACACCTCTCCTATATCACTCAGGATGCTGGAGACCACAGCTCCAGTGACCCAGTGGCACTTGGAGGCCTGAGAGGGAGAAGATACAGCCAGCCCTGGGGCAGAGGACAGGCAGCAGAGCATGGAGCCCAGCTGTAACCACTGCCAACTCCTGGCTCCAGGAAGCTCTCCCCCACCTCTGTCCCTCTCTGTTATGTGGTTTCCCTTAAAGGGAAAAGGACACAGGAAGGAGGTGGCCATGCTCATGGAGATGACCTGAGTCCCCTGACCCACGAAACACAACTGCAAGCTCAGCTTCCTTTTATCCCGATTCTCATCCTGAGTGATGGCCTTGAAGGCCTGCTGACTGGGTGGCCTGGTGACCAAGCTCCTATGCTAACCCCACAGTGGCTTGCCCTTCTCAGACAGGCGGCTCACAGTTCATGCAGATACGGAAAACTGTAACCCAACTGCATCAATGGCCAAACTCAATAATACCAATTACAAACAGATGTAGGGAGACACATGCACTGTCATCCCGCTTCTGTGCCTCAACCCCAAGCCAGTAATTAAAAATGAAGCAGCTACTGAGGGGACAGGTGTCACAATTTCACCAAAACACAACTTGACAGAATCCCTTTCCCAGTTGCAAAGCATATCTTGGCTTGCAAATTTAAAATAGGGCTTTGTGCAATTATTTTTATGTTAGCCCCTAAACAATGGCATTTGGGACTTTTCCTGCAAGCTGGAGTGCTAAGGAGTCAGGGGACCTGGGTCGCAGCCTGTCCTTCCCCTCTTGCTGGCCTCAGCTGCTTCTCTCTCAAGGGAGGAGCTGCATTGGCTTCTCTATCCCTTCACACTAACATTCGTGGTTTATAGAATATTTATCAGTAAGTGATTACAACAGAACTTTCATAGTCAGAGTAAAGCCTCAAGAACACTAATCTGTAGATGAGAAGCAAGTGTTTGAAAGGGAAGTAGCAGAAAACAGGCCATCCCTTCTCTCTGCCCTCTCTCTTCCACCCCATTCACTATGACAATGTGCATAACAGTGTCCTATATAAAAGGACCCAATGAAGACCTCCCATGTGCAAGTCACCTTCCTGTGTGTTTATCGATGCAACGCCCACACTTACTGCAGGGCACCTCTGACCATTCCCTCCTCTTCCTCCTTGGATCCTTGTCCTGGTCTTCTCAAGCCGCCGTGGGCCTCCCTGGGCATCTGTCCATTCCTTCGACAAGCATTTGAGCAGCTGCTTGAGCCTGGCACTCCTCTGGACACAGGGGATCCAGCAGGGTCCACGTGGGCCCAAGGCCTGCCTCCAGGGGAGAGGCTGATTAAGGGTGAGCACCACAGAGCAAGGGGAAGGAAGTACAAAGGAAACCATCCTGCCCAACTGGAGCTCAGACAGCATCACTAGGAACAGCCATCTGCCAAATGCATCCTCAGAGAGAAAGGAGACCTGCATCCTCAGAGGCTGTGGTCCCAGCAGTGGAGAGAACCTATTCTCTACTGGCTTTCAAGGAAAATGGGGCCAGGGAGATGGAAGGGAAGGGAGGCAGCGGGGGCAATGAAGGGACCCTAGCTGTTGCCTTGTGTGGGCCATGGCAGACATACCAACAGGACTCAACTCAGCAGTTGATATCTTGGGTCTTGGAGCCAGGCTGCAAAGACCTGAATCCCAGCTCCTCTGTTTAATTGAAAAGGGACTCTGGGCAAGTTCCTGGATTTCCCTCAGCCTTCATCCCCTGTCCACGCAAGGGGAATGATAGCGTCTCCCCTGTCTGGGAGAGGCACAGTGCACATGAAATGCTGGGCTTGGGGCCTGGTACACAGCAGGCTGCAGGTCAGGTAGCTAATTTTTTAAAAAAAAATACATTATGTCTTAAAGAAAGGAACAAGGGTACACCTCACTTTGTGGGGCAAAATGGATCGTAATAAAATTAGTTGCAAAATTAGTTAGATAAAAGATCCCATTTGCCCTTTGATTTTAATTTTTTTTAAAAAATAGTGTACTTCTTTATCAGTGGTTCCTGGAAGGAAAATGCGTAATCCCACCTAGACAGAATCAAAAAAGGTCAAGGTGAACAATGACACCCTGCTGGCCAGGCCTGTACCTGGAGGGAGTGACCATGGAGGGCATGTGGGAACAGGAGAGCTATGTGCACAGGATGGCGGGCCACACACCAGCAGCCCCGACCACCCCCTCCCGGGAATGCAACATCTCCAGCATCTGGCAATCTGCTGGACTTTCCAGTTCCCTGAAACTAACTCATTTCTTGTCCATCTATTTTTACAAATTCGTATAAAATGAGCCTGCAATCTATGTCCGATTCCAAGCTGAAACACTTTTTAAGTCCTAGACTTCTGATTCCATAAAATGAATTCATGCCTCACGTCACCTCTTATATTCACAAGTCTGTGAAGAAAAATTCGCTTTGAGTGAGAAGTGTGCTCATTGGGTTCCACGAAATTCTGACTGATGTGCACCACCTACTAGAGCTGACAATCAGCATCCCCAACACCCTCATCACCCAATGCTCACAATGCTTCCCCTTGATGGTGGAGCTGGGTCGCCAGTGCTTTAGGTGACTTCCAACACAGCGACCACACATACCAGCTCTCAGAGGGCTAGTGACCATTCCTCACAGGTGGGGCCATCGGGCATCACTAGGGAGGGCCTGATGTGGCCACCACGTGCATTCTCTCAGAGAATGACAGCAGATTGACGCAGCCACTGCCTGGGAGTGGGCACAGGTGGTAGTGATAGGAATGAGTCCTGAAACCCAGCTCCAGCGCATGTGGTCACTTTGCCCTGTGTGGGTCTGAGTCTCTGAAGCAGGCAGTCAACATGTTCAAAGGGTTTTCCACATTGCTTTGAGCTGGGGCACAAACCCAAAATCCCTAAGGAAGCTAGCCAGGCAGCATGGCAGCATGGCCCAGGCCATATGCAGTCCCTGAGCCAGCACAGGACCCGGCTTCCTGAGAGGCCCTCAGCACAGACCCAAACAAGACTCCTGCCTGTGTGCTCACTCGCCCATCTACAGACCGTCTTCCATCTCCAGGGACCGTGCCCTGCTCTGTTCTTCACAAACGCCCCCCTTAGAGTCTCTCCTCCGAGGGGAACAGACCCCCCGCATCCCAGAGCATATCTGGTGGCTCCAAAGGTGCCAGTGTTCCCAGCAGCCAGCTCCTTTCAAAGGCTTCCATTCTGTTGCATGTCTCCCCAGTGACAACTACAGACACAACTTTAGACTCTCAGTGACATGTCTAATGACTTGTTATACCACCTCTCTAACCTCTTGCTTTCCCTAATGTAGGCCAAATTCAGCAGCTTTTGGTCTATGTCTGCCAGCTTCTACATAATTCCTCCACATCCACCTTACTTGGAAAAAAACAAATTGCCTTCCATTTCATTAGATTGCACCTCCAGGGGCTGGCCCTGTGGCGCACTCTGGAGAGTGCGGCGCTGGGAGCGCAGCGACGCTCCCACCGCGGGTTCGGATCCTATATAGGACTGGCCGGTGCACTCACTGTCTGAGTGCAGGCGACACCAAGCCAAGGGTTGCGATCCCCTTACCGGTCACAAAAAAAGACTAAAAAAAAAAAAAAAAAAAAAAAAAAAAAGATTGCACCTCCAGGCCCATCCAGTCTCCCCTCAAGAATGCTTTACGTGCCTGAACGTTTACTACCCACAGCCCTCAGGACACCTGTGTGGCACGCAGAGCCACGGTTGTACGATTGTTGGTAGAAAATGTTCCGCTAAGGGGGGAAAGGCTTCTAGATAGGAAAGAAGATCAGAAGAAGAAACAAAGCACCACTCGTCTGACAAGCTGCCCTACCCCCATGTCAAAGACACCATGGCCACCTTGCTCCAGGCATCTGCAGCCCCCAGAGTTTGGACTGGCCTGTGCGTCCTCCTGGCATACTGGGGGAGCCCGCGGCTGGTCACCTACGGAATGTCCCGGATGCTGACACCAACTGATCCTGACTCATCCCGTGGACGAAAGCCCTCTCCAGGCCACCTCTCCTCTCCCAGGCTCACTACTAGCTCCTCCCACTGAGCCCTTGGGAACCCCTATTATGTTAAAAAAAAAAAAAAAAAGCCACTGAAAACAAATGAAAACCTCCTCCTCCCTTTGGTATCTTCATATGCGCTCTTAGCTTAACCGGAAGCCCCCCTTGCCTGAATGCCCTCTGCAGTAAATAGTGTGTGTCCTGACTTGCTCAGTCCTGCTGCCCAGGCTCACGTGTTTGAGGATCCCCTCTTCACTTTCAGGAACATCCAGGTTGTGCAATAAATTCTCAGGCCACAGTCATCCTAGCAGGAGAAGATGCTTCCAGACCAAGGCGGCACTCACGCGCCCCCCATCTCCTCTACCTAAGTCCACACCACTCACCGCCATCTGTCCTGTCCCTCCCCACAATCCTACTACCAATGTCAATGTGCTCACCCCCCTTCTCCGTCACCATTCTGCCACTGATGTGTGACTTTGACACTCAGGTACATGAACCCCTGATACCCTGACTCTCTCCCCAACCCCTCCATCCAGGGACCATGACCATGGCCACAGCCAGGCCCCCATGGCAAAGCCCCTCCCTCGCCATGACTGCCCCTCCCACCCGTCACGACCTTGATTGCTCCAGTCCTCGGATCATCCTGCCCCCACCTGGTCCTCCCACCCAGCCTAGTCCTTGGGGCAGCTGTCTTGACCACACCCTCCTTAGAGCCCTGGGTGGCCTGCCTCCCACATCTGCCACTGCTGCTTTCCCAGTCCCCAGGCATGGCCAAGGACGTCCTCACCACACTGTCACCACTGCACCCTTGGGCATGGTCATGCAGGTCTCCTTCATAACCAGAGCAGACCCTCCACCACAGCCCAGGATCCCCCAGCTCCAGCCCCCTCCATCTCCTCCTCTCTCTCCACCCCTCAGACAACTCCCTCGTGCCTCTTCTTAAGAGGGGCCGTTCCCAGGGCCTCTGGCCCTCTCCCAGGGGCTACACCATTCCCAGGCCTTCCTCTCCAGGATTTACATCGTTCCCTCTGCCCAGGACCTCCCCTACCTCTAACAGGCCAAATGCTCATCCACCAGGGCTAGCCCAAATACCTGCTCCTCCTTCCTTAATGAGTCCCCTGATCCCAGAGGCCTCAGGGACAGGGGTATAACCCTCAACAACAGAGGGTCACCCGGACCAAAAGTCAATGGCGGTGGAGAGGTTTGAGCAACTCTGTGAAGGGACATGTTCTAGCAGACTTAGAATTTGCACCCAATAGGAGAGACCAACATTCTTCTCCAGAGACATGGAATGCTTTCAAGACTGACTCGGGGGCCGGCCCGGTGGTGCACTGCTACAGTGCGCCGCTTGGGAGTGCGGCAGCGCTCCTGCCGAGGGTTCGGATCCCACATACAGACCGGCCGCTCACTGGCTGAGCGAGGTGCGGGCGTGACACCGAGGGTTGCGATCCCATTGCCGGTCCCGGTGGGGTACGGGCGCGACACTGAGGGTTGCGATCTGTTGCCAGTCATGAAAAAAAGACAAAAGGGAAAAAAAAAAAAAAGACTGACCTGGTACCAGGACTTAAAGCAAATCCCCCAAACATCAAAGAACTGGTTGCTGAGACAGCGTAGTCTCTGATCACAGTGCAATTAAGTCAGAGGACAATAACAGAAAGATTTAACATCTCACACATTTGGAAATTTACAAACATGTTTATATAACTCATAGGTCAAAGAACACTCCATAATGGGGATTTTAAAATACTGAGAATAAAATAATGAAAATTCTGCTCCAGACAAATCAGGAGCATTTGAGAACATGACACCAGAAGGGATGTGTATAACCTTACGTGTTCATATTAGAAAGAGAAGTGCTGAAAATTCATGAGATGAAGTCTCCAACTAAAAAGTTAAAAAAAAAAAAAAAGAAAAAGAAAACAGAAAAGGAGATAAAATTAGGAGAACTCTATTAAAAAAAAGTAGTTCTTTAAAAATCTAGCAAACCCACAGCAACACTGTCAAAGAAAAAATGAAAGAAGGCACAAAGAAGTAAAATTAAGAGATAACCACAGATAAAGGAGAGATTTAAAAGATCATAAGAAAACACTATCAATGATGTTAAGCCAATAAATCTGAAAACTTAGACAACATGAACAAATTCCTAGAAAATAACAAGTAACTAAAAAAGAAATACTTTATAGGACTAGTCAGACTTTCCACTAAAGAAACTGAAGCAGTAGTTAAACCTCTCTCACACACGAAACAGTCCTAGACAGTTTCACAGGTAAGCTCTACCAAAATTTCAAGGTGTAGATCATCCCAGTCTTGCACAAACTCTTCCAGAGAAGAGAAAAACGGTAAAATTTTATGAGGCCAGAATAACCAGACAAGATCAGTATAAAAAAAGAAAGTTATGGGTCCACTTTACCCACGAACATAGAAGCCAAACTCCTGGGCCGGCCCGGTGGCGCACTGCTATAGTGCGCCGCTTGGGAAGTGCGGCGGCGCTCCCGCCGAGGGTTCGGATCCCACATACAGACCGGTTCCCGCTCGCTGGCTGAGCGAGGCGCGGGAGCAACACCGAGGGCTGCGATCCCGTTGCTGGTCCCGGTCCGGTACGGGGGCGACACTGAGGGTTGCGATCCGTTGCCGGACACGGAAAAAGACAAAAAGGGGGAAAAAAAAAGATACCTATATTCTCCAAAAGGGTGCCCAAAGGAAAAGAGGGCAATGGCCTGGGTGAGGGGTCTCTGACCATAGGAAGAAAGAGATGTGGAGGACAAAGCCAAATTCAGCAAAGAGTAAAAAAAGATAATTCACTATGCCCAACATGGGTTTGTTCCAGAAATGCAAGGATACTTTAACATCAGAAAATCAACAAATGTAATTCACTATGATAACAGATTAAAGGAGATGCAAGAAAAGCATTTGATAAAATTCAAAACTCGTGTGATTAAAAACTCTTAGCAAGTTAGAAAAAGAAGGAAACTTCTTTAACCTGTTAAAAAGGTATCTACAAAAAATAAACAAAATATCAATCTTGGGCCGGCCCGGTGGCGCACTGGAGAGTGCGCCGCTTGGGAGTGTGGCGGCGCTCCCGCCGAGGGTTCGGATCCCATGTGGAGACCGGTTCCCGCTCACTGGCTGAGGGCGGTGCAGGCGCAACACCAAGGGTTACAATCCCGTTGCCGGTCCCCGGTACGGGCGCGACACCGAGGGTCGCGATCCTGTTACCGGTCAGTAAAAAAGACAAAAAGGAAAAAAAAAATCAATCTCAACGGGGAAATATTGGAAGCATTGCCTTTAAAATGAAGAATAAGATAAGAGCGCTCACAATCAATGCTTTTACTCATCATTACACGGCTGCTCTGGGGCCACTGCCTCACAAGCTGGTGTCTCTTCTCCTCAGGGACCTGCGAGACAGCAGCTACGTCAGGAGGAGACAGCAGCGTGAGGGCAGGAGCTGGGAGGTGTGTGGCAGCGGGTTCCAGGACATGAGATCAGGAGACGGGGCAGAGGGGCCAGCACAGCCAGTCTGTGGCCACGGGGGCTTCCCTCACAACCTGCTGTCTAACGTGCCCCTCGGACACCTCGCAGTTGTCTCGAGTCTCCGAGATCAGCAATCAAGTCCAGAATTAACAAGAACCAAGAGGTGAGGAGGTCGACACGCTGGAACTGCCTGACATCCTGTGGAGCGGTGGCTCTCATCCCCCGGACGGGTGACAACCCGGTGGCTGGACCCTCTCCCAGGGCTGTGATGGAGTAGGCTTGCGGAGGGACCCACAGATGTGCCATCTAACAAGCTCCCAAATGCTTTAGGACACCGCTGCTGCTGCTGCTACTGGCCTGGTAGGGACTCAGGAAGTGGGAATACTGGAGGTATCCACTATGCGACATCTGCTGAGCTACCCCGACCAACACTCCCCTCACCAAGAAGTTGGGAAAATGCCTGTCTGAGTGACAGCAGCATCCTAAAGACATCGCAGGGGCTGTCCTCTCTGCCCTGCAAATGACTGTGGAATGCTCCAAGGACACTGTGTTCCCACTCTCCATGGGAACAGTGGGGCCCTGAGAGGCAGAGGCCAGTGGCAGGCAGACCAGAGCGACCACCCTAAGCAAAGGGAACGAGCATCCCTCAGAGTGTGCAACCTGCACGAGCTGGGCAGGGTGAGAAGACGCTGCCTGACCACAGACACTGGAACCCCCACCTGCTGGCCAGAACTGCGGTGGGGATTCTCAGTGTCTCCATGCCCAGATCCAGAGCCCTTAACTGGTGGTGGGAAGGCTGGGTCCCTTTAAGGAAGGGCCCTACAAGAAGCAATAGGTATGAGTAAGGAGCCTTTCCTCACTTCTTCTCCAGAGACTCTCGAAGCCACTACCCCAGTAACCGTGCACTGGGGTCGGGGGGACCCCTGGACCTCCCGGTGGATCTGAATCTGCACTGATCACACACTCTGACATGCCACCATGGCCCCCGGGTCCTGCCTCTGATGTAAACCGTCCTCTTATTCTGCTCGTGGAAACGGATCCATCTGACAGTGCACACAGTGCACCTGCAGGTCCCTCCCGGGTTTCTCCCCCAGCCCCAGAGCACAGAGTGAGAAGATACTCCAGGGAATGTCTGAGTCCCCACGCTGGCTCTGGACCAGTGGGATGAGGGCTATTGTAAAAAGAGGGCCAAGGAGCCATCTGCTGCCTTCTAGGATGCTGACTGATACTAGGGGAGATCTTTCTGACCCTGGGGTAAGAAAGGATTTCTTAAATAAGAACCGAGGAAGCACTATCCATGAAAGATTTTTTTTTTTTATTTTTGTAAAAGAAATATAATTGATACACTAAGCAAGGAGTTAGAATGGAATTATATAGAAGGCTCAATCAAAACCAGGGGGGTGGGTAGACCAAAAAAAAAAAATGCACCCCCCCCGAAAACAGTTATAAATGTGGTAGATATTAATCCAGTGACAACCATAATAACTTCAGATACAAATGGTCTAAATATACAATTACAAGACAGAGAATGTCAGAGTAGCTTAAAAAAACAGTAACTTTTGTGCTGCAAAGGCATCATCGATAAAGTGAAAAGACAACTCAGAATGGGAGAAAATATTTGCAAATCATACATCTGACAAGGGACTCACATCTAGAATATAACAATAAAAAACAAACCAACTAAAAATGGTCCAAGGGTCTAGAAACAGACATTTCTATAAAGAAGATATACAAATGGCCAGGAAGCACTTGAAAAGATGTTCAGCATCACTAGCAATTATGGAAATGCAAGCCCAAACCACATTTAGCGACCACTTCACATCTGCTGGGATGGGTTCAATAAAAAAAGACAGATAATGACAAGTGTTGATGAGGATGTGGAGAAATTGGAACCCTCATACACTGCTGGTGGGACTGTAAAACGGTGGAGCCACTTTGCAAAACAGCCTGGCAGTTTCTCAAAAGTTTAAATACAGAGTTACCAAATGACTCAGCAGCTCCACTCCTAGATATAATCCCTGGAGAAATAAAAACTTATGTCCACACAAAAACCTGTACATGAATGTTCACAGCAGCATTATTTACAATAACCAAATAAATGTCCATCAATTGATAAATGAACAACATATCCATATATTGGTATGTCCATACAATAGAATATTATTTGGCAGTAAAAAGAATGAAGTATTGATACATGTTACAACATGGATGAACCTTAAAAACATGCTAAGTGAAAGAAGCTAGACACAAAAAGACCACATTTCATATGATTTTATTACATGAAATGTCCAGAATAGGCAAATCTATAGAGACATAAAGTAGATCCGTGGTTACCTAGGGCCAAGGGAATGGGATGGAATGGAATGAGGAGTGACTGCTAATGGGCATGGGGCTTCTTTCTGGGGTGATGAAAATGTCCTAAACTTGATTGCAGTGATGGTTGTACAACTCTGTGAAGATACTGAAAACCACTGACTTGTACATTCTAAACAGGTCAATCATATGGTGCATGAATTATACCTTAATAGAGTGGTTATTAAAAAAAAAAGAGTGATACACGCAATTATGTAAAAGTTAACTCTCCAGTTTAATCAGACAGCACCCATACAGGTAAAAAAGAAAAAAAAAATCATAAACTGGAATACACTATTCCCACACTTGTAACTGAGACAAAGGCTCCATATCTCGTATACATAAACCCAGTCATCCCAATTCTAGGAAAATACCCAAGACAAACTCTGGCATTCCTGCACTAAAGGTCACAGTATAAGGCTGTTCTTAGCAACAATATTCTTAGTAAAAATCACAAACATTCATTGGCAGGGCAACGGACAGATACATTGTGATTTGTTGGCCAATAAACACTGTACAGCAGTGAAAATAAATGAATCACAGCTGAGCTGGGTCTGTAGGTAGCTACAATGTGGCTGAGCCTTAGAAACATGATGTTAAGTGAAAAAAAGCAAGTCCCAGAACAACATACACAGTATAACATTCTTACAGAGCTCAAAAACAAAACTAAACTCTCTATAAGTAAACGTCTAATCTTATCTACACCTGAGACACACACACCACGTGGACAGTGGTTCCCTGTGCAGGGTGGAGGTGCGGTGGCAGATGATAAAGTAAGTAATGTGTAAGTAATATTGGTAATAGTCCAGTAAATTTTGGACTGGATGGTGGTTTCACAGGTTCTATTATGCTTTTTTATAACTAACAGATATGGGAAATATTGTATATGTATCAAATAATACGTTTTACAGGTAACAAAGGAGAAATGAATGTGCTGTTAGCTCTGACTCTGCCATCTCTAATTGGGATAAGTCACTTAATCTCTCTCGGCCTCACATTCCTCACCTGTCACATGAGGCAGGGAGAGGCACGTACTTCGTGGGGTGGCTGTATGGAGTAAATGAGATCAAGCCTTTAGTGCAGTTTCTGGTCCAGTAAGAATTTGTCATACTTGTCATTGTCACTGCTGTCATCCTCCTCCTCCTCCTTGTTTTCCTTTGTTGGAAATGACCCCCCTGCCCTGCCCAGTCCTCTTACACCACCTGCACCCCTCCTAGATAAGTTATCACATCCTGCTGGTACCGCCGTTACTGATGCAGGCCTCTCTCTTACTAGGTCCGTGAGGCCAGCTAGCCTGTCTTGTCCCCTCTGTGTTTCCCCACAGCACCTGCACCACAGCCTGCTCCTCACTGAATTGCTGCTAGATCTGATCAACATGAAGAGGTGACTTTTCCCTTGGAACAACACAAGTCTCCCTCCCTCTCTTCTTGAGCATTCATGAAACAGTTAAAGTCTACTAGAGCCATGTGATGAGTGGAAGACACCATAGGTAGGCTACTCCTACCTCTATTTCCAGCCCTTTTTCCTTTGCCTGTCTCTTGTGAAAGAGGTTGTAGAATCCAAAATCTTGATTCCCCAGATACCTGTGCAGCCAGCACAACCATGTGACATAGTTCTGTCCCATGATATGTAGGCACAAGTCCCTGGGGAGGGTGACCATTCCTGAACAAAAAGGAAAGGCCTTTGCCCTCTACCTTTTGCCCCTAGCCCTGCCTCATGTCTGGAACTTCAACACAAGGCCTGAAGAAGCACTAGCCACTGTGCTGCCTGAGGCGTGACCATGACAACACAGACCCCTCTGCTGAGATGCAGAGTGGGTGAAGGAGATGCCACCAGGCCCAGTACCAGCCTGGACAGCCCATCTCTAGACTTGCTGCATGAGTTCCACTTGGCCTAAGCCACTATTTTCTGGATTTTGTATCTGAATACATTCCTAGTTACTATTAAACAAGGCTCTGAAATTGGTGACACACGGTACATTACTCCCCAGCAGAATGTAAACTATCCGCTCTTAGAGGGGAGCTTTTAGATTACTGGTTAAATTAAATTGCAGCAATTTGATTATTTCAAATTTTGGATCTCATGTCAGAAGTTGGACTGTGACTCCAGGACTCCACAAACACCCAGAACTTTATCGCTCCTCCAAAATCCAGTATGGAAACAACCTAGCAAAATGTGAGGGAGAGGATCACAGGGGATACTAATTAATGGGGGTGGTCACCCACTCTCCTTGGCCACAGGCCAGGGGGTACAGTATGAACCAGTGTTAGGTGTCCACATGGGACAACATAGCTCTCCCAAGGGTCACAGAGTGTGTCTGTCAGTTGAGGAGACCAACTTCATATCCACACCAATAACTACAGTTTACGCTGCAACCCTCATGATCCAGCTGTAGAAGTCTATTTTGGCAGTGATTATTGCAATCATATTTTACGGATGACTAACTGGACATCCAGGGACAGTAGTGGCTTGCCAATTGTTGATCAATATGTAAGCAAAAGTGCTGGGATTAGTACCCAGCTCTTCCGGTCTCGAAGTTCACATTTTGGCCACTGGCTCTATTTGCAAGAGCTACTAGATCAACACAGCCCTATAAAATGAAAAACATGAGTATTTTTAGTGCATTATGGGGAAATCTGGCTAGTATGAGGAAAGCAGAAGGAGAAAAAATATCCCACTTTTTGCCTTCCAGTTTCTGGAGTCCACTTATAAGTTCTGCTCAGCTAGTTAAGAAAGTGTTCTACGCAATCCATCCCAAGTGAGGCACAGAGCAAGAAAAGTTTTGGGAAAAGGATAAAAATCCCGCATTTCAAGGCACACCATTCTTTTTTGGGGAATGAAAGAAAGTGAACAGTTGTAATTGATAGGCAAACATACATATGTGGACAGCCGCTCCCTGCCCTGTTTGGCTGGGTTTGGGAAATAAACCATTCTTGCATATGCTTCTATGTTGGCTCGCAGATGCCAGCACAGGGTAACTGATAAGACCCTCAATCTGCTGTCTTAACCCAAAGTTTTATATTCTTTTATCTTTAAGAAAGAATCCTTAGTTAATTAATTAATGTCCAGCAAGAGGGTCCTCTTTTGCATCAGTGATGGTGGGCACGAGCCCTAGGGAACATGCCAGGTGAGTGAAGGGCTGAGGAGGGGTGTCCCACATGCTGTGAATGGAGTGGCTACAGCCAGGGGCCTCACTGGGGGCCAGTGATCATGCTCTGCAGGCTGGGGACATCCCGGCTGCTTAAGTCGTGGCTCGTTGGTTCTTTCTTAGTCTACATTAACTTCTGCCTTTCCCATCCTAAGCTTTAAAAATTAACAAGGTTTTCCCCAAAAAGATGAAAGGTAAAACAAACTTCTCCACTTTTACTAACTTTGAATTCTTACTTTAAAAATAATGCTTTCCTAGTCTTACTCCAGTGCCTGACATTGGGAGAACATGTTATCTCCCCCTCTTTCAGTTTTAATAATCACCGTGATGATGATAATGTTACTGGCATGAACATACACTGAGTGCTCACTTTGGGATTGGCACTATTTCAAGCATTCAATTGTTGTAGATGCTACTAACTTCCATTTTTCAGAAGAGCTGAAGCACAGGGAGATTACCTAATTCTCAGGAAAGAGAAGCACCATCTTTCATGCCTTAATTCAATTTTAATCTTAAAAGGTAGTTCTATTGCTTTCTCCTTTGAGTGTGTGTTTTTAAACTCCTTTCTTTAAGGAATCCTCATTCATTTATCATTCTTTTAAAAATGCTCATTTGGGGGCCAGCCCGGTGGTGCACTGCGCTAGTGCGCCGCCTGGGAAGGGTGGCTGCGCTCCCGCCGAGGGTTCGGATCCCACATACAGACCAGTGCCCGCTCACTGGCTGAGCGAGGCGCGGGGGCAACACCGAGGGTTGCGATCCCGTGGCTGGTCCCGGTCCGGTACGGGGGCGACACTGAGGGTTGCGATCTGTTGCCGGACATGGAAAAAGACAAAAAAATAAATAAATAAATAAAAATAAAAATGCTCATTTGATTCCAGCTTTTCTGATATAAGTCGCTATTTATTTTGTATCCTGTCCCATTAATGTGCTATCTCAGGATTCAAAAATCCCTCTTTTTATATGCAGGAGTTGAGGCACCACTACACTGGCTGCTGGAATAAAGCAGGTAAATTATGGCAATTTACATATTTTATCATACTTAATACATTTTATTTTGCCAATGTCTCTTAAATCACATTAAGTATTTAATTAATTTTTTTTCCTTTTACAACAATGACATTTTATTTATTTGTCTTTATAATGTAATTAGCGTAATCTCTGTATTTGTTTTCCCCTCCAGTCAGCTTAACACTTTCTCCTTTTCATTATGAAATATTTTATGTTTCTTTCCAAGTTTTCTCCTAACCAAGTCCTTATTTTAATTCACTTTCCCTGTCCGGTGTTCTCTGAGATGATTTTATTACAGAAAAATGCCACATCTTCCTCTTGGTACTAAAACTCTCTTCTCGTTTTACCACTGCTGCCTATTTTAGTTTAACGTCCTTTTATTTCTATGATGTGTTTTGTGTTCCAAGTTTTATATTTCTCCAGTATTCATTTAAATAGAATTAAGAGAATCTATAAATAAAAGCAGCTTCTTAGAATAATGCTTTCATTCTTCTCCTCTCTCCCTACCCCCAGTTCTTGAACATGCATTAAATTTACCAGCAGACCTTCTCAGGTTCTCCTACAAGGAATCTGATCACTGTGTCTTTGCTGCATCTGGTCTGGGACAGCCCCTGGGTCCCACAGGGGCAGGATTCCAACTCAGGATACCTATCCATTAAGATTCTGCACAGGATGGCTACTGGTCGCACCCTTCAACTCGACAACTTAAGACAGGCTGAAAATTCTACAGAAAGTCAATAATTCAAATACTGAAAGTAGGAAAACGCTGCAGAGCAACACTGAGAAGACATTTAGCAGCAAGCAATCCAAACTACCAGTGCTGTGCTGGGGCATCTGTCACAGGCTTATGGTTCCTCAGCAGGAAGGTCCTTAAGCTGCGGCACTCTGCTCATTTACATTTACTGGCATGCTTCTCTCTAGGGCTGAAACTCTCACCTTGAGGAAAACTAGCAAGTTAAGGGCTCAGGGAGCCATAGCAATCCTTCCAGATGCCGCTGTGGCCCCGGAACATATCTTACAAAAGTAAATGCCCCCAAACCCAAATTTCATGGAGATTTCTTTGATGACATCATTTGCCCCCATTAATTCCCTGGAAGACTTCTAATCCTCATGTCTAAACATAAATTTATGATTACACCTTCAAGTATTGCATGTGATTTCTCCCAAATCCACCCCATCCCCACCACAATCCTAAATATCTTTTCCTCCCAACATCTTGCCATGAAAACTTTCAAACATACACCCAAGTTGAAAGAATTGAACAGCAAACACCCACATACCCACCGTCTCGATTCTGTTATTAACACAGTTCCTAGAATCGCTCTATCACACCTCCTCTTCACACCTGGCGATCCACCTTATTTTGGGTGCATTCCAAAGTAAACTGCAGTATCAACACTCTCCCCTAAATACTTCAACATATATATATCATTATCAAGAGTTCAATATTTGCTCTGAGATTTTTTTCCTTTTGAGGTAAAATTTACATGTGATGAAATGAGCAAATCTTAATTATACATCTGTTGAGTTTTGATAAATATACATCTCTGTAACCTAGACCCTGACCAAGATTCAGAAGACAGCCATCACCCCAGAAAGTCTCCCCTGCACCTTCCCAGCCAATCCTCACCCCTAAAGTTGAGTTTTTATTTCCCCGCAGAATGGTTTTGCCTGTTCTAGAACTTCCTATAAATGGAATCAAACAGCTCTTGTGTAAGGAAGGCTTCCTTCACTTTGGTATAATGTCTGAGATTCATCCACGTTGTTGTGCAAACTGATTGTTCTTTCTTATTGCTGAATAAGACTGTTCACTGTATGAAAATATCACATGTTTATCCATTCTCCTATGGATGGACCTAAGAAACTTAAAATTGTGATAAACAAGTTATAAGTGACCCAGGAAACTCCATAGCCCTCTGGGAAAAAAAAGTCAAACAGACAGCACCCCAGGTTGCTGAGGACCCAGCAGGGGACAGGCTGGTGACATGCCCCAACTGACAGAAACGGTTGTTGGTTTGATCCTCCCATCAAAGCCTCACGACCAGGCAGGGAAGCCACGGCACCTGCTCCTCCTGGTCACGGGAAGGCTCAGTCATGTCAGTGAACACGTCATCTTTTGCTATGAAAAGGTGATACAAAAATCAAACTAGGCTCAATGCTAACACACCTCCCTGAAAAGACCTCAGGGCAAAGGCACAGCATTTGAAATGGACAGGGCAGGTTTGGCAAGATGACTGTCCCCTCCCGGCTGTGTCCATTGTTCCTAGTGATCTGCTGAGCATCAGTTTCATGTCCACGCTGCAGGCAGAACATGGCCCAGGCTGAGACCTGCAGTCTAACTCATGCACCCCAAAAGCAC
Source organism: Galeopterus variegatus (assembly GCF_000696425.1). Taxonomy (NCBI): domain Eukaryota; kingdom Metazoa; phylum Chordata; class Mammalia; order Dermoptera; family Cynocephalidae; genus Galeopterus; species Galeopterus variegatus. The sequence goes on from NW_007726147.1 coordinate 838,382, forward strand.
GATTCAGACAAAACACACATGCCGTGGGGAGAGCAGCAGCGGCAAGCACACCAACACGTTTCCTCGGCCTGGGGGAGAAAGAAAGGTGTCTCCCGGCAGCGCCTGGTCACTGGAAGGCGCCACTGAGGTCACTGTGCAGGAGAAATCCAGGTAGGAGTCTGTGCAACTATCTGGCACCACAGCGGGCCTGGGCTGGCACAGCCAGCAGCACAAACTGAATACAAAGCACTGCAAGTGACTAACTTCAGGAAGGGAACCAACTGCTGGAAAGGAAAACCAGCTTTAAGACAGGATTTTCTGTAGTTCTCTGTAGCCATTGAACTTCTGATACAGGAAGAAAACAGAAAACACATCCAAGGCTCTTTGTGAGTGAGAATCAAAATGGAAAGTAGAAAGATGCTCTTAGTTAGGTTTTGGAAACGTGCTTAGTTGGATTGGGAATGCTGTTAAGACCCAGCTTGTTGTTATGTGGGTTTGTTAGCTCTGGTTCCCCAACATGCGCCTCATAATGACAGTCTTTTAGAGTTAGTGTATCCACACCTCCTCTGAGGTTTTGTTGGATTTTAAGACTATTTATTGTGAGAAAGAATTGATCTGGTTTTGTAATGTTCCTGGTGTGACCAGATATCAGAGGAAGGTAGAATACAACGTTCCTTGAGAAAGCAAACCAGAAAAACACTAGAATAACTAATGAGTTCATTTTGTACAAGGACACAGAGCTCTAGGGGAGCAAAAAGCACCTCTTCCCACAAATGGGCTTTTGCATCTTGTGCTAAATTGAAGGGTTGTGAGCATCTTCAACTGGCAAAATTGTGCTACATAAACTTGTTTAAGCCTCTGAAACAAATCTAGCTTCTTGTTTGTGGCTAATAGTGTCATATTCCTGCAAATGAGAAATTAAGAGACATGCATAAGAAGACTGCTAATGAGCTCAGTCAGAAATGGTTACTTTGATGACAGGATAGAAATAAGGTTTCTTTTTTCTTTTCTCTCTTTTTTTTAAAAATAGAAATTAGGCTTTATCAAGAGGAACACAAATTGGGGTTTGTATTCATTTAAGTTAAAAAAAAAAAAATAGGGGCCGGCCCAGTGGCGCACTGGAGAGTGCGCCGCTTGCGAGCGCGGTGGCGCTCCCGCCGAGGGTTCGGATCCCATGTGGAGACTGGTTCCTACTCACTGGCTGAGCGCAGTGCGGGCGCAACACCGAGGGGTGCGATTCCATTACCGGTCAGTAAAAAAAAATACAAAAAGGAAAAAAAAAAAAATAGGGGCCGGCCCAGTGGCGCACTGGAGAGTGCGCCGCTTGCGAGCGCGGTGGCGCTCCCGCCGAGGGTTCGGATCCCATGTGGAGACTGGTTCCTACTCACTGGCTGAGCGCAGTGCGGGCGCAACACCGAGGGTTGCGATTCCATTACCGGTCAGTAAAAAAGACATAAAGGAAGAAAAAAAAAATAGAAGATCAAGATGTATGTTAGACTGAGTTCAATAGTGACCCAAAATGGACTTATTTTTCCATGTTAAAATCTGTCCTCAGACAGACACACCTAAATAAACTCTGACAGGGACAAGGAGGCACAGATCCAGGTACGTGGGGTCTAACAGACACGAAACCACAGGCCTCTGCTGTGACCCTCAGAGAGGACACATGGAAGCTAAAACCAGCACCACAGCAGGGGTCACTGGGGTGAGTAGCCTGCCTGACCCTCTTCATAACTTAGTTCCTCGCCCCATGCCAGGCTTTGAGCCAGCACTCCATAATAAAGACAGCAGCAGATGAATCCCCTACCCTCTAACAACATCAGGGTGTTTGCTGAGGTCTTCACACACCCAGGACTTCTCTCTCTGTCCTCACCCTTGCTGTGCTGATTCTTCTCACTTTGCACCCCCACGCCATCCTATGTCCGCCCTTCTCTGCACTGCTCTGTGCCCCAAAACACCAAGCCCTCCACACCACACCACCTGGGCCAACGAGAGGCACCAGAAGCAGGCTGCATCCTCTACAGCTCCAGCTCCCACAGGCTCTGCTAACACCTTTCTGTCCCCTTGTCCTTTAGCCCAAGGCAGGACAGCAACTCCCCACCACTGCTAGTCCCTGGTGCACAACACTCTTCCTTTCTTCTTTCCCTTACCCCTGCTCACACCTCTGCAGGTAGCCCCTCTGTGAGACCCTTTTTACCCGAGTCAGCAAAGGGGAGTGTTTCCTGGTGGGATATGGATTGAAGCACTCACTTGTGATCCATCTGCCCAAACACCACTGCCCCACCCCACCCCCATGCCCATTTCTCTGTTGATGACAATCCTGTGGACCTGTCAAGGTGCAGCTCAGACACTACCGGTCACAAGCCTTCCCTGAATCCCCCAGGTGAAAATGTGCCCCACTCCCCTCTGCTGGATTTCACCTCCATATTATGTTCCTGATTCCTCTTGCAATGGTTACTTAAGTTCTTGTCTGCTGTAGGCAGGTTCTCTATCTTACTCATCTCTGAATAACAAAGAAACGAGCCCAAAGCCTGGCAAACAAATGGTGCTGCAGATTTTACTTCAAAAAACAAGAAGCGGGGCCGGCCCGGTGGCGCACTGCTACAGTGCGCCGCTTGGGAGCGCGGTGGCGCTCCCGACGAGGGTTCGGATCCCACATACAGACCGGCCGCTCACTGGCTGAGCAAGGTGCGGGCGCGATGCCGAGGGTTGCAATCCCGTTGCCAGTCCTGGTCCGGTACGGGCGCAACACTGAGGGTTGCGATCCGTTGCCGGTCACGAAAATAAAAAAGACAAAAAAAAAAAAAAAAAACCAAGAAGCAAGCAAACAAACTCTCTGAACAGTGTTCAGTGAAAAGTGACAGATGGGAGAATTATCTGCAACATATTTAAAAACACGGAATTAATACCCATAATATGGAGAGAGCACCTACAAATCATTAGATAAAAGGCAAACAACCTAATTGAAAAAATGGACAAAGAATACAAATAAGCAATTCAGAGATGGATTAAAATGGCTAATAAATATATAATGAGACATTTAACTTTAAAAGTAACCAGAGAAAAAGCAAACTAAAACCACCACTAGATCTCATTGTCATCTGCAAGAACTGGCAAATATTACAACAATTGGTCATCTCCACTCAAGACTGGTGGGGCCTCTCACGCACTTCTGGGGTGGTGACAATCGGTACCACCTGCCTGCAGAGCCACTGCCAGCGCCTAATGCGGTATAATGTGCGCACACACTGACTCCGTGGTTCCCTGATCTCTGGACCTGGGCCATCTGGGCTCAAGTCTTGGCTCTGGCACTTACAAGCTGTGTAACAGTGGACGAGTAAATTAAATTCTCTGTGCCTTGGTTTCCTCATCTGTAAAATGGGGATAATAATAGTGCCTATCTCACAGGATTTCTGAGAAGATTAAATGAGTCGATATAAGGAAAGCACTTGGAAAATCACTGGCACATAGTAAGGGTCAGATAGATGTCTGCAATCATCATTTATTATTATAACTATCATTTGTCTTTGCTATTAGGTATCCTACAGAACTCTTACGTGTGCACAGAGAGGCATGAAGAAGGATGACCACAGCAACACTGTTTATAATAAGGAAAAAAACAGACGCAAATCAAATGACATTCATAGGTAAATGGTATCAGAAAACATGCCCCCCTCTGTAAAATGCCATAAAACTATTTTAAAAGAACAAAGTACATCTCTATGTACCTGCATGGAAAGATTTTCAAGATACACTGTTAGCTAAGAAAAGCTAGGTGCAGAAAAACATGTTTAGCATGATCCTAAAATAAAAATAAATAATTTTTTGAAAAAATAAAACCACCAAAACCCTATATTCATATATGTGCATATATATGTCTGTTAAGGCACAGAAACAGGACACGTACATACTAAAGTGTGAATGGTGGTGACATCTGGGAGAAGGAGTAAATTGGGGATGGGATGAGGGGAGGAAGGAGATTTTGGATTTTCCCTCTTTATACATCTGCACTGTTTGAATTCTTTACAGTGACAGGATATTTATACAACATGTGTAATTTTTATTTTTATTTTATTTTATTTATTTATTTATTTTTTTGTCTTTTTTCATGTCCGGCAACGGATCGCAACTCTCAGTGTCGCGCCCGTACCAGACCGGTACTGGCAACGGGATCGCAACCCTCGGGGTTGCACCCGCACCTCGCTCAGCCAGTGAGCGGGAATCGGTCCGTATGTGGGATCCGAACCCTCGGCGGGAGCGCCGCTACACTCCCAAGCGGTGCACTGTAGCAGTGCGCCACCGGGCCGGCCCATCATGTGTAATTTTTAAAATAAAAAAATGCTCAATAGAATTCTTACAAGTTGAACTGAACAAGTGTTATCAAGTCGTGGACTCTCTGCAAGGCCAGTGATGTAGGACATGGAGATGCAGGGAAATGGGATGGGACACCATAACCAGGGTCACGGGGCACGTCAGTGGGGGACAGGGCAGTGACAGAACCCTTTCCACCTCCCACATGGTCCTGACATTCCAGCCCCACTGCAGCACTACCCACCTCCCCAGGAGTCACAAAGAATCCACTGACCTAAATGTCAGGGGAAGATTAAGTAAATTATGGGCCAGCCACGCAATGGCATACTGAGCATCCATTAAAAGTTACACCATAGAATAGTTATTGACTTGGGAGGTACAAGTTGCAAAACTATACAATCCTATCTGAATAAGACATTCATGTATCTGTGTGTGTGTGCATACATGTGCATGAGCACCAGCACACACACACACACACAGAGTTGAAAAAACAACAAAAGGACATGGTCCAAAATGTTAACAGTGATTCTCTTTGAGGGATGGAATTATGAATGGTTTTTGAAGTTTTCTTTGCTCTTTTGTGTTTCCCAAATTTTCTGTATACGTTTTCTTTTTGTATTATATTGAGAAAAATTCAGTAACATAAACCATCTTATAACTGTGCTGTACCACCTCTAGGCAACCTTGGATCCTCATTAGGCTTCTCCTCTCCTCCCAGGGTGTGGTAAGTACACAGGGCTCTGCTAGGCTGGGGGAGGGTATCCAAGAAAGTTTCCCTGACCTTGAGACTCTTAGACTCCGTCAAGAACGCTGCCTTCATTGCTTCCTAGATAAACCTTTGAAGTGAGTTGCAGGCCAGAGCCTGATAAGATGGGGGAGTTCTACAGAGCAGGCACCCTCACACTGGCAGGGACTCTACAGGGCATCCCTTCCATCCCAACCATCTGCCTGTACTGCACCCCTCCCTTAGCCAGTTAGAACACCCGACTCAAGCTCCACAGCCAGCTCAGATGCCACCTGCTCTTAAAGCCTTTCCTGGTAGGGCACAGATAGCGTCTGTACATAATGACTAGAATCCAAGTTGCCTGGGTTGAAAGCCTTGCTCTGATATTTACTAAGCTGTAGCAAGTTCCTCAACCTCTCTGGGCCTCGGCTTGCTCTGCTGTATAACGGGACTGCTCTGGGGTGATTATCAGCAGCACTTGGCAGACAGTAAGGACGATGCAGGAGCAGCCTGGCAGCAGTCATGGTAGAAATAGTGGAACCCACTGACACAGCTACCACCCTAATGAAACACAGTCATGTGCAAACGAGAGGCTGTGCGCAGGTAGGACCTGGGCTTCTACTTCACCAAAACTAAACTTTCAGAGGAGACTCCACTGAGGTCCTGGGATACCCCGTGCCTCCTCTTCTTGGTCCCTTCCTATACCTCCCTCCCTTCCACTCCACTCCTTTGGCTTCCCCAGCTCTTTTTTTGGCTTCCTTTCTTCCTGTTCTTCTGCCCACCTGGGGGCAAGTGTTCACCCCTTTCTTCAGAGAACACAGCCCAGGATTCTGAGTTCAGCCAGATCTGCCAGTTCTGCCATGGAGCAGCCACATGGCATGGATGATGGAGATGGGCCTTGGCCTTGACTGGAGAATCCCTGCTGGTGACCCTGAAATCACTCAGCAAGACTCAGTCTCCAGAAACATGCAGCCCAATGACAAGGTACCAAGAGATGTCAAAGGTGGAAAACTCAAGTGATATTTGACTCTAAAGCAACATCACAAATATCTGCTGCTCACATACCTCCTAGAGCTCAGCAGAGTGGAAAAAATAAAATCAGCATTTTCCCCTTACACTCTGAAGATCGTTTATGCCTGATTTGCATTTGGTCCTGGGATACAAAATCCTACAGATTTCGCATTCACTAACCCTTCTATGTGCCCAGAACAGTGCCAGGGCCCAAGGAAACAAAGCTGAACCAGGTAAAGACATTGACCACCAGAGACTGTGGTCTAGTGGGGAGGCAGATACCCTCGCACGCCACGGCTGAGCCCCTCATGGAGCTCTGAGAGGACAGTGCTTGGCCCTGCTGGGAAGCACACAGACCAGAAACACCACTTTAGCCAACGCTAAAAAAGAGAAGGGCTCTCCAGGTAGGCCCCACGGGGAATGGGCACACACATTAAAACAATATCACAGATAGGTGCAGAAGAAAGAAAAAGCACATGGCAAGTTTCCAGATCATTGAGGTGGACACGGGCCTTTTGTGGGCAAGAAGGTTCTTCTTGTTGGTCACTGCCGGACTCTCCCCAGGTGGACAGTCCGGGAAGGGGGCAGAAGGGACTGCCTTATTAGATAAGTAGGCTCTGGTGGAACAAACACAGGAGACAGAGACGTTACCAGGATATTTTGAAACCAAGGGTGAAGGTCTGGGAAGGTTCCTCACAAGCACACTTGCTGGTATGTTCACCCCCTGGCGAAGACAGTCTGGCTAATCTCAAAGTGCTTCAGGAGTCTGATCCATTTGGGCCACTTCTTCCCACAGAGACGACAGCTTTACCCAACAAGCACTCTGTAAATGCCTGATGTTGGTCAGTAGCAGAAATTCAAGGGGCCCCAGGAGGTAAGAGAACAGAAACTGACGGCCCCTCCCTGGGCGAGCTCAGCAAGGGGGTGTGTGTGCAGCACGGCAGGGCCGCATGTTGCCTGGGCTGTGGGGCCCCACGGAACGCAGCTTGTTTGCATCCAAGCGGCCAAAGGGGAGACAATGAGACTGTTTCTTCCTCTCCACGGTGCCACCATCTCGACACTGAGGGCATTGATGGGCTGGTTACCATGGGAACATGAGGCTGCCAATTCCATCCCATGGAGAGTGAGGCTCCCAACAGTTGATAGCTCTTCATCCTTCCTGCTCACAGGACTGGACAGGGGCCCTTGTGCCTGCCACCGGGTCTTCAAAATCCTTAAAGAGCAGAGGCACGAGGACATCAGGAAGACCAACAATTTGACAGGATGATGGGGCCTGCAGGGTCTGATACATCCTTGATGGGCTCCAGGGCGCTGCTGGGACCTGCCAGGGCACATGAGGCCCCAAAATCGGAATCAACCTTAGAGAGCAGCCAGTGGACAACTTTGGACTGTCTCACTCAGGAAGCCCAGAGCCCAGTGGCAGAAACAGCCAGCCAAACGTCAGGGTAAAGGGGGCTTGAGAGCCCAGAATCAGGGCACGTCTGCCGGGTGGGGGAGATCAGGGCAGGTCTGCCAAGGGAACCGCCAGTGACGCTGAGCCAGGAAGGATCAGGGGCTAACCAGGTGGATGGGGGAAAGCCGTTCTAGGCAGAAAGAACAGCATAAGAAAGCCTAAAAGAAAGCAAGACATGAAAAAAGAGATTCAGGGCCGGCCCCGTGGCGCACTCGGGAGAGTGTGGCGCTTGGGTGCGCAGTGGCGCTCCTGCCGTGGGTTCAGATCCTATATAGGGATGGCCGGTGCACTCACTGGCTGAGCGCGGTGCAGGCGACACTAAGCCAAGGGGTTGTGATCCCCTTACCAGTCACACACACACAAAAAAAGAGATTCAGTGGAGCTGGAGCCAGGGCCAGGGCAGAAGGGTAGGGACAGGAGGCGGCCCTGCAGCAGGGCAGGCAGGTGGGAGGTGCTGGAGGCCCCAGCCTGCACTGGGTCATGGCAGGGGAGAAGCAGGGGAATGAGAGCCATTCAGGAGGCTGACAAGATGGGCTTCGTTATAGACCAGATGGGAGGCACAGGAACAGGCGGAGGTGGTGGTGACTCCCAGGCCTCCAGCTCAGCACCAAAGTAGACAGTGGTCCCTTTCTGCAGATAGGGACCCACATGAGGAAGAAGTTTGCAGCAAGGGTGATCAGTCCAGCTGATAGTGTGCAACTGAGTGTGGTTTCCTGGGAGGACTGGAAAAGGTTGGGTTTTTTGTTTTTTCCCCTCTGATAAGTTTCAATGCTGATGAGAGAGAGCCAGTACAGACGATCCTGGACAGGACAGTGCTAATGGGCAGCAAGCACTGTGTGTGTGTGTGCATGTGTGTGCACCAAGTGGAAGGAAACAGAAACAGTTGCAGGTGGGGTCCACTTGGGTGCATTTGTCATTCATCCATTCATTTCAGCAGAAAGCTGAAAGGCTTTCCATCTGAGGGCTCACCCCTGAGAAGCAGGAGGGGAGGTGCACCTGCCACAGGTAATGATGGTAGAAGGTGAGTCGGATGGTGTGGGTTCAGGCCATGGCCTGTCAGTCACTGGTTAGTCAGATCCTAACTGGATCTCAGGACTCATCACCATTAAACGGGCCTGGTAACACCTCCCTGCAGGGTTGGTGCAAGGCTCTGAGCAAGAGCACCCATACGAGAAACGTCAGCCAGGGCATGCACACACCAGGGTCAGTGCCAAGGCCAAGACACAGTCCCATGAGCCAGGGGAAGACAGGCACCTGGGATAAGTACTCAGAAGCTCCCCCTGTGCTGGGTGCTGTGTGGAGGAGGGGGAGACCATCACAGCTGTGGAGGATCACAGAAACTACTTTTTAGACAGCAAAATCTGTGCGGAGGCTCAGAGACCCAAAAGAGCTTGGGATGTTCCCCAGATGGCACAGAGTCAGCCAACACTGGAGAACAGCATCTGAACAGCCCTGATGGCTCTGCTGCCACCCAAGCTCAAGGCCAGGCAGGAGTCTCAGGGTCTCTAGGGTCCCCCACCCCGTCAACAGCTCTGGGTTTCTGATTTGCTCCCTTGGTTTCTGCCTGAAACTCAAACCCTCCCAATGGACAGGTCAGCCGGGCCATGTGCTCTGGCCTGATTCTGAATCTGCCTTTGGACACTGCCTTCTGGAGCTTTCCTGACTTCACATGCTACAGCCAGCACAGCTTCAGTCACCACTGTCCCCCCTCTTCAATGACACAGGAGGGAAGGACACTCAATTAAAACCCTGTCCACTTAAATCTGTTGCCATCTGAGTAAAATGTGAGGGCATGATACAACAAGCTTCACAATCCTAATCTTGTCTGTGCCCTTCGGTTCACACCCAGATCCTCTCCCAGCCCAGCCATGCACATGGCCCTTGGCTCAGAACATAGAACCAAGACAACCTCAGATCAAGAATCAATACAAGAGAACTAGGTCACAGGTGACTGCTACTCTGGGATTCCTCTTGTCCCTACCAACCCCCTGACACTCTAGCTGGAGCAAGTTCTGGCTCATTATTTTAGTACTTGGTTAAGCCTTCAGCTTCTTTTTCATTGCAAGAGCAAACTATCTGCAGCATGACACTTTTCCTCTGCTGACAAATGAATTACACGGGGCCACCTGAAATTCTGGGCCAGGTATATCCTGCTTGGTAGCTATTTTAAGTAAAACTATTTAAGGCAAGTTCAAAATCATTTAAGGCTCTCAGATCTATTAAGACCCTGGCAGCCAGCCTGCGTTTTTATGTTCAGACTCAGAACCAACAAATTTGCTCAATACCCTAGGCAAAGCAAAAATACTAGGGAAAGTATAGTGTCTAAGTGCCACCCTTAAGATAAACATCACTTCTGTGAGCTGCAGACACTGAGCTGTTGTGACTTGGTGTGTGGAGAATATTTTGTCACCAACTTCTTCACATAAACAAGTGGTCTCATTTTGGAGTCACCAATGCACCTGGGTTACAGTGAGATGCCCTCTGCCAAGACAATTCAAAGAAAGAAGCACGATGGAGGGGATGGGTGATGGCTGAGGACCTGGGTCACTGTGCTCTGGGTCCAGCTCTGTCCGAATAGCTGCATGATCTGCAGCCAGGCATTCTGCTTCTCTGGGTCACCATTTCCTCAACAAGTGCGTCAGCCTAGGAGGTCTAAAGCAGGAGCTTCTTAACCTGGGAGCAGAGGCACCTGTGTCCACGGATGTGTTTCAGATGGTCCAAGAACATTGTCATGTGTATATATGAAGTGCATTTTTCTTTTCTTTTTTTCCCTTTAACATTTTCTGCATATCTGTGTATATGTGTAGAGGTACATACGAGTATGTGAATATATATATGCATGTACCATGTATGTATGTACGGACGTGTATATATACACATGTATACATCACCATATGTAATAACTCTGATACAAAGTACAAAATGCCTAAACATAATTTCATGTGTATGTGTGTGTGTGTGTGTGTGTTATGAATTAGAACACTGCAGATAGTTTGAAGTTCCTCTCCCTGGTTTCTTCCCCTCTCTTCCTTCTCAGAGGCTACTACTAACTAGAATTTGATGGGGAGCCTAGCAGCCCACACCTCTATACTTTTATGACAACCATAAGCATCCATAAATAATATAGTATTGCTTTATGTCTTTTTTAAAGTTTACATAAATACCATTACATAGAACATCTGCAACTTGCTTTTTTTTTTTTTTCCGTGACCGGTAACGGGATCGCAACCCTCGGTGTCGCGCCCTTACCGTGACCGGCAACGGGATTGCAACCCATGGTGTCGCGCCTGTACCGCGACCGGCAATGGGATGGCAACCCACAGTGTCGTGCCCGCACCGCGCTCAACCAGTGAGCGGACCGGTCTCTATATGGGATCCGAACCCTAGGCGGGAGTGCTGCCGCACTCCCAAGCACCGCACTCTACCGAGCGCGCCACCGGGCCGGCCCCGCAACTTGTTTTTTTTTACTAAGCATTATTTCAGAAATTTATGTATGTAGATACATATCTGATTTATTCATTTCTAACCACTGGATAGTGTTCTATGGTGTGACTACTTTGATTTATTTCTCCATTCCTCTACTGATGGATATTTAGGTTGTTTTCCCTTCATTTAAAAATGCCTCAGTGGACATTCCTGTGAAGTCCCCTTGTGCACATGTGCAAGGCTTCCTCCAGCATAAGCCTAGATGTGGACTTGCTGGTGCAATGCAGCCTCATCATGTATTGCCAAATTGTTCTCTGAAGTATTTATACCAGTTTCCACCAGCAGCATCTGAATGTTCCCACCACATCCTTGCCAACATGTGATGCTAACACGTTCCTGTGGCTGCTGATCTGGTAGGTATGAAATGGTATGTCATAGCTGCCTAAGTTGCACTGTCCCAGTAACTCCCAGCCAGGTGGAGCACCTTTTCTTATGTTTATTGGCCACTTGGATTTCCTCTTCATTGAATTCCCTTTAAATACTTCCCCATTTTTTCTACCTGGCATTTTTCTTTTTCTTAATAATTTATAGTTTTTAAAAATAATTATACTAATCTGTTTGTTATATATTGTAAACACTTTTCCCGATCTATTACTTCCTTTTTAACTCTGTTTAACTCTGTAATTATACAGAATTTTTTTATTTTAATGTATTAATCTCTTCCTTTTTAAATTTCTTCTTGTGCCTTGTTTAAGAAACCCTTTCCTTTCCCAGTGTCATAAAGGCATTCCACTATATTTATTTCTAAAATTTTATATGCATTCAAGCCTTTAATCCTATCTGGAATTTATCGTTGTGTAGTTTCTCCATGTGGAAAGCCAGTTCTCCCAGCACCATTTATTAAATAGTCCATCCTTCCCCATCCATGCATGAGTCTTCTGCTCACACTGCAAGTTCCTGTACCTGTGCAGGTTTGGGTTGACTGCAGTGGTGGACTGGACCATCTCTGGACTGATGCTGAACTTTAGTGATGATCACAGCTGCCTTCCTGGCTCTTCTCAGATACTCAGTCCTCACATACATGAACACAATGTTTGAGGGTACTTCAAAAAGTTTGGGGGGGAAATGGAATTAAAAGATAATACAAATCTTTCCATGAACTTTTTGAAGACCCCTCTTATCCCTCCATTCATCCAGTCTTTCTTTTCTCAATCTTTCTCTTAAATATTTTGTCATTTTCTCCATAAAAGTCTCACCTTTTTAAAGACTTATTTCTAGGTATCTTATAGCTCTTATGCTAAGATGAATTGTAATTTCTTTTATCTTCTCAGATGTTGCGGGCATATAGATAGCTACTGTTGATAAAGCAACCCACTCAACTCCCTTATTTCTGATAGTTTCTAGTTTCTATTGGATTATCCATGTAGTTATGTCATCTGTCAATAATGATGTTTGACTTCCAAGTTTTTATTCCTTTTTTAAATCTTGTTCTATTATCTGAAGTGATGAACAGAGGGGAAAAAGAGACCAGCTTGTCTTGCTCCCGAAGATGTATATTTTTCCATGGAGCGGATCCAGAGCCTTTATCAGACTTAGAAAGAGATCCATGACTCAAGAAAGGGGAATAACTTCCGGTCTAAATTACCTTTGGACCATGTCAAATAAGATGAATCAGGTTACCAGTTGCATGAGAGAAAGTAAAAAAATCAAGCAAGAACTTAGAGCACGGTGATGACCTACTAGAAAACCAGGTGGTGATTCAGCAGGTACAGAGCATAACGCTAATTGCCCAGAGTTTGGGGAAGAGTCACACCGAGAAGATCTTAGACCAGAAGATACAGCAGGAGACTAAGAGCAGGGAGCATAATTGTCAGAGGTGACACATGCTTACCCTGTGAAAGCAAACAGCTTTCTTCCCTGGCTTCACCCTGTTTACTTGTCTATAAATCAAAGCTAATAATATCTACATCTTATTTATGAGTCACAAATTCTCCTGGCTGAAAAAAGGCAAATAAGGTTTTTAAAGAGTTCTTATTGAGTGGGTAGAGGTTGGAATGCTCCAGGCTTTTTCCACATTAACAATGCACTTAGAGGTAGGGGGAGAAAAGCTGGTTTGGGAAGAAAGAGTAATAGGCCCTCCTTGAGTAACACACACAAGCTTTTGAGATGGCTTGTGTCCCCAACAAGCTAATCTTCAGTTTGTGAATGTCTCCCCAGTGTCAAGGCCAGCACCATGCCTACCAAGTTGAGTGACCAGGCTGTGTGGAGTCTACCCTCTCTGCACCATAAAGAGCGGGGGAAACCTTAGAGAGACTCCCCAGAATGTCGAGGGTGGATGGAATGCATGCAGGGAGGAATCATCTCTCCCCCAGGCAAAATCAGCAGAGAGGACCTGGGGTATAAGCACCTCCACCAGCCTGATAGATGTTGTCTCAAAGGTTGGGCATGGCCAGGGTCAGACATTTTTATTCCAGGGGTAGGAACTTCGAGGGGTTAGGGTTGGGGGCGCCTCTCTGCTGCTCTCTTATAATGTCCAGGAGCTCACAGCTCAACTTCAGCTCCCCTCTGCTCATTTATTACAGGAGCCTGAAACTCAGACGCTTGGTAATTTACCGTGCAGTTTAAGAGTCACTTTTAGCTGAAGACAAATTGCTGGGCCACCTGGGCAGAGCAGCCAAGTGTGGCAGGAGCCAGGGCCCCTAAGCACAGAGGAGGAGCCCCTTCTTCAGTCTGGACAATCAGCCAGGGAGAAACGAAGTCAGTGCTACCCACAGGCAAAACCTTAAATCACGGGATGTTTAAAGAGACTTGACTGCGTAAAATGTTTTAAAATACATACACACACACACACGTATATCTATATACACACACACAATATGTGATTGTGTTCTTTCAGATAAACTCTGACTTGCTTGTGAAGCAGAGTCTACCCTTTCAGAAGGCCATACACCTCACCTTAGCACCAACATGGGACTGAGGATGCAGAAGAAATGTCATTTACATCAGGGCCACACCACACTTTGCTAGCTCTGTCACGGATAATGATGAAACTAAATTTAACACTGCCTGGCACTAGGGTTTGAATTATGAGGCGGCACTTCCCTGTCCGTTCATTTGATCCTCTAAGTGTGTAGCCTGTAGGTCTGTTAACTGCACTGAGAGGTCCCCTTATGGGACGGCACACTTCAGCCTGCTGAGGACCCCCCCACTGGCCATAAATCAACCTTGCCCCATCGCCCCTCCGCGGGGTTGTGGCAGGAAAAAGGGACCCGCCATGGCGGTCCTTTGGAGTTAAGCCGCCTTCCTGGCCAGGGCTTGGCCCGGCTTGCTAACTGACGGCAGCAGTGACAGTCGAGGCCGTGGGCTGGAGTACGGGGGGCGTGGGAGGGGCCAATTTGCTCACCGGTGAGGGCCAGGTCCCTGGTCTGCGCTTTGCCGTGGAACACTGGGAGGTCCCAACAACCGCACGCAGCACACCGTCCCTGCACATGAGCAAGTCAGGGAAGTGACTTGCCTAAGGTCACACAGCTAGTGTGCAGGCTGCTGCCACTCCAACCGCGGCGGGATCCCAGAAACAAAGCAACCTCCCTCCGTGCCTGAAGAGGTTTTAAATGCAGTGCAGCTGCTGGGTCCCGCGCTGTCCCCTGACCGTGGCCCTGCTCCCGGGCGGCGCAGACTCCGGGACCCCCACCCCGTGGGGAGCCGCGGACACCGAAGGAGGGCAGGACCCGAAATGCCGGGCCATGCGCATGTCATCCAACCAGCAGCCGGCCGCCCTGGCGCGCGCACAGGGTCCAGAGCCCCGCGCCGCCCGTGCCGTACAGCAGTTTATTACAGGAGCCTGAAACTCAGACGCTTGGTAATTTACCGTGCAGTTTAAGAGTCACTTTTAGCTGAAGACAAATTGCTGGGCCACCTGGGCAGAGCAGCCAAGTGTGGCAGGAGCCAGGGCCCCTAAGCACAGAGGAGGAGCCCCTTCTTCAGTCTGGACAATCAGCCAGGGAGAAACGAAGTCAGTGCTACCCACAGGCAAAACCTTAAATCACGGGATGTTTAAAGAGACTTGACTGCGTAAAATGTTTTAAAATACATACACACACACACACGTATATCTATATACACACACACAATATGTGATTGTGTTCTTTCAGATAAACTCTGACTTGCTTGTGAAGCAGAGTCTACCCTTTCAGAAGGCCATACACCTCACCTTAGCACCAACATGGGACTGAGGATGCAGAAGAAATGTCATTTACATCAGGGCCACACCACACTTTGCTAGCTCTGTCACGGATAATGATGAAACTAAATTTAACACTGCCTGGCACTAGGGTTTGAATTATGAGGCGGCACTTCCCTGTCCGTTCATTTGATCCTCTAAGTGTGTAGCCTGTAGGTCTGTTAACTGCACTGAGAGGTCCCCTTATGGGACGGCACACTTCAGCCTGCTGAGGACCCCCCCACTGGCCATAAATCAACCTTGCCCCATCGCCCCTCCGCGGGGTTGTGGCAGGAAAAAGGGACCCGCCATGGCGGTCCTTTGGAGTTAAGCCGCCTTCCTGGCCAGGGCTTGGCCCGGCTTGCTAACTGACGGCAGCAGTGACAGTCGAGGCCGTGGGCTGGAGTACGGGGGGCGTGGGAGGGGCCAATTTGCTCACCGGTGAGGGCCAGGTCCCTGGTCTGCGCTTTGCCGTGGAACACTGGGAGGTCCCAACAACCGCACGCAGCACACCGTCCCTGCACATGAGCAAGTCAGGGAAGTGACTTGCCTAAGGTCACACAGCTAGTGTGCAGGCTGCCTCCCCAGACTCGCACGGCACCTGGAGCCGCACACGCCTGGTGGGGTTCCAGAGGCCCAGAGGCCTTGCCCATCTCAACATGAGACGGCGGGCTTGCAAATGTTCAGGGTCCCAGGGTACAGAAGGGGATGGTGAGAGGGCAGGATCTGCCGGGAAAGCACTGGGGCTCCCAGGACCAGGTCTGGTTGAAGGGGCACGTTGAAGCAGGCAAAGGCATGTGACAGGTTAGCTGGGTTCAATGAGTGTACCGAGCCACCACGCGGTACCGCGCGGAGGCCATGGCCCACTGCGGAAGGCAGGCTCCGCGGGTGCATCCCCGGGCCACTCAACAGCTGTGTGATCCTGGGCAAGTTACAGTCCTAGTTGAGCACAGGTGCTCCACCTGTAAAATGGGGTGACAGGTATATACCCCATAGAGCTATTTGGAGGATGACGTCAGCTTTTGCCCTGCAATAAGTTGTGGATAAACGTTTGTTTTTATGAGCCCCAGGCCTGCCCCATGGTAGGTGTTCACTAGATTGTGTGTACTATTAAAAGCACCCGCTGAGCTGGGACCAGTCAGTGGGAAAGTGAGTTGAATCATCTTCACCCCTGCTGCCTGGAGCAGCCTGGTATCCAGTAGATAATTATTTGGAGCACCCTGGAGAATTATGGAAATGTTCACACGATGAACGAGCAGTGGTGAGAGGCGAGGATTGCTGCAAGATGTCTTCTCTCTTCCCTCCCAGGACCCATTGGTCCCAACAGGCCCTATGCAGACAGCAAGCTTTCAGCCTGATTAATACAGGACTGAACACAAAAAGGCCAAAAAGGCCTTGAGGTGGGAAGGAGACTGCTTATCTGATGCTCAGTTTCCAGGAGTAGTCTCTTTTGTTCTGAGTGCTCTGCAGAATTCACTTGCTTTAGTCTGTGGCTTGGCAGATGGAGGTGAGGGGCCAGGAACAGGAGAGGGTGGGGAGAGGGCAGGATCTGCAGAGATGGCTTCCTGAGGTCCTTTCTAGCCTCCCTCTCAGGAGCCTGTCAGTTTCATAACCTACATGATTCATCTTTTCTGCAGGCGTGAGTCACCCCTAATGGAGGTGGGAGAGCAGGAGGCGTGGTGGGAGGCGCAATCTGGAAAAGCCAAGTCCATGTTCACAAGGGCTTCCCCTCTTGGAACCTGGGGATCAGTGTCCCATATGGCTTTCCCTTTTCTGCCTGGCCAAGTGGGGCCAGCTCCCTGGGGAATCACTGCAGCCTGCCCCACACTGCAGAATGCAGGTACCCTGTGTCCCTCCTACAGCCGGCCTGGATGCTCACCAGCCCCCTGCCCACTGGAGACACACAAGGCCCTAACACAAACTGGGAAGCCCTAGAGGAGAGCACACCACACCTGGTGGGCAGAAGCAGTACCCAGAACCCTCAGCCTGTCTCTGCCTGACATAGCCCTGGCTACCCAGCCAGCTGGCCTGCAGCGAAGGAACACTGGACTGAATCAGGGGGCTGGGTTAGAGGCCATGCTTTGTCACTTACCAGCAATATGTCTAGGCAACATGTGCCACTTTTCTGGCCTCTGTTTGCCGAACTGTCTCTCAGACTTGTCATGGATCCTGTGTTGTACTTTAACCGCATGGCTTGCTGCCAGATAATGCTCACTGCATGAAATCAAAATGATTATGAAGTCAGCTTGTGCCTCGCAAGATGGTACCCCCATGACAGCAGTGAATTTGACAGGCAGAGAGAAGGGTTTTTCTATAATAATTTGGTAGATGAAGGGATTCAATCTACTGAACTGAGAGGAGACTAAAATGCATTTGAATTTTTATTTGGAGGGATCTGAATTTGTTTTATAACAAGTCTGGTCCTTTTGGGCTAAACTTTCCATTTGTTGTGGAAGTGCCTGGGCAATTTCTTGGCTCCAACGTTGTAGGAAGACCAGCTTCCCAAAATGAACATCCTAAATCAAATCACCTCCTGTGGGTTTCCTATTGATTTACACGGTGACAGGATTACCTCAATCATAGAAGTACTAGCCCTTTGCATTGTGATAGGATCTGTAATAAAACTTGGCTCATCTTCTGCAAGAGGGGGATTTATTACTCAGGCTCTGGCTCTCCAGATGGCCCTTGAGGTCCACATGGCTCTATTCAGGGAGAGGGTGGGCTGCTCCTCCCCTAGATTGAGGTCAGCAAGTCTGGGGAGGGACAGAACATGGACCAGAAAGGTGATCGGAGCATGATCATATTCCAGAAGTTGTAGAAAATGCTAATACAGGGATGGGATATCTATACTAACATCTTCCCAAACCAGGAAACAGGATCATCGTCATTACTGGGAAGGTGTTATTGAATTGTGAGTTCTCATGCTGATCCCTTTACAGCAAGTACAGTAATGTCTGTCTGGGCTCAGGAATGTCCACACAGCCAAGACCACTGGACAGCTGAAGACCATGCACAGCCTTTTAGGGTGTGTCAAAATGGAATTTGATTCAAAAATCATGTTCTTTGAGGCGATAGACACTTTATTGAAAAATTGCATTTTTGGCAATATGGTAGCTTCCGTGGGCCAGGGTGGCATCCCTTGAAGAATGTCCAATGGGCAACACCTTCAGAATGCCAGAGAAAAGCAGGAATGCAAAGCCCAGACTCGCCACTTCCACGTGTACAACCTCACACAAGTTGCTTCAGTTTCCTCTGCTGAAAATGGCACTGTGACCACAGCAGGAGCTGAGGCATGCAGAGGACCTCATCCAGCGCCAAGCCCTGAGCAAGCACTCCGTAAATGGTGGCAAGTGACCACTGCTGCGGCTGGGCACCAGGTGCTCCCTAGTACAGTATAGTAGGGGGCTGTGCACTCTGTCCCTCTGTGGGGCTCAAAGGCACAAAAATGTACTGTCCTTCATCCATGCCTGGTGGTACATTCTCTCACATTTTAACATCCTAAAATCAGGAAACATCTCAGAGTTGGTGTTTTGCAGTCACCACTGACCTGAACTGAAATTGAGTTCTTCCAGAGAATGTGTTTGCTTCTGCCAGTGATCTAGGTCGCCAGCTCCTGAGGCGCCTTGGGAACCACTTGGATAGTGTGACCAGACTGGGAGCCAGCCTGTGGTTCCAGTGATCGGTGGAGGGCATTTCTCCCTCCACCAGGGTCAAGGTAGAGACAGAACAATTTCTCCCGTTCCTCTCTGTGTAGTGGGTTTATTTCTCATTTTCTCCTTTACTGACGGTGTAGCCTTTCATTGTTCCAGCTTTATAGAGGGATCTCCTGTGAGACTTCCCATCTTGGAAATTTTGTCTGTCCTAGTAATATGTAAAATAATGATGCATCTTCCAATTCAAGGTGTCTCTTAGGTTTGATGACATACAATATTGAAGACTTCAAGACATATTGCAGTAAAGTCACCTGTTTAACTCTCTCAAGTGTATTTGCCTTTTTTTTTCTTGTGGCATTTATTAACATCCTACAGAAAGGTACAGAGAGCACAGCATTGTTTCATGAAAATCTGTTGTGAATCCTTTAGCAAGGCAAAGACTATTCCTAAAGTAATTGCCTGGCTAGTTTGAATTTCAAATATAAATATTCCTCATCTTACGATGGTGTTATGTCCGAATAAACCCATCAAAAGTTGAAAATATTGTTAAGTCAAAAATGCACCTACATAGCCTGGCCTATCTTAAACATGGTTAGAATACTCACATTAGCTTGCAGTTGGGCAAAATCATCTGACACAAAGCCTATTTTATGATAATAAAAATAACATTTTTATAATAATAGCAAATAAAAGATCAAAATTCAAACTTTGAAGTACGGTCAAATGTGTATCACTTTCACACTATGGTAAAGTCAGAAACATAAAGTTGAAATATTGTTGAGTTGAACTATCATAAGTTGGGGACCGTCTGTACTTCTTTTCTATCAGAACATTCGGATACTTTGGGCGGCACGGCGTTCAGAGGTGAGATACCTGATGGCACTTACAGTGACATTCCCTAGAGCTGATGGTCCCTTCCAAGCCCAGATCAACACAAATGGTCCCAGTCTCGGGGACAGGAGAGGCTGACACAGACAGCGAGACTCACGCGGTGAGTGAGCCTGTGCAGGGGAGGGCCCAAGAAACAGGGGACTCTGCCTCTCCCCAGCCCCCACCCCATCGCAGAGAAACCTTTCCCTGGCCCAGGCGCAGGGCTTCTACAAACCAGGGGCTCCCCCGGCCAGGTCCCCTTTCCTCTCCTTCTCACTCACCCCACATCCCACCCACAGCTGCCCCGTCTAGCAGTGGTGGGTCACGGGCCTTCCCCTCCCCACAGCTGCGGCCGCACACCCTTCTCTGCAGCCTGCATTGCGCTCTGTGTCAGCAGTTTCCCTCAGTGGTCTCGTCCATGTGTGCTCATTCATACCGAGCTCTACTCCCTTCTGGGGGCAGGATATGACCATCTGGGGTCGGGAGGGCATGGAGCCACTCCCACCCAACTTTTTGCTTTTTCTGGTTATACTCTCTCTTAATGTCTAGATCCTAGCTGTCTTTAAAAAGAGCCTTGTAAAAACTGCTTCTGCAAAACAGTTATCCTAGACCTAGCAATTATGTATCTCAGTGTTCCTTTCATAAACTCCTACATGGAAATGTAGTGTCACAGGGAATTTAGGTGCAAAAAAACTGAAAATCCTTGAGAAACTCTTCCTGACCTAGAATGAGAGCTTTGCGATTTATCTGGTTTCCCTTTTCGCTTAGCTTCCAGGAGGCCCGGAGCCACATGTGGTAGAAACTCACAATTGTTTATTCCCTCCTTGCTTAGCAGTTAGGTGCCTTTGGTTACAAAATACTAGAATGCTCAACTAAAAAGAGCACAATCAATAAGGAAAGTTCATTATTTCACAAACAGGAATTTGGTGTTAGGTGGATTCAGGATTGTTAATTCTGCAGCTCAGTGTTACCGGGACTTAAGATATCTTTTCTATACTTTGCTTGGTTTTTTTCCTCATGTTCCTACATGGGAGCATTGTATTCTCTCAAGACAGCCTCCAAGGAAGGAAGGAAGGGCAGCAACCTTCCGTCCCTCGAATGTCTCTCATCTACTAAGGCAGGAGATATCCAGCACCTCAGCCCATTTCCTCTCAGACCCCACTGACCAGAACTGGGTCAGAGACCCATCCCCTGCTGCCAGGTAATCACTGACAGCGTAAACAGGGTTACCAGGTTGTTTTGGATCAGTCTTGGTTTTTTTCCTGGAGCAACATTCCCTGAGCACATCACTGCCCCCAGGTTGAGCAAAATCAGGATTCTGTTAGCAATAGCCAGCACTGGGAAGGCTGATGAATGGGTCCCCAGTGGATGTAGCACCTCCTCCTCTCTCTCTCTCTTTTTTTTTTTTTTTTTGCAGCTGGCTGGTATGGGGATCCAAATCCTTGACGTTGGTGTTATCAGCACCATGCTCTACTGAGTGAACTAACTGGCCAGCCCTCCTCCTCTCTGTTTCTATTGTATCACCTCCACATAGATTCTGTTAGGCACACAGAAGACTCCAAACAAATATTTACTGAAAAGAGAAAAGAAAGGAAGGGAGGGAGGTGGGGAGGAAGAGATGAGGGGGAAGAGGAAGGGGAAGTGGGAAGGAACCAAGGAAGGAAGAATAAAAGAAGTGGGGAAGAGAAGAGAGGTTCAAACATTGTTTAGAATGAATACATTCCGTGAATTAAATAACACAAATCATGCAAAGCAGAGCCCAGGGCTCGAGGTGCACTTTACCCAAGGCCAGCAGCAAGATACACCTCTTTTTCCTGTGTGTAGACATCCTTCGACTCCAAGCTGGGATTCTGGTTCCTTGCCTAAGTACTGTTCCCAAGTGAGAGTCGATCGGGAACTTGGGCTCCTCCCTAGTCACGACAAAGGGAGCAAAGCGGAAGATGGGGTGGGAATGGGGGTTTGCAGTCCAAGTGAAAGAGCAGAGCTGGAAAATGACTCCTTTCTACGGAAGAATAGTATAGCAGAGCTGAGCATGTACACAGGTGCAGGGAAGGTGCATGGCAGAGGCTCTGCTGGGATGCAGTAGAAACAAAGTGGCCAGGCTGGGCGCCGAGGAACTGGCTGCTCGGTTCTTCCCTGAAGTTCCTGTAGATCCCACCACTAGGTTCTCTTCCCCCAAAGAAACCAAGGTCACAGGACAGTCTTCTGTCCTCCTGCCCTGTCCCTCTCCAAAGCTGCCCCTCCCTCAGCACGCTGGTCCCCAGAGAATCCCGCCCTCTGTAGGCAATGACCCACAATCCTGACCCTTTCATCTATCCCTTTCCCCAGCCCCTTCCTCTCAGCTGCAAATTCACCAGAGCTCCCCTGCCCCCACGACCCCTCACAAGACCTCGCTGCCTCTGCCCTGCCTTCACCACCAGGCCCTTGACAAGGTCACATCACTTCCCTTTGCTCTGTACCCAACTCTCCATCCACCCTGCACCTGCGCATCGCAGCCAATCGTGGCTGCAGAAGAAACAAAACCGCCCTGACCGGTCTCACTTGACATTCACCCCTCATCCTTGAAGCACGTTCCTCATGTGGCTTCCAGCACCCCTCTTCCTGGTTCTCTTCCTGCCTCAGCGCCTGTCCTCAGTCTCCACTGCTGGTTCCTTCTCAGCATCCAAGTGCCCCAAGCCCCAGTCCAGGGATGCTTCTCTTTCCTACCCACCTTCACTCCCCAAGGATCTCCAATTGCATGCGATGACTCCCAGTGCATATCAGTGGCCAGCTTGGACCTCACTCCCAAACTCCAGAGGGCCGGAGACTTCTCCACTTGGATGTCTAAAGCACTTCACAAAAGCTGAACTCCTGATCTTCACTACCAACCACCCCAAAAGTTCTCCCTGCCCCATCCTGTCCTGAGTTTTCCACATCACAGTAAATGCCAACTCCATCCTTCCATTGCTCAGGCCAAACCTGAGGCCACCCTTGACACCCCTCCCCACCAGCACACACCCATGTCTACACTGTCAGTGAATCTGGTTTCTGCCTTTGAAATCCACCCAGAGTCTGTCCACTTCTCACCACTCTCACTGCTCCCACCCTGGGCCAGGCCACCTCACTTCTCACCTGATGTAACTAAATAGCCTCCTCAATGTCTTCTCTATTCTGCCCTTGCACAGAGGACCATGTGAAAGCAGAGGGCAGATTGGACCATTCCTCGGCTCAAAGTTCTTCCACAACTTCCAATCTCATGCAGAGAAAAATCCAAAGTCCTTACAATGTCCCAAAGATCCCACATGATCTCCTCCCCCCCCCCCCCCCCCCCCACCCCC
>NW_007726147.1:861575-903112 GCF_000696425.1 Galeopterus variegatus
CCCCCCCCCCCCCCCCCACACACACAGTGGGGCCTGTCAGATACTAGAAGAGCATTGAACTGGATGGTTAGGGCTTCCCGGAGGAAGTGGCTTTTAAGCTGAGCTTGAAGAAATAAACAGGAAATAGCCAGATAAGTGGACAATCAGTCAGGTCTAAGCAAGAAAATAGAAACCACACTAAGTACTTACAGTGCAGGAAATTGATGACTCAGGAAATGGGGCATGGAGGACCAACCCAAGAGGAGCACAGTCTCTCCCACCCCCAGGCAGAGGTGTCCCTCAGTGCAGCAGTGGGATCAGCATGTGCAAAGGCCCTGAGGCAGGAGGAAGCTGGGTATGGTATAAAAGCTAGAGGGGAGGCAGAGGGGGAGAGGCATTGATAGTGAAGGGGGGAGGGGGGACAAGAGGGACGTCCAGAGTCCAGGCTGCTTCATCAGCCTCAGCAAGAATTTGGACTGATCCCAAGAGGAGTGGAGCGCAGAGGAGGGACACTCCCACAGTTCCAACCAGCCTGGCCTCAATGGCTCTCAAACCTGGATCCACAGCCTTACCCTGTCTCCAGAAGGCCACACCTTGGTTCCCACAGCTTTAGCTCCTTATTCAATATCTCCACTATCTCTGGCCTCTCAAATCCAGAGCGACCTGTGCCAACCTCCTCACCCCCACCCTGCCCAGACCCCGGCCTCAAGTGTTCCCTGTGACATTCACAGAAGTGCCATTCACTCAGTGACCCAGTGCAGTCCCTGCAGACTCCCCCTCTCTCACCAGTCCCCTCCTGCCCACTCCATGGCTCCTGTCCCAGCCAAGGTCTCCGCCATGCACACCCAGCTGTCGTGATAGCTTCCCGGTGGTTTCTCTGGCTTCAGCCGCTGCCCTTAGGGATCCTACAAAGACCATCAACACATCTTCTCAGCCAGCAGGGTGGAGACCAAACTTGGGGCACGGCCTGCAGCAAGACAGCACTGCCTTTCCTGCTCTTCCTGCCCCACCGTGGGGCCAATGGCTGTGCCCAGATGGACTGGCCATTCAGGCCCAGGCACCTTTCCTGGGCTTTCACCATTTCCTCCCTGGGCATGCCTTTCTCTGTCCCCTCCCACACACTCAGATCCATCCTGGCAGGTCCACATTGCAGGTCACGTCTGTGAAGCTATCCTCAGCCACGGTTCCCCTCCCATGCCTTGACTCTCTCCCTTTGTCCCCAGACAGAATTGCTCACCCTGGCTGTATGGCCTTATGTCTCGGGCCCAACTGTGATGAGTGGTTGTGGAATCCCTCACGTCCAGCCCAGTGCCTGACTTGTGGAGTTCTCATCAGCTGCTGTTCATCTCAAGGGCTCCCTGCACCCCCATTTCCTCACTGGTAAAATGAAGCCTCAAACACAGTGATCTTGCTCTATCCTGCTTAAACAAGGCAGAACCTCTGATCTAGTGTTTTCCCACAGCAGCCTTTTCCAAAGCCTTGGAGACAGAATTGCCTTGTATGGAGTCAGGTGGCAGGGCTGTGAAGGGAATACAGTTGGTTTTAAACAATCCAACAGACATGTCCTATGAATGTGATGGCCAGCTTTAATCCTAAATGTCACTCCCCTCAGTTTATCTTTCCCTCAGTGTTAGGTCACAAGGATTTTCCTAAAAGAATCAGGAACAGAAGACCTGTTTGTAGGGATTTAGGAGCCAGAAGCAGCCTCCAGGGACACAGAGCCAAGGGAAGGAAGGTTTCAACTCTGCGTCTCAGTTGATTCTGAGCAGCCCTGTGACCAGCATGGGCTTCAGGCTCCCTGAGCTGGACCACAGGAGTGCAAAGGGGTTTCATGATGAGCCAATGAATTACATGAAATAAGGACCCATAGATGAGAGAAGGCTGGGGACTGTAAGTCTCCAGGAAGCAAGGCACAGAGGCAGGCATGTTCCTTCCCATGTGCTGCGGTGGTTTTCTGCTGATTTTAGCATAACTTCCTGCAGAATTGCTTTTGCCGCAGACTTTGGCTGAGTGTGGTATCCAGCCCACCCCTTGCTAGCTGTGTGATCTTGGACAGGAGCACCCAACATACTGTGCCTCAGTTTCTTCCACTGTAGATGAGACTAACAATGGTACCTCCTTGTGGAAAGGGAGTGAGGTCGTCACAGGACTGGGCAGCTCCTGGCAGCTAGCAAGCTGGCGGCAAACCTCTTGAGACGTGCATCCTCAGCTTGGCAGACGCTAGCGAGGGTGGTGGCGGCGGCAGGAGTGTGAACCATGACAGCTGGGTGGGGGCTGTTGAGGGGATTGCTTTGCCAAGTTACATTGAGACCTTACTAAAACCTAAGTGGTTCCTGGTAACGAGCCCAGATCTACAGGATGGATTTAGGGCTTCCAAAAATCCTCATGAGGCTTTTTATATACTCCTCACTATTTATAGTCTAAACTACCCCAAATCCCCAACCCAGCCAAAATCATTCCTACTATGTTTTCTTTTGACACCAAACTCACCAGCAGCAGAGGAGAACATAACTACACAATTGCACAATCTGTTCCTCCAGGAGCAACACCTCAGGGTCACCTGCCACAGGGTCCAATTCCCCCCAATGACAGTACTGGAACTCCAGGAATGCTACTGATTCCTGCCATGCCATGTTGTCATTTTTTTAAGGGTTGAAAATTTGGTAACCAAACATTTCTGTGGCTCAAATGATTTCGTGTCTTGGTCTTCATTTGGAGTGAGGCCAATTAATTCCCTTACTCTTTTTCTTTCTCCTTCTCAGCCATTTCTCCCACCATCTATAAAATTGATCTTTCATTAGAAACCCACAATATGGGGGCCGGCCCGGTGGCGCACCGCTACAGTGCGCTGCTTGGGAGCGTGGCGGCGCTCCCGCCGAGGGTTCAGATCCCACATACAGACCGGTTCCCACTCACTGGCTGAGCGAGGTGCGGGTGCGACACTGAGGGTTGCGATCCGTTGCCAGACACGAAAAAAAAAAGACAAAAAAAAAAAAAAAAAGAAACCCACAATATGGAACAGCATGCTCCCTCCTGAGCACATACCAACACGGGTCACACGTGGTCACCACTGTTAAGAAGAAAGCCTAATTCAGGCCTCACCTTTGATAGATGGGAAGTCTGGAACTGTCTCACTCATGACCTCTCAGGTCGAAGCTCACTGGGGACTTGCCACAGAGCACAGCAGGGCCACAAGACAGCATGGCAGAAAGGGACACTCAAGTCCTTTCCCACAGAATAGGCAGGGAATGGTCCAAGCAGAACAGGATTGCCCAGGCAGGAATATGCAGGGCAGAGTAGTTCTGAGGTTAGGGCAGAGATTCTGGAGCTGACCATCTGGGATCCTAGCTGCGTGACCTCAGGTGAGTCAGTTTACCCTCTGGGCCTAGTTTTCCCAACTGAGCATAAACTGGGTATGATACCCATGTCCACTTCAAATGGACTAGCATAGATAAAGTGCATCAACTTGTGCCTGGCACTTAGAAAGCATTATGTAAGAGCTGTTATCATAAGGCAAGTGGTTTGGCAATATCTGATTGCTACCTGCAAACATATGTGGTTCTGGAAGTTCTATGTGCGTGCAGCTACATTAACACAGACCTGCCCTGGGCTGGCCAGCCCCATGGGGGCCAGCCTTGAATCTGCCCCAGAAGAGACCCTCAGGCCAGCCTTTCTCCTCCCTCCACATCCCAGACCTCGAAGGACCACACAGACCAGGGGGCCTCTGCCCCCTCCTGCACGTGCCCCACGGGAAGGAGGGAAACAGGCAATGAAGAGAGAAAGGAGGACAAGCAGCAGAGGGAGGACAGAAACAAACTCACATTCCCCACACCCTCCATAAGCCTTTTGTGGGCACTTGTGCCTCGGCTGTTTCTAAAACCACCCTATGCAGTGATTCCCATTTCTCCTGTTTTACAGGCGGGAAAGCTGAGGCTCCGGGGGAGGGAGGGAGGACCTGTAACCCCTCAACTTGTTAGGTGAGCAGTTAAGGTCCTAGTGAAAGCACAAGACAATAGGCAGAGGGAGGAGGCTGAAGAAGGTCCAGAGGTCCCTGTCTCTTCCTGCCCAAAGGTGAGGGGTGTCCTCAGGGGAAGATCAAGGCACAAGAAGCCTCAAGGGATGGGGAGGCAGAACCCTCTGGCTGGTCTCTCCCACAGGTCAGTAGAAACAGGGGACCGGCCTGGGGACATCAGTGACCATCTGCAGTGTCCCCTTTCAGGGGGGTGTTCCTGGGGTACTCAGAGGCTCCAGAAAGAGTTGCTCACTGGGGATCAGCAGGTCACACTGTCGCCCCCTAGAGGAAATAGCTGGAGAGTCACGGTGCCTGGACTCCCCAGCCAGTGAGTCCACGCTGGGAGCCACCTGGCAGGCTTCAGCCCCAGGAGCTGCCTTCACTGTCGGTCACACTCCCCAGACCCCTCCTGTCAGGGGGAACTCAAGAAAGTGCGTCCCATGGGTGGCGGCCCTTTGGGATGGAAGGCCCAAGTCTGCCCCACCTCCCTTGCCACCTTCTTCCAAAGGCAGCACTATGTCTACCAAGGGTCTTGAATGTCCCCAAAGTCTGCCCTAATATACATTTAGAAGTCAAGCCTACCCCCACCAGAAGCACTGGGAGTTGAATTACACCTTCTTTTAAAAAGGGGGAAAAAAAGAGTCTTCCCTCCAGAGCAGCATTCAGATGCCCATGAGCTCCACCATCAAATATGAATATTCTCTTAAAAATAAAAATTATGATGCACTTAAAAAGGAGCATGTTACGTCAGCACCGGTGATAAGACAATTTATTACTGTCTACAAAAAGAAGGCTCTAATGCCATGGTGGGAGCTGGCTCAGCAGGCTGTAAATTACGAGCTGTTCTCTCACTGGAGGAAATAAATCCTCCTGCCAGCCACTGTGCTCCCCCGACAGGCGGGCGGGCAGCAGGGAGCAGGCAGAGCCAGGATCATCTGTCCATTGCCCGAGAAAGCCCCTGCCACGGGCACACATGCACACCCACAGACATCTGTAATCACATCTTTGGGACACCTGTCCTTTTTGACATGAAAAAACCAACAATTTGTGACCTAACAAGCAAAAAAGAAAACTCAGACAGAGTTCAGTGGAAAAGGAGCAGGATTAGGGATCAGAACTCCCCGATTTGAGGGAAACTTCCTCCCCCTTGGGCTAAGAGGGTGAGCCAACAGGTAGAGCTGTTCCCACCTGCGGGGTGCTGCCTGTGAGGTGATGTTCCCCACTATGAGGGGTTCAAGAAGGGCTGGGGGCACCTGTCCCAGATGTTGAGAAGGGGCTTCCTCCAATCTCCGAGAGCTGAACTTATAGGGCCAACCCACAATTCCAGAATTCTGTGAAAACGCTGCCAAATCCTATTCCCTCTGGACCCTACCCCCGCCTGTGGCAAAGCTATTAAATGCCCTACATGCTCGCCTCCATGGACTCACCAACTTCCAAAAGCAACCTGTTCAATTTACTCCCTCCTGTGAGGCCTACGTTCTAAGGCCGCCCAGAAGGAGGGCTTCCCCTGGGGCTTGCAGGCTGACTACCTGCGCACACCAGACGGACAGAGACGGCAGGAGCAAATGATGTGGACAACTGCCGGGCAATAAATATGGTTAAATGTGCTAAATGTTGTCTGTGAGCTTGGGATTAAATGTTTTCCTGGAATGACTGAGGGATTAGCTGGTAGGGTAGGGTTACCAGATAAATACTAGATGCCCAGTTAAATCTGAATTTCAAATAAGCAATGAAAAAATTTTCACTTTAAGAATATCCCACACACTATTCAAGTTATACTTAAGGGGCCGGCCCGGTGGCGCACTGGAGAGTGCGCTGCTTGGGAGTGTGGCGGCACTCCCGCCAAGGGTTCGGATCCCATGTGGAGACCGGTTCCCGCTCACTGGCTGAGCGTGGTGCGGGCGCAACACCGAGGGTTGCAATCCCATTGCTGGTCAGTAAAAAAGACAAAAAGGAAAAAAAAAAAAGACATACTTAACACTAATAAAATTATTTGTTGTTTATCTGAAATTCAAAGTTACCCGGGTGTCTTGTATTTTTATTCGCTAAATCTGGCAACGCTAGATGGGGGTGGGAGGGTCAAACGCTCAGGCTGGAATTGGGGAGGGAAATTTATCTCTAACATTTTAAAAAGAAGTGACGGGCTAAGGGTTTTCATTTTAAAAAAGCAGAAACATTTTGTGTTGGGGCCAGGAATTGAGGCAACTGAGACATTAAAAGGGTCTTGCTGACCTCAAATACTGCACAGCCCATTAGGCATCCAGACAGATTAAAACAAACCAGAAATACATCGAAGGGAAGAAAGAGGCAGAGCGAGAGAGGCCAAGACTAAAGGGAATGTCTGAGACAGACCACGGCCCCTGGGGCCTGGGGCAGTGAGACTCATGGGAACAGGGACAACTGGGAAACTGCTCTAGGGAGGTTTTTCGAGCTGCTGTTTAAGGGTCTGGGGGACCTGGGGAAGAGGGCCTTTGCCTGCCCATCCCCCTTCTCGTCCTGCCTCAGTTGGCTCAATGACTGGAAGGGCAGAGGCAAAAAGGACCATCCCCCGGGCTCTGCGGGGCCCAGGCCAGGAGCTCCACACCTCCCTCTGGTTCTCTCCTGTCCCCCACCCCCGCCACTCGGCCTCCTTCCCTGTTCCCACCGTCCAGGTCAGAAGCACACCCTCCAGACACTTCTTATTTCTTTTTTCATCATTTTCCTTAACGTCTTATGTGTCCTTCCTGTGCCTCCTTTTTTATCTTTCCTCCCTTTTCTTGTTGCTTATTTTTCCCCACCCAAAATTGTTTTTCGGATGGTCAGCAAGAGATCTGTCCCCTCTGGAGAGACAATGAGATCCCGTATCTAGGCCAATGTAACTTCCCTGTCTGTTAGCATTTCTACCCAGTGAGACTAGGTCCCGGTGAACCTCTCCAGCCTTGTGTGGATGGAGCAGGTGAAAACAGAACAGCCTTTGCTGCTCTCAGTGCCCTTGGAGAGTCCACTCGGTATGTGAGAGGTGATTCCAGGCAGGCAGCCAGGGGACACACACTGCCCTTTGCAACGAGGAGTCCAACGTCGTGGAGGAAATGTCAGTAACACTGTCTTCTAGTTCCAGATGTTAGGCTGTTGAGGTAAAGGGGGAAAGGGCACAGTTAAGGGCCTGCGAGGCTGGTTTGTCCAACAACCTATTAACTTTAGTTCAATATTAACCAGCTCTTCTAAAGATCTATAGAATAACGACAGTGTTCAGCCGTCAATGTCAAGACTGTAAGGAGTCCCAGGCCTGTCTAAGTCATGGTTAAACTGGATCCATGATAGAGTATTTTTTTTTAACTGTTTTCTAATTATTTAGAAATTGGTCACTCACGTCAGCCATTCATGGTGGTGGTGTGCTGACCAGAAGTTCTGACTCATCAACACTTTGCTGGGTTAACAGAGGGCAGGCTCCCCCCGCCATGTCTGGACCCAGAGTTTTTTCTATTATTATTTTATACTATTTTGTGCTTTTTCCCAGAGAAAAATGATGGACCTAGGCAGAGAAGCAATAACGGGCTGTCCGCAAATGAGCATGTTAAAAGGCAAAGAGCTATTGAAATGTCACAAACTTTTGGGACTAGCTCAACATTTGAACAGTTTTCCAGCTGGGTGCATCTGCTTTGACATTCTCCCCGCCCCCAGCTCCACCAGGCAAGAGGAGGCTTCCTGCTGACAGACATTAAGGGCATGTACCAAACTCTGACAGGGTGGATAATTCCTGGTGTCTGGCGAGCAGTTAGGATGTGTAGTGTCAAGGGGTGTCTGGGCACCTTTCAGACCAAGCATTCACAGCGCATCTTGGCCCTAGTAGTTCTCTCACATGCCATGATTTTGCTCTCCTCTTCCCGTGTGCTTTGCCTGGGGTCCGTGTGGTTTCCCGTTTTGAATGACATGGCAGTATACATTGACCACCACGCAGACACACTTCCCTCGGAGCTGTCCCAACAGATGCCAGGCAAAGGGGCCAATCCACAGCCCCAAACGGAAAGGTAACCAACTGTTTTTAAAACTAAGAAAAATGCAAACGTAAAATTGTGAGTGTTGGTGGAGAAGATGATGACACTGAAAATAGACTGAAAGAGTCAGCAAGATGGCCCGCATTTAAATTTGGCCTCATGAGAACGTTTTCCATGCAAAATATGTAAATGATATATGGGATCCTGTCATCTCCCTGAAATACCAGATTTGATATAAAGGTCAGAGCGCTCAGTCATGCTGAAATCTGGGGATCCCCAAGCCTGTCTGCATTGTCCTTACACAACACGGCTGTCAGGGTGGTAGGTGGGAGCCTATGGAGCGAAGTCACCCCGGGTGTTTGTGTCCAGGTGCCTGCTATGTCAGAGTCCATGGGACACTGTGCCTGTGATGGGGGTGGGAGGGATCCGTGGCAGGTTCTGCTTGGAATATACATAAGAAGTAATACAAAGTAGTAACTTCCTCACACAACTTCAAGGGGAGAGAGAACTGGGACAGGAGGCCACTTGCACCTGGCAGGAGGAAAGTCAGACGACAAACTCAACAGTGGGTCTGTCTGGTGGGCCCCAGTGGCGGCTGGCTGGGTATGTAAAGGAGAAACAGAAAGGTTTCACATGATTCTATCATAAGTCCCGCATACAAGGAACTCTCGTTGGGGGCAGAGACCACGGTGGAATTCCACCAAATGGAGGGTCCCAACTGGCAGTTGGCCCTATCACTAAAGGTCATAATAATGGAATTTCACTCATACTTAACCTTTTTTTTAGGTCTTCTGAATCACATTTTACAAAAACAACTTGGTAGTTTTTATTAAAAACTCAGACACTTCATTTTTCCTGTAATCTTCCTGCACACACACACACACACACACACATATGCGCACACACACACACACTGTCATCAAAACAATACTGCAAGTCCACTGTAAACTTATCCTTACTTTGGGGGCTGGAAGTATTAATGGGAAGGGACTGCTCCCACCCTCTGGCAAGGCCACCATCCTGGAACCTGATGACAGACGGATGACAGATGCTGATTGTTTAAGAAATTGCTTTTCACTATAAACATGTGTTCATACCTAGTTTTCAAGACATGGATGTATTCACAATTTGACATTTTATTTTATTTATTTAAAGCATTTCAAAGTGTTTTTCTCTGAATATGCAAGATAGAGTGGGAAAGGGGCAGAGGCGGAATTAACGAGAATTTGGCAAAGGGCCACAAAAAATTATTACATTGTGTAATGTTCAATATACTAATTATCCTGATTTGAGCATCACTTATTGCACACAGGTATTGATATTGAACTCTGTACCCCACGGATATGTACAATCAACTGTTTCCATTTAAAAAAATGAATATGCACAGTAGAAAAGGAAATGTCATGAAAAGCAAAAATCACCCACCCCAACCCCGTTGCCTTTTCCTACCCACAGTCCCAGAGGTCACTACCTATAACTAGCTCAGCATTCAGTTTTCCGGGTAGTTAGCATCCTGATTCCAAATGGAATACTCATAACTCTCCCTTGATACTCAACGTAGGCACTGTCTGTTCACTTCCTGCCATGAAACACAAGCTTTAGCTGACTTAACACTACACTTTTCCCTAAATTTTGACAAGTGTATTTTTATTTTTATTTTTCCTGTTGGTTACCTTTTTAACTTTCAATCTCATACCTAAATCTTATATTTTATTCTATTACTTTCAGATAATATTTCAGTTTCTCTCAGCTATACCATAGCTTTTACACTGTCAGAGTTGATAATTTTATATACTGTCTTGTAAATAAATATGTCTTTCATGTTTTGTCCACACGTTGATTCTACAAATCTAAAAAAACAATAAATACTGTGTATGTTATTATGGCTTTATAGACATTGTTCCTTCAAAGTCAATCAGTATGTTAGGATTTTTGTTTCTTTTTCTATAGGTCCAGTGTCATTAACCATAAGCCATATGAAGAGTCAGTTATTAAATTTATGTCACATTTTTGTTTCCTTTATATTTAGACATGCATGTGAGTCTCTTGCATAGCTTTTTGTTTTTCTTGGGGTTTTTAATTGCTTAACTTTTTCTTATTAAGGGAAGAAACCTGCCTTTGCCAGATCCTCATAATTACTAAACCTCTTAACCATACTGTTTCTTGGAGCATTTTGTTGGATAATATTCTGTAGTAACAGAAAGGGTGCTTTGGAGGTAAATTCTCTGAGTAAATCTAGAACTCTCTATTTTGCTCACCTGCTTAACAATTTTCTTGGTATAGAGTTCTGGGTTTTAAATTATTTCCTGGAATTTTTTCTTTTAGTAGCCAGTGTTCCTGATAAGATGTCTGAGGCCAGTATTACTTTTGTTCTTTTGAGGATGACTTTTTCTTTTCTCCCGGAAGTTTTTAGAAATTTCCCTTTAAGTTTGATGTTCTGAAATATCTTGAGTTCATATCAAGTCATGAGTCTTTTATTCTTCATCCTATTTGGTACTTGGAGGGTCTTTTACTCTAGAGACAATTATCTTTCTTCAGTTCTGGGACACTTTCTTCTATCATGTCTTAATTCTTTTAATTTTAATTTTAATTTTAATTAAAGTTTACTTTACATGGTTTTAAAAAGTAAATAGTTCTATAAATCTAACAGTGAAGTTAGCAATTCCCTTCACACTCCCCAGAAGCCGTGACTTTCAATGCTTTGTCTTCTGGTATTTGCCTCCACATTTCTAAATGGCATGTTTAAATTCTCATTTATTAATTTTTTTTTTAGTTTTAAATATAATATGTTTAATTCAGGCAATAGACAATATGGGTTTAGCTGTCTTATTCCACTCTCATACCCTTAAGTACATTTATTTGCCCTCTCAATCTTATAATAGAGTAGTAGTATAATTCAGGGGTAAATCAATATTTTACACTTATATTGTTATGACTACGTAGATATTTTTTGAGACTGTAGTCATGTACTGTGTTGTAATTTCCTTTCTTTTCTTATACAGTTTTTTTTCCAGTGGAAAAAATGGAATGTTTTTTCTGTTTGTTTAGTTTTTTATGTACCTATGACAAATCCATCCCCAAATTCTTCTACAGAAGAGAAAATCTCTTTCCCAAGAAAGAAAGTATGAACAACTTTTAAAAGTTGAAATATCACATGTCTGAAAATGTCGAATAGTCTTTATTCTGTTATAACAGCATGTTGGTAGTTTGGCTGAGGATATGGAATGCTAAGTTGGAAATCATTTCAGTAAGAATGTCGAAGACCTTGCTCTACTACCATACAGCATTTAGCATTGCTGTTGAGAAGTCTAATGCAGAACTTGTTCTAGGCCTTTTGCATGTGACCTATTCATTCTCTCTGGGAGCTTTGGTACCTTCAGTTTGTCCCCAGTGTTTTAAACTTCTCACTGATGTGTTCTGTGTGGCTTTGTTTTCATTCATTGTGTTTGGCACTCAGCAAACCTCTCAGTCTAGAAATTCATGTCTTTGTGTCCAGAAAATTTGCTCGAATTGTTTCTTTGATAAATTACTCCCCTCCATTTTTTTTAATTTTTATTTTTTATTTTTTTTCCTTTTTGTCTTTTTTCGTGACCGGCAACGGATCGCAACCCTCAGTGTCGCGCCCGTACCAGACCGGGACCGGCTACGGGATCGCAACCCTTGGTGTTGCACCCGCACCTCGCTCAGCCAGTGAGCGGGAACCGGTCTGTATGTGGGATCCAAACCCTCGGCGGGAGCGCCGCTGCTCTTCCCAAGCAGCGCACTGTAGCAGTGCGCCACCGGGCCGGCCCTCTCCATTTTTTTTAAAATCTATTTTTGGAAGTCCTATTATTTAAGCTGTTTTATTTTCTGTGTAGTTTAATTTTCTTACTTTTTAGCTTCTATTTTCCTTTGCTTTATTGTAATTGCTTTACTTATTGGAAGATTTTCTCAACTTTCTTTCTAGGTTTCTACTAAATTTTTCATTCTGCTTCTGCATTTTTAAATTTCAAAATCATTTTTGTTTTCTAAGTGTTCCTTTCTATAACAATATTTTTTTCAGCCATAGTTGTCCATGTTTAAGGTATATACTTTGATAAGATTTGACATATGTATATACCTATGAAACCACCCCCAAAATCAATATAATAAACATATCCATCACCCCCAAAAGTTTTCATATGCTTTTTTGTAATCCCTCATACTCTCCCCTCCCTGTATTCCCTCATCTCATCCTCTGATGATCACTGATCTGCTATCTGTCACTGTAGATTAGGTTGCATCTTCTAAAACTACATAAATGGAGTCACAGTACGTAGTCTTTCATTTGGCTTCTTTCACTCAGCCTAATGCTTTTGAGTTTTGTCCATGTTCTACATATTAATGTTTCATTCTTTTTAATCATATTCCATTGTATATTGTGTATATCACAATTTGTTTATCCATTCACTTGTTGATTGACATTTAAGGGTCATTTCCAGTTTGGGGCTATTAAAAATAAAGCTGCCATGAACATTCATGCACAAGACTTTGTGTGGACATAGTCTTGGTTAAATGCCAAGAGTAGATGGTTGTATCATACGATAGGTGTGTGTTTGACTTTTTAAGAAACTGCCTGTATTAATTATCTACTTCTTTGTAACCGATTACTCCAAATCTTACCAGCTTAAAACAACATACGTTTATTATTCAGAACTTCTGTGGATCAGGAATCTGGGCTTAGTTTAGCTGGGTGCAGTCAAGGTGCTGGCCAGCCCTGAGGTTTCATTTGAAAACTCAACCGAGGAAGGATCTTCTTCCAAACTCACTCACGTGGTTGTTAGCAGCATTCAGTTCCCTGAGGACTGTTAGATTGAGGGCCTCAGTTCTTTGCTGTCTGTTAGATGGAGACCTCCCTCAGTTCCTTGCCACATAGACCTCTACAATATCATGACTTGCTTCATCAAAGACAGGAAGAGAGAGTGTTAACAAGACAGAAGTCACAATAATCTCTTGTAACCTAGACATGGAAGTGACATCCCTTCCATGTTGTTGTATTATACTGGTTAGAAGAAGGTTTCTCAAGAAGAGGGGGCTACACAAAGCAATGAATCCTGGGAGGTGAAAGTTACTGCAGCCAGGTCAGAAGATGCCTGCCACACTGCCAAACACTTTTCCACAGTTGTTGTATCATTTTACATTCTCAGAAGAAGATTCTGAGAGTTCCAGTTGCTCTTATTCTCACCAACATTTTGTGTCAACAGTCTTTTTAATCTTATTCAAGTATGTGGCTGTCTATTCTTTCAACAATATCTTTCAAAGGAAAGAAGATTTTAACTTGAATGCATACAAATCATCAATTTTTTCTTGTATGGATTGTGTTTTAGAAGCCATATCTGAGAAATCCTTGCCTGACTCAAGCTCACAAAGATTTTCTCCACACTTTCTTTATTTAGAAGATTTGTAGTTTTAGGGTTTACAATTAGGTCTATAATCCAATGAGAACCAATATTCAAGTTTTATTTTATTTTATTTTATTTTTGCATATGTATACCTAATTTTTCCAGCAGTATTTGTTGAAAAGGGTATCCTTTTTTTCTCTAAATTGTCTTGGCATCTCTGTCCAGAATGAATTGCCCATATATGTATGAATGTATGTTTGGACTTGTAGAGCTAGGGCTAGGGTCTGGAGCTCATAGACCCCTCAAGCCCTTGCACAAACCCTTTACACACAGGTCTACAAGCTAGGTAACAGGAAAAGGTCCTTGGAGGCTTGGTTGAAGAAAGAATAGTCTTTATTCAGAATGCACATCTAAGAGCTAGGTAGTCCAAAGAGAAACTGAGCAGCTGCCAGCAAGGTAAACATGCTCTATTTTTAGATGGAGCTCTGCCAAGCCACTGCTTCACACATTAAAAAACACACTATAGCAACAAGCTAAAAGTACCTGGGCATGCACGTGCACTAACTCCACCCCAACACAACTTGTTTACAAAGAATGTGCTGCACCACCCCTAACTGGACCTGAGGTGAGGGGGCCTGACTAAACTATATTTTCTTCACAGGACTCTCTACTCTCTTTTATTCATCTGCTTATCTGTCTTTACACCAATAACCACAATGCTCGATTACTGTAGCTATATAATAAATCTTAATATCTTCAAAGTTGTTCTGGATATTCTAGGTCATTTGCATTTTCATATACATTTTAGAAATAGCTTGTCAATTTCTATAAAACAGTCTTCTGGGATTATGATTGTGATTTTTGTCAAAGTCGTATGTCAATTTGGACAGAATTGTCATCTTAATTATATTGAGTCTTCTGATCCATGAACATAGCATACCTCCACATTTATTTAGATCTTCCTTAATTTCTCTCTGCATTGTTTTATAGTTTGCAGTGGAATGGTCTTATGTACCATTTGTCAAATTTACCCCTAAAAGTTGTATATTTTTGATGATACTATAAATGGTATTGTTGGTGAAATTTCAATTTCTAATTATTCATTTCTTACACAGAAACACATTTGACTTACTTTTGTATGTTGATTTTATATCCTACAACCTTGCTATCCTTACTTCTTAGTTCTGGTAATTTTTTATAGATTCTGCAAGGGTTTTATACATAGGTGATCATGACTGCAAATGAGGAAAGTTTTTTGTTTTTCTTTTCTCCCTATCTGGATACAGCTTTTCCTCTTTCCCCCCATCTGTCTTTTTCTTGCTTTATTGAATGGGCAAGAACCTCCATTATAAGGTTGAATAGAATCGGTGAAAGCTGACATCCTAGCTTATCCCTGATCTTAGAGAAAAAGCAGTCAGCTTGTCTTTTAATTTTAAAGATTATTTTGTTAGAGATGCAAGGTCATAATCACAAAAGAAATCTTATGAGAGTGAGGTGAATTCTTTTGATGAACCACAATTACTGAAACATTGTGGCTGCTTTTCTTTTAAAAAAATAAATTAGACCACTTTTTAGGGCAGTTTAAGGTGCACAGACAAAATTGAGCAGAAAGTACACAGAGTTCTCATATACCCCTGCTTACCTCACACACACTGCCTCCCCCGTTATCAACATTCGCACTTGACTGGTATGTATGTCACAATCCGTGAACCTACACTGACACTTCATTATCACCCAAAGTCCATACTTTACATTAGGGTTCACTCTTGGTGTTGTACATTGCGTGGGTTTTAACAAATGTATGACAACACATATCCATCATTATAAAATCATACAGAGTAGTTTCACTGTCCTAAAAATCTTCTGTTCTCCTCCTGTTCCCTCCAACTGCAGGCAGCCACTGACCTTTTTACTGTCTTCATAGATTGCCTTTTCTAGAAGGTCATATAATTGGAATCACACTGTATGTAGCCTTTACAGATTGGCTGCTTTCACTTGGTAATAGGCATTTAAGGTTCCTACATGTCTTTTCATGACTTGATAGAACATTTCTTTTTAGTGCTAAGTAATATTACATTGTACAGATACACCACAGCTTATTTACCCACTCACCTACTGAATGACATCTCAGTTGCTTCCAAGTTTGGGCAATTATGAGTAAAACTGCTATAAGCATGTGTGTGCAGGTTTTTGCATGGACATAAGTTTTCAACTCATTTGAGTACATACTGAGAAGTGCAATTGCTAAATTGTATGGTAAGAATGTGGTTAGTTTGTAAGAAACTGCCAAACTGTCTTCCAAAATGTCTGTGCCATTTTACATTCCCACCAGCAATAAATGAGAGTTCCTATTGCTCCACATCCTCACCAGCATTTGGTGTTCTCCGTGTTTGGGGCTTTAGCCGTTCTAATAAGTGCGTAGTGATATCTCCTGGTTTTAAGCATTCTGTTTTTCACCATGAAGTTTTATGTTAGCAGTAGGTTTTTCATAACTGCTCTTTATCAGGTTGAAGAAGTTCTCTTCCATTTCTAGTTTGCTGAGAGTTTTTATCGGGAATGGATGCTGAATTTTGTTAAATATTTTTTCTGCATCTATTGAGATGATCATGTGATTTTTCTTTTTTAGTTTGCTAATAGGATGAGTTACATTGATTTTCAAATATTAAACTAATTTGCATTTCTAGGTTAGGCCCCACTTGGTAATGATTTGATATTGTTATGTAACTTGATATTATTGTTTTTATATATTTTTAGATTCAGTTTGCTAAATTTCATTAAGAATTTTTGCATCTATGCTCATGAAGGATATATGTCTGTAGTTTTATTTTCTTGTAATGTCTTTGCCTGATTTGGGTATCAGGGTAATGCTGGATTCATAGAATGACTTAGGAAGTATTCCCTCCTCTTTAATTTCCTGAAGTCTTTGTCTAAATTGGTATTATTCTTCCTTAAACGTATGGTAGAATTCACTAGTGAAGCCATCTGCAGCTGGAATTTTCTTTTAGGGTAGGTTTTAAAGTAATTCAACTACTTTAAAAGAAAGAGGCCTATTCTAATGATTTCTTTCTCATTTTTTATTGTGAAAAATATTCATGACATAAAATTTACCATTTTAAGTGTACAATCATTGGCATTAAGTGTATTCACAATATCCCATAACCATCACCACTATCTATTCCCAGAACTTTAAAAAAATCATCCCAAACAGAAACTCTGTACCCATTAAACAATAAATCCCCTTTCTCCACTTTTCCCAGACCTTGGTGACCTCTATTTCTCTGTATAAATTTGTATTTTCTAGGTACCCTGTATAATTGAAAACATCCAACATTTGTCCTTTTGTATCTGAATTATTCACTTAGCATAAAGTTTTCAAGGTTCATTCATGTTGTGGCATGTATTGGAATTTTATGCCTTTTTATGGCTGTTTACTTCTTTTTGCAAAAGCTTTGGTAGTTTGTGTCTTTCAAGGAATTTGTCTAAGTTGTTGAATTTATTGGCATAAAGTTGTTTATAATATTTTCTAATCTTTTTTTTAATATTGTAGAGTGTGTAGTGACGTCGTCTTTCATTCCTGATATTGGAATCTTCTTTCTTTTATCCTTACATTTCTGGCAAGAAGCTTATCAAT
This sequence comes from Galeopterus variegatus, assembly GCF_000696425.1. NCBI lineage: Eukaryota > Metazoa > Chordata > Mammalia > Dermoptera > Cynocephalidae > Galeopterus > Galeopterus variegatus. The sequence goes on from NW_007726147.1 coordinate 878,532, forward strand.
TTTGTTGATGTTATTAAAGAACAAGCTTTTGGTTTCATTAATTTTTTTTCTATTTCATTTATTTACACTCTTACCTTTATTGTTTCCTATCTTCTGCTTTGAGTTTAGTTTGTTCTTCTTATTCTTACTTCTTATGGCAGAAGCTGAAGTAATTTATATCAAATGTTTCTTTTTTCTAACATAAGCATTTGGTACTATAAAATTTCCTCTGTATACTGCTTTAGCTGCATCCCACAAATTTTGGTAGACTGAATTTCATTTTGATTCAGTTCTCTTTTGATTTCTTCCTTTACCCATAGGTTATTTTAAAATGTATTATTTACTTTCCATATAGTTGGAGATATTATAGCTGCCTTTGCATTATTAACTTTTAATTTACTTCCTATGTGGTCAGAGAATATACTTTGATTTAAATCCTTATATTGCTATAGAGTTTCATGTTTTGTTTTGTTTTTACTGCCAAGAATATAGTCTATCTCAATAAATGTTCCATATGCACTGAAAAAGAATGTATTCTTCTGTTGTTAGGTGAGATATTCTATAAAAATCAATTAGATCATGTTGTTTGAAAAAAAGAAGTATTGTGCAAGTCTTGTATATCTTTACTGATTTTCTGTCTACTTGTTCCACTAATTATTGAGAGCAGGATGTTGAAATCTCTAAAAACAACTTGGGTTGTTCATTTCTTCTTGCAGTTCTATTCACTCTTGCCTCATATACTCAGAAATCTGCTATAATGTGCATAAATGTTTAGGCATGTTTTGAATGATCTTGGTAAATTGTCTCCTTTATTATTGTGAAATTATCCTTTTTATCCTTGCTAATATTCTTGTTTAATTTGTTCTTTTTTGTTCCCTGTTTAATTTGTTCTTATTTGCTCTGAAATTTAATTTATCTGTTAGCACCTCCTGCTTTCTTTGAACTGGTGTTAGATTGGTGTATCTTTTTTCATCTGTTTTATACCTCTTATGCCATTTTTCCACTTTTACTTTTAACCTGTTTGTTTCTTTATATATTAAGGGGTTTATTGCAGGAGATCTTGGGAGGTCTAGCTACCTCTTGTACACATTTTCAACCAACTTTCTCTTTTGAGGCTCACCCAATCCCTTTGGTTTGAGTTAACTGATGCTTCCGACTCTTGGGTCTTTTCAGGGTCCTTCAGTGTCTGGGTTTTCCCCAGAGCCAGTATGGCTTCACCTTTCCTTTACTTACCAACAGTTATCGCTCCTCCACCTGCCTCCCAGCTTCTGCTTCACTCTCTGCTCCCATTCTTTTAGTCCTTGCAGGTGTATCTTTATTGCTCTTTTAGTGAAGCTTTGAGAGGGAGCAGAAATAAATTCAGGTGTTGTCTCTGCCATATTAAACCAGAAGATAGAACTCTTTCTAAAATAGCTCCATTTTTTATTTGATAGTATCCTTCTCTCCATTTCCTGTCTCTGACACTGTTTGTTGGGTGTTGCCTCCTCTTAGAGTAATCCTTCAGGTCTCTTAAGTTTTCTCTCATATTCATAATCTCTTGGTTTTTGTATTTTACATCTGGAAGATCTCCTCAACTTTTTCTCTTAGCCCTTCTATTGAATTGAGCTTCCAAGAACTCCTTCTCATCCTCTTTTCATAACATCCACTTTTGTTTTCATGGATGCACTCCTCTGCCCAATCTCTGAAGATATTAATTAGATTTGTCAAGTTCTCTCTGCTCCCTGGATTTTTTTTTTTTTTCCCTATGGGGTCAGCTATTCTGTTCAATATTCTGTCTTTTTCTTTCAGATGGCTGGCTTTTCCCATGTGCCTGGTGATACTTTGTATATTTCATACATATTTGAGGATAAAGGACCATATTAACCATAGCTGGCATGTTGTGTCTCTTCAAAGGGCTCCACACTTGAGTTAGTAAAAGCCTTGAATGGGAGCATTGCGTGTGGGTTTGGCCCTTGTGCACCTGTAGACTATGCAGGATTTTAATGGTTTGGGGACCTTTGTTATTAGTCTAGGAGGGCACCAACATGTGCACTAAAACTTTGGATTTCCTTGGTCAAATGTCTGTAGAGAAGAACCTTCTGGTTTGTTAGTTTGTTGGTTTGTCGGTTTGCCTGGGCATAAATATCTGATTGTTAGTCTCTCCCTGGGAAGTGGAGAGGGGTTCAGGAAAGAGACTGATTGGTACAGTGTTTTATTGACAAACTTTTCATTTAACATTCTGTTTGATGCCCTCCTTTGCGTCCAGCTCTGATCCCGCAGCCTCTCCACACTGTCAGGAGAGTTGGCCACCGCGACGGCCACATCACACGCATCTCTCAGCGGGCACTCTGGCCTCAGCACTGCCCTGTCTGGTACCTGTGCCCTCTGCTTTCCATCTTCCTGAATCCATTTTAATAACCCCTTCTCCAGCCCTCCTTCCTGTTTTGGGAGATTATTTCATTTTGTACTTCTTTATTGGGATTTGGAAGGAAAAAGAAAAATCCATGTAAAAAATCCACCATCTTAAACCAGAAGTCTGTTTTCCTCTAGTTTTATGAGCCCTTAAGCTTCTGCAGAATAAACACATAATTGATTTTTCCTTAACTTAGAGAAACGTCTTAAGTAGGAGTCTACGGGCCTTCCAAGTTCTCGAGCCAGCCGGTGCCTGTGTCTGTGATGCACAGACTTTATGTCTGCTAGTTTGTGGGGCTAATACAGTCACCTGGGATGGATCTAAAGCCAAACTTGCTGTAGAAAGATCTGTGACTCCAAAGGATTACAAATACTGAATTATTGCAGTGTGGACCCAATAAGCAACCTGAAGCTGCATCGTGGAATTAAACTGAGTTAGAGCCTGAGTGTATTGCTATCCTGTGAATAATATATTACCCAAAGCCCAGTGCTGGAGACAGATTGCTGCAGGACACATTCCAGGGACCTGTTGCTTGCATGTGTGCTGTTCCAACCCATCATCCTGGTGCTGCTGTTTTATTGATGCCAAGAAGTGCCCACAAGTGACATATAACCCACTGGAGGAATGGCCCTTGAAGGAAATAAAGGATCTGTGAGAAAACTCTGTGATAATTACTGGAGAGAAGTCAGCTACCATGCAGCATATAAAAAGTCTTCTCCCCACTGTCAACCAGAAGAGTATATAGATACTCACTCTGCCTCTCCCAGATCATTTCTTCTGTATTCATATGATATGTTTAGATATAACTAAGAGCAATGCTTCAGATCCACCCTCCAATTAAAAAAAAACTTTCTTAATCCCTGAGTATCTCTGAAGCTTCACAGATTCAAAAATGGATAAGCATTAAAGTGTCACAACCTCCTGGAGGTGGTGCTTTTAAATTTCCTGTTTCGTGACTGCTGAGATGTAATTTCAAGTGCAAAAATATCTGTCAGGGAGAGTATTAAACAACTCCACACCTTCAGCCGTTCTAGCTTCAGCTATTTACAGATATGTTTGAAAAACATAACATTTAAATATGAATGGCAACTTCCTGTTAAACTTTGGATGTAGCAACCAACAAGAACCATGGCCCCCGGTGGTGAGAGGAGAAAACAGCTTCTGTATACAAAGCCCTAACATAATAAACAAGCAGAAGCCCTTCCTGATAAATAGCGCCAAGCAAACATTCATATCCTTGCCTCCACTGTATTCAAAATATTTTTACTAGACCAAGTGCAAAGTATTATTATCATTAATATTAAGTTTATCCTTCTTGGAATGGATTCAGGCTCCAGTTCTACCGGAAGGTCTGGTAGGAGCCAAGGGTATGGACGTTTATCGTGGTGGTTACTTCGGTTTTAATCCTCTTCCTATAAATGTTGCAAAGCTTTGGATGGTTACAAACATTACTGTGCCTGCTCAAACCCACGCCCAACAGCCCCAGGCCTGCAGCCACCACCCCACAAAGCCATCAAAACGGAAATTCCAGAGCAGTAAACAGGCAGAACTCAGCTCCCGTGACGGTCCCTGAAGGCAGCCGGGGAAGAAAGGCAAGGACATGGCAGAGACAGCTGGCTGCCCACTGGTTCCCTCCAGCCACTGTCATGGGACCCGCCACAGACCCCAGCCCCCTTCGAAGAGGGGCCAGGACCCAGGCTCAAAGGGAGACGCTCCCTTGTGTTCTCTTTGATCACCAGGGCAGAATGCTGGTCTGGTGTTCCCTCTGTTTAAACCAAAAACAAAAAAACAAAAACCACCTTTTATTGACATATCACATAGAGCCAGAAAAGGTCACACATCATATGAGCACAGTTTGATGACTTTTCACCTGTGTCCACTGCACCCAGACCAAGACACAACATTAGCAGCCTCCCAGAAGGCATCCTCGTGTCCCATGGCAACGGGTACCTGTTCCCTACCCCAACCGCTCCAGGGCAACCACCACCTGGACATCCTTTTGGACATCTTCCTGGACAGGAACTGGAACTCCAGAAATTAAATGGAGTAAATTATGCTAGCGTGTTTGGATTGAGGCTGCAAAGCCCACGCAGACAAGGAGCGACATCCCCAGGGATCCCTTTCAGCATTCCTGATCAGGGGAAGTGTCGAGAAAATAGAATAGTTTGTCAGGGCCCTCACCTCAGGTCCACTTGGGTGTGGTTCAGCACATCCTTTGTAAGCAAATTGTCTGTGTGTGTGTGTGTGTGTGTGTGTGTGTGTGGAGTTAGTGCGCATGCGTGCCAATGTATCTTTTTAGTTTTGTTGCTATTCTTGTGTTTTTTAGAGAGAGAGAGAGAGAGTTTTAATGAAGCAGGCGGGTGGGTGTCGGCCTTTGGCATCCACCCAGCACAGCCATACTTTCCAACTTATTGCTCCAGACACCTTTTGGCCGGTCACCTAGCTCATAGACCTGCGTGAAGGAGTCTGGTGACCCAGCCTGGCATATGAAAGGTTTGTGATCCAGTCTGTGAATGGATGTGAGGGGTCTGTGGGCTCCAGACCCAGCCTTAGCTTGTTGATCGGCCCAGTCAGTGCATGATTACCAGCAGGTAAAATAGCCTGACAACTGGCATGGTTGCCTAGCTTTACAATCAGCGTCATGAACAGGATTAAGAGCACTTCAATTGGCAATGTCGACAGGATTCCGACAGTAGCCTTGGCACGGCAGGAAGGCAGCGTGCCAGAGCAATTGATGGAGAGGTGTGGGAGAGGCCAGAGTACCCATGGGATGTCAAGGCTCTGAAAGAAAGGGGGGCCAGGCAGAGGGAGGGCACATCAGATATAAGCAGCAGCCATGACACTACATTTGTGAGGTGCTGTCAGCCACACAGGCTCAGCCAAGCATCTGGGCCAGCATGAGGGGGTCTTGCTTGGGTGTCACCATCACCATCTCTAGGAGTTGGGCTTGGAGGCTCTGACCTGTCTCCCTGCTAAATGGTGAGCAACTCCCTGGGCTGGCTGTTGAGTATCATTGTCACAGTGGCCACCATCCTGCCCTCGAGACTCTCGCAGTCAGGTTGGGAAGACAAACAGTGATGGGTCAGTGCTGCACAGTGAGGTGTGACGCATGTCAGCACACGTCTGTGGATGGAGCCATGCATGAATGCACGAATGCACGGATGAATGCACAGAGCACCTCCTCTGCCCTGCCTGAGCTGTCACTGGGAGCAAGGCTGACAGCAGCTGGCTGACCCTTGAGACAGAGCCCACTCGGGGAACCCCTTGGCTGAGCTGAGAGCATCACTAGGGGGAGCTGTGGTCACAGCGAGGCTCCTGGGCTTCAGGGGGTGCTTTGGCTGCCAGAGCATCTAGTGAGCAGTGGCTTCAACAGTGAAGACACTTTGTTCCCTCACACACACACACGAAACAAGATCTCAGGAGGCAGGTGGTCCTCAGGTGTGGACAGTGTTCAGCAGTGTCACCAGGGCCTCTCTGCCATCCCCTCCTCTGCCCCCTCAGCGTAGGCCCCTCCATGGCCGGCACAACATGGTGCCCTAGTTCCCATCACACCTTCAACCTGCTCCTCCCCTTTTATCAGGGAGTGAAACACAAACTCCCCCTGTGTCTCATGGGCCAAGATGTGGTCACCTGGCCTAGGGGGTTCCTGAGAAAGAAGGTCTCTGGCCACTGGAAGTTGTTGGAAGCTTCTCTCCCAGAGCTTTAGACTCTCAACACACCTGAAACAAAGACCACCATACAGTGGGTTGAATTGTGTCCCCCAAAAAGATATGTTGAAGTCCTAACCCCCAGCACCTGTGAACGTGACTTTATTTGGAAATAGAGTATTTGCAAGTGTAATCCAGTTAAGATGAGGTCATACCGAATTCAGGTGGGCCCTAATCCATTATGACTGGTGTCCTTACAAGAAGGAGAGGACAGTGACACATGCAGGGAGAATGCCACACAATGCTGGGGGAAAAGGGCGAAGCAGCCACAAGCCAAGGAACGCCTGGGGCTACCAGCAGCTGAAAAGGACAAGGACGGACTTTGCCCTAGAGGCTTGGGAGGGAGTGTGGCCCTGCCACACCTTGACTTTCGACTTCTGGCCTCTACAACTGTGAGACAGTACATTTCTGTTGTTTTAAGCCACCAACTTTGGGGTACTTTGTTACATCAGCCTTAGGAAACTGACACAGTTAATAATATTTTAAAAATCTGGGCCTTTGCAGGGACACTGGGGGTATCTGTGTCCTTCTCTTAACTCTGGCCATGAGGTAGGATGGCAATCTAGCGGAATCTGACTTTACCCTAGGCTAAGGTCACCAACAACCCTCAGGGAAAGGCAGTAGAGTGTAGGAGGTAAGAGCATGGACTCGGGAGCTTTAATTCAAACCCCTTCTCTGCACTTTCCTGGCTGTGTGACCTTGAGCAAGTTACTTAACCTCTCTGTGCCTCAGTAGCCGCATCTGTAGAAAGGAGGTAAAACTGGGTTGGAATGAGGAGTGAATGAGTTAACATATATAAAATGCCTACAATAACATCTGGTGCATAGTAAGTAAATGCCTGCTGAGAAGGAAGGTTGTTGTGTCCTCCGATGTCCCATGTGTCCTCTTGTTTATAGCATGGCTGCAGTGGATCACCTAATGGCCTGTATTCAAGGGAAGGTGGTGGACACAGGGCTGAAGCATGAGGTCAGTATCTGGAGTTAGAGCGAGGTCAGGAGTTGAAGCCAGGCAGCAAAAGCCAACAGCAAAGTGTGCACAGAGGAACAACCAGGACACACAATGTGTGGGAAGTGCCAGTGGACAGGCTGGAACTCAGATGCCAGAGGACAAACAGGTGCCTACGAGTCCTGGCAGGCAGGACCTGAAGGCAGAAGAGCTGAAGAGTCCTGCAGCCAGCTCGCTGATAGAAGGCGAAACAGGAGGGTGCTCGATAACCGAGGCAGCCCTTGGAGAAGCCAGGGGGGTTGAGACCCACAAGCAAGGGGTGTGGAGGGCCCCTGCCTACTAGATGCCTGTGCAGGACGTGGCACCACTAACCCCTGCCAGATGGGGAAGTGGACACTGGGAGGGTGGAGAAATGTGTCCGAAGTCATATGGCTAAGGAGGGCCAGCAGGGATTAGAGTGCTGGGCAGTGGCCCACCCAGCAGGTGTGGTCAGACCCACCAATGGCTGCTGTGGGTGCCTCATCTCCCTGCCCCTGTGCTCACTGCACATGGCCCAGAGCCTCCCCGGTGCACACCAGCCACAGCCCCTCAGGAGCCGCCATGGGGCCTGAGAGACAGCCAGCTTGTTCCTCTGAGAGCATCGGAGGCTGTACCCAGGCTCACTTTCCTGCCCTGAACAAGCAAGAAAGAGAAGGCAATCGGAACTTTGGCCAAAAGTGTAAATCTCAGGAGTTAACCAAACATTTAATTTGTGAAGAGACACACAGCTTTGTGGTGCTTGCAGTAAGATAAGCAGATGCAGAAAATCCCTAGCAACCTCTTACACCTCAAGCAAGTGTGAAAACTCCTGTGAACACTCTCAGAAGTAAATGGCGAAGGACCAGATGCAACGCACAGAACTGTCTGTGGGCAACGCTCCAGCCAACCCCCTTCGGGGCATCCTGGATGATGTGCCCTCCGGGACATCGTTCTGCAAGTCTTGACCTTGTTTTCATTCTTTTTTTTTTTTTTTTTCCTTTTTGTCTTTTTTCGTGACCGGCAACGGATCGCAACCCTCAGTGTCGTGACCGTACCGGACTGGGACCGGCAACGGGATTGCAACCCTCGGTGTTGCGCCCACACCTCGCTCAGCCAGTGAGCGGGAACCGGTCTGTATGTGGGATCCAAACCCTCGACGGGAGCGCCGCCGCGATTCCCAAGCGGCGCACTGTAGCAGTGTGCCACCAGGCCGGCCCCCTTGTTTTCATTCTTAAAAACTATTTATTCACCATCATAACTTGAGTTAATATGCTTATCTGTTACCTCTTTGTCACCTTTAGACAATATCCACTGATTCTGCACTATTAAAAAAATGAGAATTTCGCTCATTTATCCTAACCTCACCTCCTCCAAATCACGTTTGTTAGGTTTACAACTGTAAATATAGACTGGAACATTTACTGCTTCTCCATCCACTTGAGACCATGCTGAATCTTTCCCTCGCAGTGGAGGCCACCGACACCCTGCCCTCTCCTCTGTCTCTTCCCCGCTCTTCCCATTCTCTCCCTCCATCAGTGGGGTTTTCCTTTCACAACACCAAGGACGTATAATATTCTGTTTGATGATCATAATTAAGTTTTCTGTTCTTTGTTAAGTTTTATCTATGGATCCGAACCCTTGACTTTGATGTTAGCACTACCCTCTACCAAGTGAGCTAACCAGCTAACAAGTAAACAATATTTGCATTTTTACAACTCCATATATATTATTCATAGTGATCAATTAGGTTCCTTCTCTCTAGGGCTGATGGCTTTCCCGGGCCACACAAAAAAAGAATGATTTTAGCATCAAGGTCAAATGGACTCTTTCTCTTATACACCTTCCTGTTGCTCAAAACTGTGACACATGTCTTAGTTTATTTACGATTAGGGCATAACTTTTGTAGACAACTTTTGGGGTTTTTTCACCCTAAGTGTTCTAATTACCTTTCTTCTTTTCTTGTTCTCAAAGAATAAACTGCCTCCTGACTCTCAAGCTTCTCAGTCTCACCATCTGTGCTGTTTATTTGTCTGTTGGCACAGCTCCAAACTTGCCATCCTGTACTCCCACCTGCACTGCCAGGGCTGGAAGCCGGTGAACTACATTTCCCAGCTTCCTTGCCAGCAAGTTTCCAACAATGAGAGGCACTGGGGACTGGGAGGAAGGAGGATGGAGAAAGCATTCCCCTTCTTCTGGCTCTGGAGGTAGCTACCAGCAACTGTGGGTGACCGCAACCTGCAGATTGGTGGTGGGTATAGCAGTAGTGCTGGGCTGTTGGTTTCCAGGCTCTGTAGCAGCAGCCAGAGGGCCAAATCCTGATTTCCAGATGAATGATGTTAAATAAAATTTATAGAGGACCATTAATTTGGACTGAGCTCCTGCACCAGGCCCAACAGAACAAACCAAAATGAAATTACTCACGCTGATGTTCCATGCCACCAGGCTGAAACTAAGCTGTTGGTCTGACCTTCTGAGAAATCAGGAGAGAGAGAGAGATCATAGCCAAATCCCCAAACAAGCCAGTTTTAGCCAGCATAATAAGAAAGTCCCCTCTGCTTTAACCTTTACAAAAAAAAGTAACTTTGAAACAACCAATCTGCCTTTTGTTCTCTGTTTCTGCTTTCCTTAGCCCTTTTCTGTCTATAAAGCCAAATTCCTCTGCTCAGCCCACAGAAACACTCATTCTATTTTACAGAGTGAGGTTTCGCTTGATTCTAGAATCACAAATAAAAGCCAATTTAGATCTTTTTTTTTTTTCCTTTTTGTCCTTTTTACTGACTGGTAACGGGATCGCAACCCTCGGTATCGCGCCTGTACCAGGGACCGGCAACGGAATCGCAACCCTTTGTGTTGCGCCCGCACCGCGCTTAGCCAGTGAGCGGGAACCGGTCTCCACATGGGATCTGAACCCTCGGCAGGAGCGCCGCCGCACTTCCAAGCAGCGCACTCTCCAGTGCGCCACCGGGCCGGCCCCAGTTTAGATCTTTAAACTAAATCTGTGGCACTTTTGTCTTTCAACATTGGCAGTCGTGCTCCCGAGCTTTGTCAGCTCCACTTGCCATTTCGTTCCTCCAGGCCCACAGGGAGTAGTGGCAATGGCAGCTACTGATCTACAAGTGTGTAGACTGAATGTCTGTGTCCCCTAAATTCATATGTTGAAGCCCTAACCCCCAGTGTGGCTGTACTTGGAAATGGGGCCTTTGGAGATAATTCAGGTTAAATGATGTTGTAAGGGTGGGGCCCTAATCCAACAGGACTGGTTGTCCTTATAATAAGAGAAAGAGACAGTAGAGATCTCTCTACACATGTGTGCAGAGGGAAGTCAGACACCTGCCTTAAGGAGAGACCCCACCAGACATCAACTCTAACAGCAGCTTGACCTTAGACTTCCAGCCTCCAGAACTGTGAGAAAATGAATGTCTGCTGTTTAAGCTGCCCAGTCTCTGGTATTTTGTTATGACAGCTCAAAGTGTCTAAGGCACTGGGGAACATCAACTTCCCATTTTTGTTCCTCTATCCATTCAATACTTTTTTCCCTCTTTGCATTTCAGTTTTATGAGTTTCTATTGACATTTCTTGAAGCTCCCCGATTCTCTCCTCAGCCATGTCCAGTGTACTGATGAGCCCATCAAAGTCCTCCTGCATTTCTGTTAGGTGTTTTCCATTTTTAGCATTTCCTTATGATTCTTTCTTATAGTTCCCATCTCTCTACTTACATTACCCATCTGGTTTGGGGTTTTTTGTTTTGGGGTGTGTGTGTGTGTGTGTGTGTGTGTGTGTGTGTGTGTGTTTGGCCAGTAAGCAGACATGAACCCATGACCTTGGTGTTATACGGCTGCACTCTAACCACTGAGCTAACTGGCTGGCCTTAGGTTACCCATCTGCTGTTGCATGTCATTCCCCTTTTCTGTTTGTGCCCTTAGCATATTAGTCATAGTGATTTAAATTCCTGGTCTGATAATACCAACATCTCTGCCATCTCTGAGTCTGGTTCTGATGCTTGCTCTGTCTCTTCAAACTGTGTTTTGTGTCTTTTAGTATGCCTTGTCATTTCCTGATAAAAGCCAGATGTGACGTATTGAGTAGAAGGAACTGAGGTAAACAGGCCATTAGTGTGAGGTTTTATGTGTATCTGGCTGGGGCTTAGGCTGTGTTTACCACTTACTATAGCTGTAGGGGTCAAAGGCTACAATTCTCTCTGGTGTCCTCATTTCTGTCTCCCCATTTCCCCAGGAAGTTCTTCTTACATTAGGTCTGAGGCATGCAGTTCTTCTCACGGAAGCCCCTGCTGTTGTGCAGGAGCCCTACTGGTGTGGTGGCAAAATGTGGGGGAAGGGAAAACATTCCACAGTCCTAGGGTTATATGAAGGGTTAGAAATCTTGATTCTCATTTGATCTTAGAATAGGGCTTTTAGGTAAGTACATATTGGGGCAAAAGCCCTCAAGTAGGAGGCAATGGCCTATAGTCAGAGGGCAAAATCCCATCTAATCAACTCTAATCACTGCTTAGGTATGGGATTGTATCCTTTAATGATTTTAGAGCTAACAGGTGGTTGTCATACCAATACTGTTAAGAGATTTTAAGAATTGCTGAAGGAAAAGATGTGAAAAAAAAAAATTGCTACGGGCAAGCAGTCTGTTGGGAAAAACTTTAGATAATTGTACTTAGATTTTATCATAAGAATGTAACTTTTGCTTAAGGAGAGGTTATACTTTAGATAATGAGCCAGTTTGACCAACTTAGCTTTTCACTAATTGTACTTTGGAATGTCACATTGTTAATTTTACTGATGTTACTAGTTTCCATTGCTTAAGCTATATTTAGCCATAGATAACTTTTGTCACACTGCCCATGTCCTTGTGTCCTTTTGTAATGATTGAATCAACTGAATTTTCTTGTGAAACTTCCTTGTCTTTACAATAAAATACTGAAGCTAACTTTGAACGGGGACTGTACCCATTTTTCTCTGGGATACAGACCTTCTGAGCTTCTCAACGCATTCACGGTGCTTTGAGTAATCCTTTATGCATCTCTGTTACACAGAGAGACGTGTAACAGTGTTAGGCCTCAGTTTTTTAGTGAGCCAGTGACCCTGGGCTGTGACCTTCACCAGCACTGCTCAGTCTGTTTGCTTGTTTCCCCACTCAGGGAAGACAGGGAGGCTACTGGGGGCTGGAGTTGGGTGTTTCCCTTCCCCTAGGTCCACTAGGCTCTGGTAAAATGCCAGTCATTTTGTTGGAAAAACTCAAAATTAAAATTTGTTATGTGCTTGTGCAGAGCCCCTGTAGCTAAATGTGCTTATCTACCAAGGCCCCCAGAACTCAGCCCAGATAATAATCAACTGCCTGCCTGCATTCCTCTTCTCTGTAATCTCACTTGTGTGCCTGCTTAGGTCACATGAATTCAGAGAAGCCAAAATCAGCAACTGCCTGCTTGAGATATATTCTTAGAAACTGAAATTTTAAAAGCCCGCCTAACCCACCTATAAAAGGTCCTTGCAAACCTTTGTTTGGGGTCCAGAACTTTAGAGTGGTTAGCTCATCTGGACCCACTAGCGTAATAAACTTCTGACTCTCCAACCCCCCCTGCGTGTCTGCTGCTTCCCTGCCAAATCCAATTCTGTAACATTGTCTGGTGCATTGGCTGGGAAATGATTCAGACTGGTCCCTTGAGCCACCAGCCTGGGCAGGACGGCCTAGAGGATTGGTGGGGCCATGGGGGACTGAGGAGACGCCGACTGGCCAATTTGTTGGGGCCTTGAAGAATGGGACCACACCGATCCAGGAGGCTGCCTGTCCAGCCAGACTCTACAGAGGGAAGGACCAGCCAGACTTTTGCAGCCTTCAGGACAGGTAGCCCCCCCCAATCCTTTAGTTCAGTTCAGGTCCACCTCCAGGCAGAAGGGGAGCTTGATCACCTCCCAAAAGCATTCCTCTGAGGGCCCATCTGGGGACATCCATTCGGGTAAAGGACTTTGTACTGAGGTTCATCTGTGCAGGACCTTGTAATAAGGTCCATCTGGTTTGGGATTTTGTTGCGAAATCCCTCTCAGTTTTTGGACATCCATCTGGGTAAATTAGGTCAGGATTGGGGGAGGGAAAGGTACCTTAACTTCTGCATGAGTGTGTGAGTGAATGAGAAATATTCGTGGCACCAAGTGATAAACATGGTGTCTGAGTGGGTCCTAACCTGCGGGTTTGCCGCCATGTTGTATGGCATAACAGTGATCTCAGTCTGGAAATGGACTGAACCAGGTCTGGGGTTTATATGGGTTTATACCTAAGCCAAGACAGGCCCAGTAGTCCCCATGAGGGGCACGGCCAGACAGACACTGGTATGGTCTTCCTCCTCCTCCAGGAGAAGTGCGGCTCCCTACTTTTGTTTGTTTCATGTCTCCACTTCAGTGGGGGGGACCCAAGAAGAAAGACACATGTAAACAAAGCCTTTGTTCATGTCTGATGTTCGAGCACCCTCTAGTGTACTTGAAAGAGAGGCGACCACTTCTTTTAGGACCTAGGTGGCATTCACTTGACTCCTGAGGAGCAAAACTCCATTAATGTTGCTTACTCTGAGAAACCCAATGCTCATTCTGTCATAAAAATCCCCTCCCCACATATGGGTACAGTCACTTAGAAAGGAATTCAGATTGTATCCTAGTACACCTTTTCCATTACCATCCACCCTTCCCCCACTACCTTTACTCCCCCCACTACCTTTACTGGAGAGCAGGCATCTGCTTTAAAAGGGAGGGTCTGGTCTATGGACCATTGATTTAAGTGCACACCCTGCAGACTCATCCAGCCTGCCAAAGGTTATAGGAACCAAGCTGCCACTTCCCTTTTGTCCAGAAACCCTGCCATCTGCCAAGCCAACTAGGAGCTGTTCCCCTCTTGCTGTCCCTAGTGGCCAGAAAACTTCTCACACCAGTGTATGAGAAGGCAGTTTGGGAACCCCAAGCTTTCTTGGGTGGCAACACCAAAGCTACTTGGGATATAAGCATCAGAGACAGAAGAAGGAGGCTAAAGTTAAACATGGGAACAAGCAATTCTAAACCTACTGTCCTTCAATGTATGTTAAAGAAATTTCAAAAGGGGTACTCTGGGGAATATGGAGTCAAAATGACCCCTGGAAAGCTCCAGACCCTGTGTGAGGTAGAAGGGCCTGGTTTTGGTGTGGGATGGTCTTCAGAAGGGATGCTAAGTTTCCAAAAGATCCAGGCAGTTTATGAGGTCATCACCGGGGAGCCAGGGCTCCCAAACCAGTTTCCATACATAGATTCCTGGTTGGCTATAGCTATGACTCTGCCACACTGGGTCCGAATCTGCATTCATAAGAGAAAGAGCAAGGTCTTTGTTGCATGAATGGCACAAAAGCCAGAACAAAAACAGTAAAAAACAAAGAAACCTATATATCAGGGAGACCCAGAAGAAGAACTCATGCTACCACCATATCCCACCCCTGCAGGGACACTTGGCCCTAGACATCCCTTGCCAGGTAGTCCCCTAGCTTTGGTCCCATTCGCCCTGCCGGCATCACCACTGGAGAGTCCAGAGAGTCCTGAACCAATGGAGAGGTGACTCTGCTCAGCCCAACAGGTTACAGCCCTTCAGATGCCCCTGTGGGAGACCCAAGGAGCACAACAAATCAATCCAGATGGCAGTGTGCAGCCAGGGTGCCCCCTTTTCTATTACAAACCCTTCACAACCACAGACATTTTGAATTGGAAACATCATACTCCATCATATTCAGAAAAACCCCAGGCTCTCATTGGCCTTCTGTAGTCAATTTTCTTCACTCACCAGCCCACCTTGGAAGACTGTTGTCAGCTAGTCCTCACTCTCTTTGGTATAGAAGAAAGGTGATGAATCCTGACCAGAGCCGGGCAATAATTGCAGCAGCAGGCACCCACAACTGTGATGGACCCTGAGGCCTAGGCAAGAGATGCTCTACCAGATGCTGCTCCAGATTGGGACTTCAATGAAGAAGAGGGGAGAAACCAGTTCCACCAATGTAGGGAAGCTCTTCCCCATGGGGCTGAGAGCAGGGGCCAGGAAGCCCACCAATATGTCCAAAACACCACCATAACCCAGAAGCCAGATGAGCCACCCACAGAGTTCTATGAAAGGTTATGTGAGGCCTTCCAAATTTACATTCCATTTAACCCTGAAGCAGCTGAGAATTAAAGAATGGTCAGTGTGGTCTTTGTAGCCCAGTCCTGGGCCAACATCCACCACAAGCTTCAAAAGCTGGAAGGCTTTGCTGGAATGAATGCAATGGAGCTCCTAGAGGTAGCCAACAAAGTGTTTGTCAGCCAAAACTGAGAGGCCCAGAAGAAGGCAGATAATGCCTAAGGCAAAAGGTAGCACTTCTGGCAGTGGCACTTAACTCAGACCAGAGCTTTGCACCAAAGAAAAAGAAGAACCCCCACCAAGGAGGACAGACCCCCCTACAGTCTAATCAGTGTGCTTTCTGCAGACTGTTGGGCTATTGGAAGAATGAGTGCCCAAAAAGGGGAGCAAAATCCCAGTCAATGACACAGGACAAAGCACACTCTGGAAGAAGGAAGTACGAGCCTGAGCTGGTGAGTCAAGAGTTCTGGGGCCTCATCAGCCTTGTGGGGATAAACTCAGATTCAGAAAGACCAGGATCCATGCTCCTGGGCCCCCAGGAGCCCATGGTTGAAATGATGGTAGGGGGCCAACCTACGATTTTTATGGTGGACACTCAGGCGGGTCATTCTATAATCACCAGCCCAGTGGCCCCATTCTCAGATTGAAAGGCTACCACTGTTGGTGTTACAGGGACACAAGAAGATCAGCCATTCTGCAAGGCCCAAACCTGCCACCTTGGGGGGGGGGTCACGTGACCCATTAATCCCTATATTTGCCCGACTGTTCAGTGCCCCTGCTAGGAAGAGATTTGCTGAGAAAACTAGGGGCACAAATAACCTTCACACCTGGAGAAGCAGCTCATTTGACTCTGAGTAATCAGGAGACTCTAATGATGGCTGTAACGAGGCCTAGAGAAGAGGAATGGTGCCTATACACCAAGGCTGTAGAAGACTCAAACACAGGACCACTGGAACTCTTAAGAGACCACCTCTTTAGGGACCTTTCATCTGTCTGGGCAGAATTGAGACCCCCAGGTATGGCCCTGATGATAATAGAGCTGAAGCCAGGGGCCACACCAGTCAGGGTGAAACAATACCCAGTCCTGCAGGAACCTCAACTGGGAACCCAGGAACACACCCACTGGTTGCAAGAAGCAGGAATCTTGGTGGGATGCCAATTGCTCTGGAACACGCCACTCCTGCTGGTCAAGAAGCCCAACGGAAAGGGGTACCATCCAGTCTAGGATCTGCAAGCCATGAACAAGGCAATTGTCACACTCCACCCCATGGTGCCCAATCCTTACACATTCCTGAGTCTGCTCCCTGTACAGGCTAGATGGTTCTCCTGTCTCAGTCTCAAGGATGCCTTCTTCTGCCTCTGACTGGTGCCCAAAAGTCAGCCACTGTTTGCCTTTGAATGGGAAAATCTCCAAACAGGAAGAAAAACTCAACTAACCTGGACTAGGCTGCCACAAGGGTTCAAAAACTCACCTACACTCTTCTGAGAGGCACTAGCTTCAGACTTAGTTGTCTTTCCAGGGCACAGGTTGAATTGCACCCTGCTTCAATATGTGGATGACATCCTCCTAGCCAGCCCCACACAGGAAAACTGCTGGAAAGGAACAAGAGCCCTACTAAATCTGCTTTCCAACTTAGGATACAAGGTGTCATGGGAAAAGACACAGATATGCCAACAGAGAGTTAGGTACCTAGGGTACCACATCTCTGAAGGATGCCACTCACTGGGAATAGAAAGGAAATGAGCCACTTGTGCCATCCCCCAACCAGACAACAAGAGGAAGGTCCAAGATTTCCTTGGGGCTGCCAGATTCTATAGAATCTGGATACCCAGATATTCAGAAAAAGCTAAGCCTCTATATGAGACAATCAAGGGAGCTGAAAAGGAGCCTCTAATATGGGGCCCAGAATAAGAACATGCATTCTCAAAAATTAAAACTCTGCTAAGCCATGCTCCTGCCCTTGGAATTCCAGATATAACTTGGGACTTCAACCTCTTTGTATGTGAAAGAGATCATTTGGCTATGGGGGGTGGGGGGTGGGCCTCACCCAAACTATAGGGCCCTGGCAGAGACTGGTGGCATACTTTTCCAAACAATTGGATACTGTGGCAGCTGACTGGCCACCCTGCCTGTGGGCCCTGGCAGCCACTGTTGCCTTAATCCAAGAAGCAAGCAAACTTACTTTGGGACAAAAATCTCAATGTAAAGGTCCTGCACACAATGACCACCCTGATGAACAGTTGGGGGTACACATGGCTGACCAACTCCAGGATGACTCACTATGAGGGACTCCTCTATGAAAACCCCCAGGTGTGACTTGAGACAGTGTGGGCTCTGAATGCTGCCATGCTCCTGCCTGCTGAGTCTGGTTCCCTGGACCACGAATGTGAGGAGTTGATAGATGAAATACACTCCAGTAGGCCTGATTTGACGGACCTGCCTTTGACTGATTCAGACACGGAGCTGTTCACAGACAGGAGCAGTTATGTTGAGGCAGGACAACGAAGGACTGGAAATGCGGTAACAACTCATAAAGAGATAATTAAGGCAGAGCCCCTACCTCAGGGTTGGTCAGCACAATAGGCAGAGCTATGGGCATTCATTCAGGCACTCACATTGCCAAAAGAAAAGTAAGTCAACATTTATACTGACTCTAAATATGCCTTTGCAACCTTGCATGTCTGTGAGGCCCTATACAAAGAAAGGGGCCTACTAATGGCATGAGGGAAAACAATCAAAAACAGAGAAGAAATTCTTCAGGTTCTCAAGGCAGTTTGGGAGCTTACCCAAGTGGCCGTTATACACTGCAAAGGCCATCAAAAGGGCACTGACAGGATCAGTGAAGGAAATCAACTGGCCGATCAGACAGCTGAGAGAGCAACCTCCCAAACAGGGCCTCCCAAAAGCCTGGAGGAAATTGCCAAAATCATGCTGGTACCAGAGATGTCACAACAGATGAAGTAGACAAAAGAGGAGGCTCAATGGGCAGAAAAGAAAGGTGGGATCCTGAAGGATGGTGGAAGCTCCCAGACCACCGGCTGATGTTTCCTCAGTGGCTAGCCCACCGGCTAGCCCTAGAGTATCATGAACTGACACACTGGGGGAAAACAGCTCTGGAAACCACACTGAGTTGCTAGTACTTTATCCCAAAGTCAGCCTCTCTTTGCACCTAGGTCAGCTCACAATGCTCGACCTGCAACCAAAACAACACCAAGCAAGGATCCCTACCATCCCCTGGAATTCAGCCAGTTGGGACATCACCCTTTAAGGATCTGGTAGTGGACTTTACTGAAGTAAAGCCCTGCAGAGGCTATAAGCACTTCCTGGTGATGATATGTACCTTCACTGGATGGACTGAGGCATTGCCCACATGGCCTGAACAAGCCCAAGAGGTCACAAGGACCCTTTTAAAGGAAGTGGTCCCAAGTTACGGGCTCCCTTTAACCACAGGGCCTGACAATGAACCAGCTTTTGTTGAAGAAATTGTCAAAGGACTGGCCAAAATCCTGGGGATAAAACGGAAGCTTCATACAGCATATAGGCCACAAGGTTCAGAGAAAATGGAGTGCATGAACCGGACCCTAAAGACCACATTAGCCAAACTCTGCCAGGAGACAATGTTCCCCTGGGTAGATATGCTTCCCTTAGCCTTGTTATGGGTCTGATGCATGATGGAACCAACTGGGTATTCCCCTTTTGAGATTATATAGGGAAGACCACCCCCGCTCATAGCTAAATTGCAGGGGGACCCTTGCCAATTGGGGGCAATAGAAATGTCACAGTACTTGCAGTCATTGGCCAGGAATTTCAAGCAGATAATCAAGACAGTTTTAGAATGAGCTCCCATCCCTGTGGGGAAACCGGGCCCATCAGTTTCAGCCCAGTGACCTGGTCTAAATGAAAGACTAGAAAAAGACTCCATTAAAGCCAGCCTGGGCAGGGCCATATATAACTGTACTAACCACCCCTACTGCAGTTAAAGTTGCAGGACTGACTCCCTGGATCCACCACACACGGGTGAAACAGGCAGCCTCCTCAGATGACACCACCTCATGGCCCATGAAGGCTAATCCCTCCAACCTGCTCAAGGTGTTCCACAGTCCGATTCCACCCTGCTTTGGTCACTCCAGAAGCTGACCAATCCATACATGGCCAAAGCCTGAGGATTTTTGCCATCGTGGGACATGACAAGTATATGTCACCCCTTGCCTTTACCTTTTATTATACTGCTACTTTAGTATTTACCATAGGATTGACAGCAGCTGCCCCAAAGGGTTGCCATAGTAGAGAAAAGGTTTTGCTAACACTCCTCTATCTCCTGTCAGCAGGATGCTTCTTAGTCATCTCATGGTGGCAATGTGCCTTCTAAGCATCCTGACCCTAGTACAAAGTAGCCCCTTATGTTTATCTGCCTTGATGGCTGCTTTGCCTGTAATGATCCCTCAAACGCCACCCAGGTGCCCATCCAACTGCTACCAAGGAACTACAGTTATATCCTACACTTACATAAATGTAAACTGCTATAAGGAAGCCCAAGAGTGCACATACCAGGGATAAGATTTTGGCAAGGGAAAATGACCAAACCTGATTGTCTTACTCCAGGAAGCTGGAACATGGGAAGGGTCACCTGCTGGACCATTCTCACCCATATGGGGATGAGAGACAGGGGGGAGCAGATACAGGACTGAGCATTACAACAAAAGGTTGAGACCATAAAAAAAAACAGCTAAGCCAACACCCAACCCCAGGACCGCCTCCTAGATTACAGAAAGAAGCCCTGGCCTCAGACACTGAGCCAAAACCCGGACCTCATATGGGTGCTAAGCACCACCCACCACCTCCTTAATATCACCAACCCCGCTCTAGCTAGAGATTGTTGGCTCTGTTTGCCCAAGGAACCCCGACATATGGCTTTAATAACTCTAAGGGAAACCAGAGTCAATTTGACCCAGCATGAGAGCCTAGGTTGACAGGTGTTGACCTGATATATAAGGCCCAACAGTGTATTCAAAGCCAAGGAAAAACAGTTCAGGTGGGCAATCTAACAAAGGAACAATGTGCCAATATCACCAGTATCCAAAATTCTGACTCTTCCTTGGCTAGTGGAACTTGGTGTGGATCCCAGGTAGGTTTCTTCTTCATTTGTGGGAATTATGCCCACCAGTGCCTCCCTGCTGACTGGACAGGAGTCTGCATATTAACCTCTGTCACCCTCCAGGCAGATATTGTTCCGGGAATCAATCCCTTATGGTGCCCTTAGGGGCACATAGCAGAACAAAAAGGGCAATCCAAATCATTCCTTTGTTAATTGGCCTGGGAATAACCACTGGGATAGACACAAGGGTTGGAGGAATAACCTCCTCCATGACTTTTTATCACAAATTGTCTAAAGATTTCTCCAATGACATGGAACAAGTAGCCACCTCCCTGGCAGCATTACAAGACCAGGTAGACTCCTTGGCAGAAGTGTCCCTCCAGAACAGGCGAGGATTAGACTTACCCACTGCAGAGAAAGGGGGGCTCTGCCTCTTCCTTAATGAAGAATGCGGCTTTTATGCCAACAAATCAGGAATAGTGAGAAACATGGCTCATCAGCTACCAGAGCGCTTGACCAAAAGAAGGGAAAAATTAGAAAAGTCTTGGTTTTCTTGGGCAGACACCTGGAACCTGGTTTTTGCCATTTGCCGGACAGATGACAATGATATTCTTAGTCCTCCTGTTTGCCCTATGCATTTTAAATTCCCTTGTCAAGTTTGTTTCAACCTGTTTATAGTCAATCAGATTACAGATGGTCCTGTCACCCGAAGAGTACACTTACATGCCACTGAGAGACAAAGAATCTGAAGATGATGCTCACTCCAGAATTTAGAGAGAACATCAAAGAGGGAAAATGTTGGGAAAACTCAAAATTAAAATTTATTATGTGCTTGTGCAGAGCCCCTGTAGCTAAATGTGCTTATCTACCAAGGCCCCCAGAACGCAGCCCAGATAATAATCAACTGCCTGCCTGCATTCCTGTTCTCTGTAATCTCGCTTGTATGCCTGCTTAGGTCACGTGAATTCGAAGAAGCCGAAACCAGCAACTGCCTGCTTGAAATGTATTCTTAGAAACTGGAACTTAAGAAGCCCACCTAACCCGCCTATCAAAGGCCCTGCAAACCTTTGTTCAGGGTCCAGAACTTTAGAGTGGTTAACTCATCTGGACCCACTAGTGTAATAAACTTCTGACTCTCCAGCCTCCCAAGTGTCTGCCACTTCCCTGCTGAATCTGATTCTATAACAATTTAGGCTCTGGCAAAAGTCTTGTTAAGAACAGAATGCTTTGGTTGAATTCAAAATGACTACTTTCCCAATTCCCCTGTCAGAATCATGGGGGATTTTTCTCCTATCTCCACTGCAAGAACCTGATAGGGACCTTGGAGATAAAACTCACAAACATGTGAGCCACCATCCTGAGACTGGGCCCTCTGGAGTTTTTGTCTCTTAAACTTATCTACTGGAAGCCTCCAGCAATTTGTCAATTACAGTTTGGGTTTTCCTATCCCAGCACTGGTTCCCAAGAGGTTTTTGCTCCTGGGCTTCTGCTCTGGTAACCTATGATTCTCTGTAACTGTTTTTCTCTCTAATCTGGGGGGAAGTGGTTTACCCTGTGACCCCAATTCTCAACAGATCTAAGAGGAGTTGCTGATTTTAAGCTTGCTCAGCTTTTTTTGTTGTGAAGATGGGAACAATGATTTCCAAGCTCCTTATAAGCTACACCAGAAGCTGGAAGTTTTGCTTTTAATATTTTAAAAATATTTCTCTGAATACAAACCCCCCTCTGCTTGAAATATCTGGAGGAGTTTCCTTTTCCTGACCGGACACTGGTATATGCCTTCCTACCACACTGGATCTTCCTTGCCTGGAGACATCCATTTTGGAGCTTCTAGAACTCACGCTTAAATTTTATGCTTTTATTTCTCTCTGGAAGCGTTAGCGTCTTCTGTTTATTCTTAGCCTTCTCAAATTTCATGCAATGGAGTTTAAATGTGGACAATTTATTATTGATCTAGAGTTGTACTCGGTAGGACTTTTCTGTCTGAGGACTTCTATCCTTCACCTTTGAGAAAATATCTTCTATTATATCTTAGATTATTTCCTTTCCTCAGCATTCTCTTGCTGTGGAACTGTAATAGCCACATGTTGGACATCCTGAATTGACTTACTGCATCTTTTTCTCTGACATTTTCAGTTTCTTTCTTGTTTTCATTCTACAGTCTGGGAAGTTTCTCAACTTTATTTTATTTTTTATTTATTTATTTATTTTCCCCCTTTTTTTGTCTTTTTTCATGTCCGGCAAGGGATCACAACCCTCAGTGTCGCGCCCGTACCGGACTGGGACCAGCAACGGGATCGCAACCCTCAGCGCCGCGCCCGCACCTCGCTCAGCCAGTGGGCGGGAACCGGTCTGTATGTGGGATCCGAACCCTTGGCGGGAGCGCCGCCGCACTCCCAAGTGGTGCACTGTAGCAGTGCGCCACCGGGCTGGCCCTCAACTTTATTTTATTGACCATTTTTGAGTTTTTACTTAATTTTATTGAAATGTTTTATTTAAACAATCATTTAAAATTTCTAAGATTCATTCTTTATTATCTAATTATATTTTTTTATAGCATCCAGTTTTCGTTTTACAGAGTCAGTAACTCTTCATATCCCTCTGAAGATATTAGTTAAATTTTTGAGCAATTATCTTTTGATACCAGAATTATTTCTTTTTCCTATGGGGTTGGTTGTTTTTATATTTCATATCTGTCTCTCTTGCCACTGGTTTTCCTTATGTATCTGGTGATCCTTTGTCCTTCATATTTGAGACTGAGGCACCAGGCTGGCTGTTCTGGGTGCCTGGTGTGCAGTTTGTCTGTGGTCAGTATCCCCATGAGGCCTCTCTCTTGACAGGGAGGGTGACAGGGAGCTTGCATAGGGCAGAGCTTGTGGACTGGAAACTTCATTCTGGGATGAGCAGCTGAAGGGATGGCTGGTGCATGCTAAGTGAGCAAAGCCTTATTCTAAACCAGTCGTGACAGGACAGGGCCAATTGAAAAAGTCTTGACATCCATGCCATATGCAGAACCAACTAAGCCAGAATCTCTGGGGGATGGGGTCCAGGTATCAGTGTCTTTCGAAGTTACCACGGGAACTGAATAGAAGTGCAAATTCTCAGGGACACCGCAGATCTTCGGAATCAGAAACTCTGCAGGTTGGGCCCAACCATGTACATGTTAACAAGTCCTCCAGGAGATACCAGGTGCAGTTGATCTGGAAACGTATTTCCAGCAGGAATGCTTCAGAGCAAATCAACCTACATGGGAAGCCTAGCTCTTGGGAAATTCAATTTCTCTTAAAAAGAGCGCCCCCCCCCTTAATTTTGGAGGCCAAGGGGAGGGGAGGCGCACTGAGGGAGCAGCTTCATGGACAGACTTCTGGTTAGTCCTGCCCTTTGCAGCACTCCCCTCCCCAGCTCCTCAAGTCTGCCAGCGGCAGCCTGTGCCCCCTGCAGTTCAGGAGGGGTTAGCGCCCCCATCCCCAACCCCGGCAGCAGCCTCCCCATGACAATATTCTGAGGTTTTGACTTTCTTTCTCCTCGGTCTGCTTGCATCCACTTGCTTTCCAGCTCGCAGAATCGTTTTCTCAAATCTTTTGACAGCCACTGGCCCTGTCTCCAGGCCCCCCAGGGCGGAAGCCCCTGAGTGCCAGTGCGGCTTGGATGCTTTCCTGTCTCCCGCTTTCCAGCTCGCAGTCACAGCTGTAGTTGTAGCTCATCTGTTGCTGGCTCACGCGCGTGACTGACAAGACCAAGTCTGATGACACTCTCAGGTACGTCCTACCATTTTCTCCATTTAGAAATGAGGGGCGGGAGGTGCAGAGCCGCGCAACCGCGGGCCCTCGGCTCCCTGCACTGCGCCCACCTGCGCGCTTGGGACGCCGCTGCACAGGCAGGGACCCGGGATGCGCTGGTGCCCACCTGGGCCGAACGGGAATTGCAATCTTGCAGCCATCACCCCTTCTCCCTGTCCAAAAAGCTATGGGGAAAAAAATATATATATATCTTTTAAAAGTGAAAGTGCAGGGGCCGGCCCGGTGGTGCACTGTGCTAGTGCACCGCTTGGGAAGCGCGGAGGCGCTCCCGCCGAGGGTTCGGATCCCACATACAGACCAGTTCCCGCTCACTGGCTGAGTGAGGCGTGGGGGCAACACCGAGGGTTGCGATCCCGTTGCCGGTCCCGGTCCCGGTCCGGTACGGGGGCGACACTGAGGGTTGCGATCCGCTGCTGGACACGGAAAAAGACAAAAGACAAAAAAAAAAAAGAAAAAAGTGAAAATGCATTTAAGGTTTTTTTTTTTTTTTTAATGAGAGTTTCATGGTAGCTCT
>NW_007726147.1:903428-933346 GCF_000696425.1 Galeopterus variegatus
GACACGGAAAAAGACAAAAAGACAAAAAAAAAAAAAAAAAAGTGAAAGTGCATTGGAGCTTTTTTTTTTTTTTTTTTAATGAGAGTTTCATGGTAGCTCTTGAAATAAAACTAATGTGCCACTAAATGAGTTTAGTTTTGAGATGATCGCAATAGCTCTTAGGATATGCATAGTTTCTTGGAGTCTCCCAAAACTAGGCTAGAAATCTCTGGCCCAAGCTGCAGAAAGAATATTCTCTGCCTTCCACCCCAGACCCTCTAAGGGCGCCTTGCCAGGAAGGGAGAGGAGACCCTTGGCCAGGGGGCGAGAAACACGGAGGAGGGAGCCCATTTCTCCAGAGAGTGTCAGAGGCAGGTTTTCATACCCTGGCCTCACCCAAGAAGGAGGAATCTAAACAAACTCACCTGCCTGTGGCTTCTCCCTTAGTGCCGACTGGAGGCCAGATTCACTGAATTTTCCCAGGTGAGTCTAGGTACAGCTGCAGTTTTAAGCAGAATGTTCCAAAGTCCTGTGCTTATGACAAAATGCCATATGGAGACAGAAACATCCAGCACAACCCAACTCCCAAGCACCACGGTGCTCCCAGGTCAGCCCATTTTCCACCCTTTCTCCCTGGGGGAGGCCACCAAGCTCCCTGGCTGTGGGGGAGAAAACCCACGTGTCTCACAGAAACTGTGATGTGAGTGAAGACAGCAAGCAGTAGGAAGGGCTTAGAAGTAAATCTTACGCACAGGCGTGGGGTTTCCGCAGCCCACTGCACACGTGAGCACACACACGTGCACACACATGTGCACACACACCGCTGCTGATGTGAGAGTGATGGGGCACGTGCCCGGCTGTGCACGTGGGACCAAGTGCAGGTGAGACAGCAACACTTAAAGGCCACCTGCACCCTGGAGCATCGAAACAGGGCAGGAGACCCACGGGCATCCCACACAACCTCTTGCAGAACGCTCTGGAACTGAGCGTGTCCCTCAGTGTTCCTGGAGGTGTGAGGGGCAGCCGTTTACGGTTCTTAGTGCCACTCACTGACAGAGACAGAGATGGAGAAAGAGACAGCGATGAGTGAAGAAAAGGACAGAAAGTGGAAATGTCGGACGCTGCCACAGCTCGGTAACCGCGAAGGCAACGGCAGTTACCGGACGGTTTGAGCCAAAGCGTCGCTCAGGGACAGGAACCGCAATTACTTAAATATTTAAAGCGGACGCCGTGAGAGCGGCTGTGGAGGCGGCTCTTTGTTAATATTTAACACGAGCTGGGCAGTCACTGGGAAAACAACTGTTTACAGGAGAGACTAACAAACATCCCAGATCGCTCACAACTGCGGGTGGACTATGGGGGACAAACAGCTGCTCATGTTTCTAGATTAGGCAGCTCCAGGCCACGGGGTGGGATGGCGGGAGCTGTGAACACGTGGTCCCGGCCAGCCACCCTGCCCCAGAGTCGCCGTGCTGCGCAGGAAGCCAGCCCCGCAGCTGGGCCTGGAGGTGGCGCTGGCGAGCCAGCCAGCCTGTCGCCTGGGCAGCTGGGCCTGCAGCCCCTGGCAGGGCTGTCCTCTGGCCCCAGGGTTTGTCTCAGGCAGACTCCTTGTGTCCTCCCTGTGTGAAGCCAGGGGCAGGTGCTCACAAGTGGAAGGGCTCTACCCTGTGGAAAGAATCGCCAGCCTGCTTGAGAGTCCTCCAGCTCACACGAGGGCCTTTTGGACACCAGGCCAGAGTGTCTTCCAGAGACAACACTACCTCGTTTTCAGGGAAATAGACAGAAGTCTTTTTTGTGACAGCTTCCACCTCGTGTTCCAGGCCTCTGGGAGCCCAACCATCTTTCGCTAGCTGGATAAATCAGGCCAGGAGTGAAGGATAATCCACTTACCTTAAGCCTTACTCCCCTGGGCCTACTTCCAGCCATTCAATCACCCCCAACGCCCTCCCACACAGGCCTCATGAACTACACACGGGTCACTCTTGGGCTTAACTGGACGTGGGATCCCAGTTCAGGACCCAGGGATCCTCCATCTTGAATTCTGAGGCTGTCCCTATGGCACCACGGCTGAGACCATGTGTGAGTCTAAGCAGCCTGCCCCCTGTGTCATCATCTAGGGCCTCAATTGCAAAGTTGCCCAACCCCAGACCCACAACCCTGGGCACTTTCTGGCATGCCACTGCCCACCCTGGCCAAACCACGGTTGACCTTGGCCCACTGACAACTGTCCAAACAGTTGTTTACCCGGCCATTCTTTTTTTTTTTTTTTTTTTTGTCCTTTTTGAGACCGGCCTCACCATGCTCAGCCAGTGAGCGCTGTGAGTGCACCGGTCATCCCTATATAGGATCTGAACCCGCGGCGGGAGCGCTGCTGCACTCCCAGCGCCGCACTCTCCCGAGTGCGCCATGGGCTCGGCCCTGGCCATTCTTTATAATGGCTGAAATGCTGAACAGTATCCTGCTCTAAGGAATCTGCACTAGAACTGGGGCCCTGCATGTTCATCCCTGTTGAAATAATTTTTAGTTTATTAGAGCCAATGCTTGGATATATATTAGGCCTGGGTTTCACAGTGTGAATCTAATTTATTTTCTGAGAGCGACTGGCATGAGGCTGTCTAAGGTATCAGTAGAATAGTGCTCTACCTTTCTCTGTTCACAGCATAGTTCTGAATACTAGAAATCTGAAGGAACATTTGAAGGGTTAAAAAAAATCAAACATTAAAGCAGTCAGCAGTGATTCCACCTCTACCCACGGGGGCCCATAGAAATGTCCGTGGCCACTCAGCAGTCACTGGTCTTCTATTTTATGGTTGTCCAGCATCAGAACGGCCTTCTTGTGTTTGGAAGTCAGCTGTCTTGGTGGGAGGCAAGATCCTGCTTCCCTCTATGGAAACCTAAAAGGCCAGAAATGTGCTCTTCTTGTCCCCTGGAGGGGAGCAGGGCTCGGCAGACATATGCCCCCAGCAGGACTCTGGCCATACGTCAGTGCTCTGGGTGCAGGGAGCAGTGGCATGTGGGTGCTCAGCACCAATATCATCCAACACGTATCCTGGGGCTGTGGCTGTGGCCACCCAGCACCTCTAGGTTCCTGACCAGGTTCCCAAAGTGACTCTGCAGCCAGTTATCTGTAGGCCACTTGATATCCTTTTAATACATACCTCTTCCAGTGATTGACCAGATTGCTTTGCAGGCAGGGGCCCTGCTGGGCATGGTCAGGGTTTGGCCCTATGCTGCTGTTTGAGGACACCCCCTGTCCTGGCAGTGCCCAGCTGATGCAATGCCCAGCTCCAACCTCTTTGACCATGTAAGGCACAGCCTGCCCTGCCCTCCGCCTCCACCTCGTACCCCCTCCCTCTTTGGCATTGTGATGGACTCAGTTGCCCCCCAAATTGCACACATCAATCAAAATTTGGCAGCATGCTCACGAAGGGAGGGTGGCACCTGGGATGCCACCGTGTTCTGGAGCTGGTCATAGTGAGTTGGAACAGGGACCGAAGCCTGGAATCACCACGGGCTGACTGTCGTTCAGCTTGTTGTTTTGTGTGAGTGAGGTCCACTCTGGAGCTTGTATTTACCTCTGGCCTGTGGGCTCATGAT
The DNA here is from genome assembly GCF_000696425.1 of Galeopterus variegatus. Taxonomy (NCBI): domain Eukaryota; kingdom Metazoa; phylum Chordata; class Mammalia; order Dermoptera; family Cynocephalidae; genus Galeopterus; species Galeopterus variegatus. The sequence continues at coordinate 907,005 of NW_007726147.1, forward strand.
CTCCTGGGGGTGTTGGCTGCCCTGTTTGGGGACAGATAATGGGAAAGGTGCTGAAGCCCAGACTCCGAGCTGGTGTCTGTATCCCTCCTGGAGGGTTTTTGAGAGGGAGGGGATAAGCCCTAACACCACAGGGTTACTGCTGACCACCCTTATCTGCCATTGCTAGAATTTTCCCTAAACTCATAGTTGTAGGTGGCCCTGGAAGGAGACAGGTTTTTCTTGTCACTGCTTGCCAACTGGCCAGAGCAGAGGAGGGAGGTGAGGAGGGGGTGTCTAGGGAAGGCGGATCTGAGTGTACTGGATTCCACCAAGCAGGACCAGCGCCTACTCTGATCAGACCCTGCCTGACACGAGGCGTCCAGGCTGGGGCTGCTGGTCAATATCTTAGAGGAAGGAGACAGGCTGGGACCTCCCCAGGTCAATGTGGGGCAGAAACAGGGACAGAACTTCCGAACTCCCCCCAGCACTGCCCCTCCACCTGCTGCCTCTGCCCCAGCCCCTCAGTGCCCCCCCATCCCCACCCCTCATGGTTCACAACAGCCCTAGTCTCCCCAGGACTTTCCATTTCCTCGTTCCCTCTCTGTTCTGAGATCGGTGCCCGGTGGGGGGGAGCAGCATGCTTGTTCCCCAACTTGTCCAGACAGGCCAGAGTCTGTCGCTTTCCCTGTATCCTCAAGCCCGACTTGATTCCCAGCCCAAGGTGCACGCTGACAGTGTTACTACAGACCACCGTCATTTTCTGTTATTTTCTATTCATCAAATGTTGGCCAAATAAATAAATGAGTGAAGGAAGGAACGGACCCCCCACCGAGCACTCACATGAGGACCTCCCATAAACTGGGCCTCTTCGTCCACCCATTCCTGGCTCTGTTCTCTCCTGAAAACTTTCCCCCCCCACCCCCAGTCTGAACTTAGCTGGCCAGACGAAGGACAACTGGACCTGGATAAAGTCACATGAGTCCGCTTAATGTGGGCCAAATTTAACAGTCAATAGTAGAAAAAAGGGGAGGGGGGCTTGTCTGGAATGTTATTAGAAAATGAAACAAAATAGTGAAAATTTATAAAAATGTGTCAATAACATGTTCATTTTGTCGTATATTTTTAAAAAAATTACCTGATATGCAACTTTGAGCTAATTATTAAAAGGAGGGATGAAGGAATCTATTGTTAGTTAGTTTTGGGCATAATTTTATATGCTCCTGCAACATTAATAGGAAATACAGTCTCCAATACTGCTTGCCATGTGCCAGGCACGACACATGCGTACGTATATACCCGTTCAATGCTCACAACTGTCATGTGAGACGGATGCCATCACTACCGCATTTCACAGATACTGCTGAGGCACAGACAGTGTAAGTGCCTTGCCGGGTCACACAGCCCGTGTTAAGAGGGTGGGGGCTGAGCACTTGGCCACCTGGGAACTTCTGTGTCCTCCACTTCCGGTTTGACTTCTGCATCTTGATCACAAGGAGGGTCGGTCAAGGGCCCATCGGTTTTCCCCAGGGCCACTTTGAGTGCTCTGTCCTGGAAGCTCTTCCCTTTGGAAGTGCTGAGCGGGCTGCCGTCGTTTCTGTCCACCCTCTCCTCTTCAGATGCTAACTGGCTTCCCTGTGGTTTCTGGGACGGGTGCGTGTGGCTCCAGAGCTCTGCACACTTTGCATTTCCTGGGCATTGCCCTGAGCTGTGCTGTGTTCTTCCGTGTGTGACACCCATCAAGGGACAGATTGACTCTGACACTGAAGATGGCAAGATGAGGGCCCAGAGATGCTGCAGTGGGACCAGTTTTATAGGTTGTTCAGTTGCTAGGAGTCGGCTTGGTGTCCAACCCTGTTCCGGCCCCTGGGGACACGGTGGTGGACAAGACAGGCCCACCCTGCTGTTACCATGCAATGGACATTCTGCTGCGTTCTAATGGGGGCAGAGTACACAACACACATGCACACACACACACACACACACACACACACACACACACACACACACACACACGAGAAGGGACCACCCGGGGGTTGCAATTTGAATAGGTGGGCCAAAGAGTTCCTCTCCAAGACAGGGAAGTCTGAAGACACCATGAAGGGGATGAGGAGGGCAGCCCCAAAGGGAACAGTGATGCCTTGAGGTGGCGGTGGTGGGAGGGAGAGCCAGCAGAGGGGCAGAGTTCAGGGCATGATGTCACTGCGGCCAGTGCAGGGGCTTGGCTCTGCCTCTGCATGGGACAGGGAGCTGTGGGGGACCTCTAACAGCCTCTGTGTGAAAGGGCCACCCTTTCTGTGTGTCAAAGCGAGACTGCAGGGGCATGGGTGGACGCAGGGAGGTGCGGTGAGGCTGTTTGCAATGACCCAGGCAGGAGGCAGTAACAGCAGGGACCAGGTGGTGGTCATTGCGGGGACAGTGAACCCACAGGATGTACTTCAGAGGCAGAATAAAAGGGTGTGAAAGAAGGGGAGTCGAGGTGACTCAACTGTGTGGCCTGTGCGATGCAACCATCATTCCCTGGGACAGGGAGGAGCTGATGGAGCAGGGCCGAGGAGGGTCAGATCCGGACACGGTCGGTGCACGCACCTTCCGACCTGGGCTGCAGATCTGAGTGGCCCGGTGCACGCAGGAGGGAGACAGGTCAGGCCAGGAGACCTCGTGGGCTCACCAAGGGAGCGAATGCTGATTAAAGAGGGAAGAGGCTCTGGCTGAGCCCTGGCCATCACTGCCGAGGGCAGGAAGGAGCAACCAGCTGGGCCCAATGCCACGCAGAGACCAGCAGGAGCCTAGAGATGGACCAATGTTTCTAGCAGGTGGGGACAGTGCTGACCTGTGGAGGGGGTGGAAGCCAGACTGCTTTCTGGAGAGAAGAGAAGAAGAGGGATTGGAGACAGCAGGGGCAGACAGTTCATCAAGGAGTTTTCTGGAAAGGGAAAGAGAGAGGGGGCAGTAACTGGAGGGGAAATGACTCAAGGGGGGACTTTTTTTTTTGACATTCATCTTTTAAGACATGAAAAAAGAGAAGTAACGAGGCGTTTATTGCCAGTGGACAGGATCCAGGAGGGAGTTAGAAATTGCCAGGGCCTGCGGAGGGATGTCCCCAAGCAGCCAAGAAGGAAATGATATCCAGGGCCAAGAGGAGGCTCTGGGCACCATGGGAGGGTGGGCAGCGCGTCCCCACTGCAGAAGGAAAGGCAGTGGGAGCTGCGGGCGCACCTTCTCATAGCCTCTGTCTTTTCAGGGAAGTGGGGACAGCCTCATCAGCTGCAAAGTGAGGATGTGGCAGGAGGGAACACACCCCAAATCCCAAACAGCTTGCTCATCTGGTGGTGCATGTGTGACCACCATGTACTCTGTTCACGAGCAGATGTCCTTAGTGGACCCTGGACCAAGTGTGGTGGATGGAAGTCACTGAAGGATGCTTGGTGACCCTGGAGAAGGGGCGGCCCAGGACCCACAGCCTCCTCTGGCACTGGGAGGTCACACAGAGCAGCCTTCTCTGTGCAGGCCCAGCGGGCCTAGGCCAGTGCAGAGCTGTCAGAGCAATTTGGGGACATAACTGGGGAAGGTCGCAGAGAGGGAGAAAGGACATCGGTCAGATGTGTGCGTCATTCCCAGCTGGCCTCGTGCCAGCTCTGGGACCTGGGCCCAATGACCCAGCTCTCTCTGGCCTTGTCCCCTCGTCCGTGCCTTCCTCATGGGCAGTGTTCTGTGAGCTCACATGAGTGAAATGCCTGTCACTTCCCATCCCACTGGCGTGAATCAGCTTCTCCAACTCCATCAGCTTCCAGAGATTAAATGATTACCCAAGGCCAGGGAGTGGGGTTCCCGCCCAGCACCCAGGGCTCTCGATTCTCATCCAGCTTTGTCCCCTCCAGCATGCTGCCTGTCCACATGGAGACATCCAGAGCTGTCTCATGACTGGGCAGAGGGGCACAACCTCGGGGGGCTGACAAGGATGAGTGGCAGGCATGCCCCCCTGGAGGCATCTCCTGCAGTGTCTGACAGGAGACAGGGATGCAATGACTGCCCAACATGGCAGGGGGCAGAAGGGGCAGTGGGTCCTGTCACCGTGGCAGTGTGGTTCTGCATACTACCACAGGTGCCCCGATGGCTACTGGGCAGGCCGGGGACCAGACCCACCTGACGAGCCAGGTGCTCCAATCTCTGGATCCCAAAGGCTGTTATTCCCAGTTCCAGAAGGCAATTGGGATCAATTGATCATTCTGTATTCCTAAAAGGTGCTGCCTGCTGATGCCCTTCCTGGAAATGTGCAGGGGCTGAGGTTAAAATCTGCAGGCTGGCTTTCTCACCTGCCAGCTGCTGCCTCCGGGAACATTGCAGTGGGTGAGGGAGGCGTTCTCATCCCATGATGAGTGACTGCCTGGGCCTCCCTTTCATGCTAGCCCTACCTGTGTCCCCAAGACAGCACCCCTTAGCTGTCCCCTCCACTCCCACCCACCAGGGGAGCCAGATGATCTGGAAGGGGCTTCTGAGGGCTCCCTTTCAATGCTATTTAAGGGGGCAGGGGCTTCCTCTCCACCTTTTCTTGCTTCCATTTTTTCCCATTTATCATGTTCCTTCCTTTACACGATGTTTTCTCCGATCCCAGCTTCAGCTTTAGTGGATAGCTTCCTTCCTATTTAAACTTTAAAAAGAGGAACTCCAACTCAACATACAAATGAGGAATGTAGCTAAAAATGAGAGATGTAAGGAGAAGCTTTTTTTTTTAAGTCAGTGCAAATATTTTTGGAATTTAATTTTCCTTAGAAAAAAACGCCTTGCAGACAGAGAGTCTGCATCCTGTGTTTGGGCACCAGTGGCCTCTGCTGTCTTTATTTGTAAACCCGACATGGTGACATATGACTCCACACACCGTCCCTTCCCTCCTGGCACAATTAGAACAGGGGCTCCTCTCTTCCCCCCGCCAGCCCCCTCTCTTTCTCCCTCCCTTCTCCATGTCTCTCTCCTTTCCTCCCTTTTATCTTCTTGCATGACTGTGGCAAGCTAGATGACACCTTATAGGAAACACTTAGCACTACCAGACAAGGAGAGTCTATGGAGTGGGGCCGGCCACTTCATCAGGCGCGTTCCCAGAACGGCACAGACAGGCGGCAAGTGCCAGGAGCCATGCGAAAGGGGGAGGCAGGCTGCACTCTGCTCAGACTCGGTGGATGTCAGACTCTGACAGGGAAGTCAACCTGGCGGCCGAGAGGGCCCATCTTCGCTGGCAACCAGTGCTGTCAGCCCACCAGCATGCCCCAGTCTGGTCCCCAAGAAGTCTGGGGTTGGGGTGAAGGCGTCCAACAGTTTTCAGGAGAAAGGATGGCAGTAATGGTGCTCTCAGCCCAGGATCATTCAATTTTCCTCAGTGGAAATTGTAAAACCCCTAACGGTCCAGCCACAGGTTATTGGTTAAATAAACTATGATGTTTCTATGCATGTGCGAACTATGCAGCCATTCAAAGTGAAGACTGGCATGGGAAACCGGTAATAGTGCATCTGGGAAACGCAGGCTAAGAAACTCATCCTTGGGAACAGAAGCCAGGATAGATTATACTTCCGGTGGGTATGGACTAGCAAGAGATCTAGAGAATCCTGGAGCTGCTGGAAAGTTCTCTATCTTGATGGGGTGAGGGCTACACAGGAGTCTGCACTTACCAAACCACTGAGCTGTACACTTGTGTTAGAGCCCTGCACCATGCAACTGTTCTACCTCAATAACGAAGTAGCAAACTGAAGTAGTCTATGAAGTTGTATGTGTAGTACAAAAAGTTTTCTAAAATTTAATGTGGCAGTTGTATTTTCCCAAAATAGCCATAGCAATATTTCTGGTCCCAAACATTCTTCCGGAACCTTGCCACTCTCCATCCAGAGGTGGAATCTCTCTTCCCCCCCTCTATTCTGGCAGGCCCATATCTAACTCCTGAGGCCAGGTCAGAACAGCTGTTCTCACCTAAATCTCCTGCCTCTCGGGAGAGTAGCCCAGGGAACCCAGGTACCATGTTGTGAAGAAGCCCTGACCACTTGACGAGACCAATGACAGCAGCTGACGGTCAGCACCAGTGGCTGGACATGTGAGCAAACAGCCTTCAGATGATTGCAGGCCTTCGAGAGTTCCAGTTGAGGCCTCAGCCATTCCGGAGCAGAGCCGAGCCTTCCTCACCGTGCCCCGTCCTCATTCCTTTCCTGGCCCACAGAATAAGAAGTGGTTGCCTGACACCGGTCAGTTTTGGGATTACCTGTTACACAGCCGTTATAAGTGGAAGAATGTGTATGTTTGTGTGTGCGTGCAACTGGAGGACATTTCTGAATATCTGAATAGAGGGACTGGAGCTACTATATATTGGTTTCCCCATATTTTCTAATGTTTCTCCAGTAAGCTGGTTTTGTTTATGTTATAAAAATAAGACAAATCATAAATGAGTTTCTCACATGGAAACAGGACTGCAGCACACGTTCAAGCGCACTGTGCCAGCCCTCCTGCTGCGGGGGCAAGTCTGCAGAACAGTCGGGGAGGGCACCATGGGCTCCCGCGGCGGGGACGCTGCTCGCAGCTGGAGTGGCGTCTGCACCTGTGCTTGTTGGACAGCAGTCAGCGCTTGCAGAGGGGCTTGTGGGTGCACGTGTGTGTGCAGGCAGAGGTGGGAGGGGGCTCTTGCTGGGCCAATAATGCATTCCTGGCTCAACTTTTCCTCTCCAAATACCTTCCAAAAATCAAGTTAATTAAGGGACCTAGTCTCAATCGCTGCCTCTAAGAACAGTATTAAAATATTCATATAAACACCCACATTTTGAGTTTTAGGACAGCAGATTGCTAGGTGATGAGACAAACAGACTTCAGCAGAAAACACCATTCTGTGCACGCCCCAGCCGTGGGGTGTAAGAGTCAAGGCAGGGCCTGCCTCGCAGTATCTGAGAAGCATGGGGTGGGGACTCTTGCCATTTTTTTCCCTATGCCAGGGTGATATCTCCTATGCCCCCCTGTCTTATCCCTGTCCTACCTCCCACTTTCCACATTCCCCTGCGGTATCCTGCTGTCTGCAGTGTTTGTTCAAGAGGCAAAGCAGCTGCTCATTAAAGCTTCTCAACCAGGGGAGACCTCTTTGCTAAGGACTCATCCTTCAGTGGAAACAGAGGAGCTGAGCCTTTCTTGTCTTTCCATCCTTCTTTGCCCCTCAGTATTTACCATGCTTGAATTTCCAAAAAAATGAACTAAGCATGTGTTGACAAAAACACATGGTATGAACCACGGGGCCCAGGAGGACGCTCGCACTTTGGTTTCAGCTTTAGTTTCCTGGGGCTCCCCTCTAAATGGGGCCCCTTCTCAGCCAGTGCTCAGGCCAGGGAATGTCTACATCTGGGGTATGTCTGGGAGTGGGGGCATTCCAAGGGGTGGCTGTGGCCTCTGTGTGGACTCCCTGTGTGCCAGCCCTTCCTCCAGCCAGGCCCCACCTCATGGCCTCTCGCACAGCTGTGAGAAGGGCCTTCACTCAGCACAGGAGGCCTCACCACACCCGCACCCAGAGCTGAGGGGCAGATACCTGCCTGGCCAGCTGAGCTGTGTTCTGGAAGGACTCTGTCCACAAGAGTGAAGGGCATGGGGGGCGACAGTCAGGTTAAGGGCAGGTGTCCATCTGTGGGGAGGGATGGGTCTGAGTGGGGACTCCCAGGGACCGGCGGGGCAGGAAGGACTCCTGCCCGCATTGGCCCTGCCCTCTGTCCCTTGTCCTTTCTCTTTCTTCCCTTCCCTTTCATGCATTTATCAAACCACGTGTTGTGCTCTGTATCTTATCTTAGGAAGTACAATACAAGCGACAGCTAACGTTTCTTGAACACGTTTCATGTGCCAGGCCCTTTTCCTAACGTTGACTTACTCCCTACCAACAGGTCGGTGCTACTCTAGCCCTTTTACAGCCGAGGAAACCGAGGCTCTGGGGAGGTAAGTAGCTCAGCTAGCAGGTGAGAGGATGGGATTTGAGGCCAGGCAGGCCAGCTCCAGAGCCCACACGCCAAACCGAGACTCCACACTGCCTAGAGCTTAGTGCTCAGTAGTTTTTATTTTACTCAAAAGAGAAAAAGGTCTAGAGGTCATGTGTGACAAGTAGCCTTTTTGTTTGTGTGGAGTGCCGAGTGGACTTTCCCCTCGGAGCCCCTCTGCAGCTGAGCCACTGGTATTCCCTATTCCACAGGGACGGGGGATTATTGCAATGACCAGGAGCCCGAGAGACCCAGTCCTCGGAGAAGCTCATGTTCATGTCCCTGGACTGATGAAAACAGGGAAGGCTTCACCTTAGACAACATTTTCCACAGTGGTGGTTAAAGCCAGAAGGATTCCCGAGGCAGTTCTCAGTTAATAATAAACGGGCACTGCCCAAGAGTCCCACCACCCCCTCCCCATGCTCCAGGATTTCACCCATTTCTGTCCAGGCCACCTCCCAGCCCTGCCTGTGCTCCTAATGAGAACGCATGACAGAACCCTCCACTTCCTGGTGAGAGAACGGGAGACCTTATCTAAAGACAAAGTCTCTGACGGTCTGATGCTGTCCAGCCCAGCCCCTGCATGTACCCATCCACGTGACGTCAGCCTGTGGTTCCTGGGACTCTGTGCTGCTTGACACGTCGTGGCCACTGTGGCCAGAGGCCAGTGCCCCAGTGTCACAGACCCCCCTGCCCACTGAGACTGACTGAATGGCCAGTTCCAAGTGACCATCTGTGTGGGTGAAAAGGAGTCTGAAGGGAAAGCCAGTCTCCAAATAACAATATGGAAAAAATGTTAGAGACAAGCACTAACCTGGGATTGCTGCAAGCCTCATTCATTAAAATAAAAGTAAGGAAAATTGGCATGGAAGTAAGGAAAATTACAGGGTATTTCCTGCAAGGAATATATGGGACATCCTTGGAAATTTCTTGAGGCATAATAAGTTTACTGTTCCTCTTCTTAAAAAAAAATCTTACTGTGGCTCACCTGTCCCCCCTCCCCCCGCAAAGCAGTTATTTATAGGCGTAAAAAATTCCCTGTTTCGAGCAACTTAAGAGAACAAACACTGCTGTGAGTGTCTCCCCTAGCAGAGAAGAATTTGGCACATGGTCAGGATCTGAGGTTTGCTTGTAGCCATTAATTGCTGTATAAAGCCTTTGAAAAAAGTCCTGTATCTGGGTGTCTCAGCTATAAAAGACCATTTAGAACCAGTGGGAAGCTGGTCTTTAAGTTCCTGTCGACAGAGACTCCAGTCTCCAAGCAGGAACTTCCAGTTACACATTTACTGGATAAATGTACAGGGGCTACATGGGGGGTAATTAAATATGAAAAATCCCTCTTTGAACCTACTATTGTGGAATGCCCAAATATGGACCCAGAAGTGCCACCTTTGTGACCACAAGGGAGCCCAAAGAGAATTGCTGCAAGATTGAGGAAATCAGAAAGGTTTCTTTCTTCCCCTTCTCAATTAAGAATGCTTTGACCTACTCTCTTATTTTAAAATTACTAATTAAATACCTAAGTACAGCTGTTTTGGAAAAGACCAAGAAAATTATTTAGAAAGCAAACACCTAAAATAAACTCAGACATAAACTCATTCTGCTGTAGAAGATGCTGCTGTTGTGTCCTTTACATGAGACAGATGATGAAAGAACAGGGTTTACTAGATGATATATCCAGGCCGGGTTGCTTGGCATAGGATGCAGTCAATGTCAAAACAATCATCCTTGACCCTCCAGAATCTGGCACCCCCTGGGGTGGTCAAAAGTTTGGGGCACCTTGAGCCCCACAGGCTGAAATATGAAGTGGCTCCCATCAGTAGGGGAACTGATGTTGGATTCCATGATAAGGAGTGAACACTGAAGTCTGGACATGTTTTAATTGCCCAGGTTGCTGGGTGAATCTGTCACAGAGAGACTGCAGTCCAAAAACTCATCAACAGCACGGCAAATTTTCCAATTTCTATCCATCAGATCTGTTGGGCAATGTTTAATACATATGGCCCAAGTGCAGGCTTGCCCTAAAAACATTCTGTTGAGTAAATACAAATATCTAGTAAGCATATAAAATAAGGCTTCACCTCACTAGGGGTCAAAGACAGGTAAAAATTAAAGCTCCACCTCATTCTAAAACTAGCAAATGGCAAAGATACAAAGATGGAGTATCTTTGGTACAGACGGTGACACCCAGCTTTGGTGAGATGTGGAGAAACATGCGCTTGTCCACAACCAAGAGCAAAGATTGCTGCCGCCTTCCTGGAGGGCGTTATGGCAATATTTTCAGAAGCTTTAAAAATATGCAAACCAATTTGTACTTCTAACAATGTTGGACCAGCTTGTTTCAGCTCTCCCATCAAGAACAACAAGAAAAGCTGGATGAAAACATATAAACCACCTGCTTGAAGGCATTGGAGTAACTCCAGGGCAGCGAGGACCGGAAAGGTCAAGATCCTAGAGGATCTTATCAGGAGGATAAGCCTGAAATTTGGTGCCTCTTTTTCTCTTGAGGCATTTGCCAATTCACAAACTGTAGCTGAGAGGTTGAGAAGCTGCAACCAGCAGTGACTAGGAAGCTGAAAAATTGGGCAGAACATTGGCAATTGCACAGGACAGGAGGACAAAAACTGGATCAGAGGATGTGCAAAGGAGGAGTTGAAGTAGACGCCCCAGGCTTTCATTTTGGAGTCCCAAAGAGCTATCTAGGAAACCAACCATTCTGGTTTCTCTGGGATAGTCCTGGTTTTATCACTGAAAGTCCCCTGTCCCAAGAAACCCCTCAGTCCAAGGCAAATTAGGATGGTTGTCATCCTTGATACACCCTGGGACCAAGGCTGATGTCCAGATTCAAATCATTTTAGTTCCTGATGAGTTAAGTAACCTTTCCCTTCCTTAGTGTCCACCAAAGCAAAAGTAAATCTCTGGAGAAAGATATCTAGGTTCTCAAATCTTCTCTTCAATTTTCATATGCAATGTCTAACATTTAATAAAAAATAACCAGGTATGAAAAATGACAAGGTTGAAATAAGAGGGAAAAAACAAACAATAGAAACAAATCCACTGGAGATTCTGATATTGGTGTTATCAGGCTTTTAAAAACTTTAAACTAACTGAGATTACTATGTTCCAGAAATTAAATGACAAGATGGATATTTTCACAGCATCCTGGAAGCAATAAATGGAAATGTTTGAACTTAAAAATGTGGCAAGTAAAACTAAGGCAATAGTTAAGTTTAACAACAGATTAGACACAGTTGAAGAAAATAAGTAATTGTGAAGGTAGGTTAGAAAAATATATCCAGACTGAAGCGTGAAGAGAAAAAAAAGAGAGAAAAATATGGAAAAGATTTTAAGAGAAAATACATAGTTAAGATCCCAGAAGGAGAGGAGAAAAAGAATGGGGCACAAGAAGTAATATTTGAAGTGACAATGGCTAAGAGTTGTCAAAAAATGATGAAAGGCAGAAAACCACAGATTTAAGAAGACCTATAAAGCCCGAGCAGCATACATGAAAACCACACCTAGACACATCATAGTAAAACTGCTGAAAACCAGAGAAAATCCTAAAAGTAGCCATAGAAAAAGCCATATTTCTCTCAAAAGAAACAATGAAAACGAATGGACAGTGGAACCATGTGTTTGAAGTACTGAAAGTAAGTTACTGCCAACCTAGAGTTAAACACCCAGCAAGAATAGCCTTCAAAAGTGAGGGCGATGTGAAGACATTTTCAGACACATGAAAATAATTCTTCGCCACATTACCTGCACTAGAGAAACTAGGAAAGGTTTTCCAATTTTCAGGATGCGTGTGATTAGACTGGACTCACCTGGAAAATCCAAGATAATCGCCCCGTCTCAAGCTCCTTACCTATAATCACACGTGTGAAGTCGTTTTCGCCCTGTGACATGGCTTAGTCACGGTTCTGGGGATTAGGATGTGGGCGTCTTTTGTGGTGGGAGCCATTCATTCCATTTACCACAATCCTAATAGCTACCAATTAGTGAGTAGTTGTTATCGTCAGGGTTAAACTAAGCACGTTATAGAGGTCATCTCGTTTAACCCAGTCCCAGACCCTTGAGGCGGGCACTATTGTTATCTTCATCGGGTGGACGAGGAATCCAAGGCTGAGAGCGGCCGTGCGGAAGTCAAGGCTAACGTCCTAACACACGCGGGCAAAACCGAGCGTCTTCTTGTTTTATTTGTGTGTTTAAAGACAACACTATCCTTAATGGAGATTCAGAACTCTCTGGGGAAGTGCCGTTTATGAACGCTGAGCTGGCCCGCTCTGTTTTGAATCCTCAGCATTTGCTGAGTGGCGTGACATCCTTGGCTGCAAGGCCGTCGAGCTGGGCGCTTCGGACGGCAAGGTGGGTGCTGGGGCCGCCAGACCGCCGAGGTTGGCGTGGTTTTCCTGGAACCACACATGGCTCTGTGTGACTTGCAGATCCCAAAGAGTGCTTGTGAAAGCTGGTAGGTGTGCACTTGGGCCCTCCTAGAAAACTTTTTCATAAAAGAAAAAAATCTTTTAAAGAGGCCCAAGTGACTCAGCCCTGAGTGACAGTCATATTCAGCTTCAGGGAGGTTTCTCCACAGGCTCTCTTCTGTGGACATGGAGGTCAAGCACATGGCCCTGGCCAAGCACGACAGAAGCTTGAACACAGCCTCCAGGAAGAAGGGCTTTATGCCCTCAGGTGTTGGGTTGCCCTTCAGCGGGGGAATAAAGGAAACTATAAAAGGGTCAAGTCCAGGTGTCCTTCTGGTGCCTCTGGGGCAGGTGGACTTTCTCTTCTCCAGAGGAACTAAAACAAGGTGATGTTGGCATCCCTGAAGAGCAGGGTTGCCAGATTTAGAAGGAAAAAAACAGGATGCCCAATTAAATTTGATCTGGATTGCATTTCAGATCAACAATGCATAATTTTAGTGTGTGTTCCCAAAAATGCATCGTTCCATACTTCCATAAACACAAAAATTATTTGTTGTTTGTCTGAAATTCAAATTTAACCAGGCATCATATATTTTATCTGGCAGCCCTACTCAGGAGGGAAGGCATACGTTTCTAATTCAGGCACCAAATTCCATGAATCCAAGCCTCGTGCTTTAGTCTCCCTGACTTGAGGGGAAATAGTTCCATGTCTGTCCTCTGTGTCTCATGAAGCTCTTTTCCTCCTCCCTCTTTGCTGCCAATATAAGTGCAAGACCTAATTCATGTCTTGCCTTGCCTCTTCCTCCAGAAAGTCTCTCCTGATTGTACTTCACCCATTAAGCTCATGGCAGAGGGAGGCCTCTGATGTCCCCAGGATTGGGCACTATCCTGGGCTTACAGCCTGATAGGAGAGGCAGAGCTGTAAACTGAAATCTGCAGAAACTGCATAAAGCATGAAAATGCTTTATGAGATGTAGCAGGAGATAGGAGGTGGGGAGGAAATGATGATTTAAAAACACAAGAGACTGTCCACTTCCACCTTTGATGGGAAGAGGTATCTTCTGCTGGAACTCAGGTAGAGCTCTAGAGTCAGTAGATCTCTACCTGAGTTCCAATGAGGAAGGAAGGGGGACGTAGGGGTGAGTCCTCGGAGTTCCCGCAGGCCCCCCCCCCACTCCTCCAGGAGGCGCCCCTACTAGGTGCAGAATCCATTAGTGAGTATTTGGATACACAAGGGTAGGCCCAGTGTTGAGTGAGGGCAAATCCCTCTGTCTAAACAAGCTTGAGGACATGAGGGTATGGGGAGATAGGAGGTGAAAGAGTCACAGGCTGCAGTGGCAGGGTGAGGGCAGTCCAGCCACCAGGGCATTGGGGGATAGAGGTGTCTAGGTTCCAGCTCCCGCAGTTCCACAGGATAAACCCTCCTGGACCCACAGCTTCAGCAAAGACCGCTCTTTACTCTTGTGGGTAAAACACTCCCATAAAGGAGGTTGGATTTCACTTCTTGAGCCCTGCAGGGCAGAGAGGAGAACAGATCCACCAGGTGATGGAAGCAATCACAGAATCAGGACCGAGAAATCAGGGCCCCCATAAGAAACCAAGTGTAAACAGACACCTTGAGGAAAGCATCAGATGTCTGACAGACCATGGGATGGGGGAACAAGCCAATTTTTGTGAGCCTCAAAGGACAGGTGGCCTCAGCTGACACCTCGTTTTGCAGAAGAATGTATTAGATACTTTAGGCAGGGAAGGGCATAACTCTATGACTGTGGGAGTCTGAAGTTTCTGCTTCTGAAGTGGAATGTTAAAGGAGCTGGCGGGGTCAGGTGGAGAGAGGGAGAGGGGCAGGTGATGGGGTGGTCATGAGACAGCAGGCGTCTGAAGGCACTCTGGTCATGGGCAGCTCCTGAACAGGCATTTAGTTCATTTGGTGGTTGGGTGGGCTGCATGGTAGGATGGGGTTGAGGGCAGAGCATGGATTTTTTGGCAATTATGAATAAAGCTGCTCTAAATATTCACAAACAGGTGGTCCATATGTTTTTATTTCTCTTAGGTAAATATCTAGGGATACAAATACTAGGTCATATAGTAAGTGTACATTTGACTTTGTTACAGTCTGGCAAACTTCTTTCCAAAGTGGTTGTAGCATTTTGCATTCTCACTGGCCATGTATGAGAGTTCCAGTTCCTCCACATTCTCGCAGCACTTACTATTGTCAGTCTTTTGAATTTTAGCCATTCTAACAGGTATTGTAGTGGTGTCCCATGAGGTTTTGATTTGCATCTCCCTAATGACTAGTGATGTTGAGCATTTTTTCATGTGGTTATTTGCCATCTGTATATCTTCTTTGGTGAAGTGTCTATTCAAATCTCTGGCCAATTTTTTATTGAGTTGTTTATCTTCTTTATGGAGTTATAACAATTCTTTATGTAATTTGAATAATACAAGTCCTTTGTCAGATATGCACTTTGCAGATATTTTCTCCCAGTCCATGGTTTGTCTTTTCATTTTTTAACAGTGTCTTTTGAGGATCAAAAGTTTTTAAATTTTGACGATTTCTCATTTGTCAATTTTTTCTTTTATACTTTGTGCTTTTTGTGTTGTAGCTAATAAATCTTTGCCAAACACAAGTTCACATAGATATTCCCATTTTCTTCTCAAAGTTTCAAAGTCTTGGCACTTAAATTTAGGTCTATAATCCCCTTCAAGTCAATTCTAAAATCGAGTGAGGTGAGAGTTGAGGTTCATTCCACATGGACATGCAATTGTTACAGCACCACTTTTTAAAAAGAACAGAGATCTGTTTCACTGAAGTGTAAAGTGCGTGCAAAAAAGTATACACATCACAAGTGTACACCTCAGTGAGTTGTCACAAACTGAACACAACTGTCTTGTCAGCCTCCAGATCAGGAAACAGACCATTTCCATGTCCCTAAAACCCCCCTTATCTTCCCTTCCAGTTACTACTCATTACTCACCACCACCCCTGCCCCTTGGTTACCACTGCTCTGACTTCTAACAGCAAAGAATAGGTTTGCCTGTTTTTAAACTTTGTTTAAATGGAATCATATAGCATGTCTTCTTTTGTGTCTGTATTTGTTCACTTAACAATCTATTGGTGCCTGTTGTTGTAGGCCATTGATTGTATTCCACTGAATGACTATACCGCAATTTATGCATCCTTTCTGTTGTTAATATGCATGTGTGTAGTGTCCAGTTTGGAGCTCTTATGAATAGCGCTGTAGTGGACATCCTAGCACATGCCATTGAGTGTACAAATGCATGCCTTGCTGTTGGACGTACTCCTGGGAGTGGAATTGCTAGGCCATAGGTTTTTTGTATGTTCTGCTTTAGTGGACACAGCAAAGACTTCTCCAAAATTGCCACACTACTTTCCATCCCCAGCTATCTGTGCAGGAGAGTTCTGGTTGCTCCATCAACACTTGGAATTGTCCATCAATTTTATTTACCCATTCTAGTCAGTGTGCAGCAATGTCTCATAGTCTTTCGTTTGCATTTTCCTGATGACTAACAAGGCTGAGCCCCTTCCCATATTTTAGGAAACAAGTGAAAGGGGATATTTTGATATGTTCTTTTGTAAAGTGTCAATTGAGTCTTGTTCATTTTATGTTGGGCTTATTTGTCTTTTTCTGCTCGATGTGTAGGAGCTATGTAGGTATTCTGCTTAGAAGTCCTTTGTTGCACTTATATATTGCCAATAGATAGTGCTGACATTCTGCTCTGCATATTGTCCTTTGAAGAATTTGTCTGAAGGCACTGCTTCATGTGGGATGTCCGGGAATCCGGGACTAGCCACAGCAGGGAGCCATTCCCACTCCAAAAATGGAGGGGCAAAGGGATGAAACAGTGTTACAGGAGCTCAGTGAGGGCTGGTCCTGGGGGTGGGGCAGCCTGGCTGGAGCTGTGTCATGAGGGGCCACACTGCTGCCCAGTGCAGCCCTGCAGCAGAGAAGGGTGGTGAGGAAGGCCTCCAACCCCTTCTCCTTCCGCCCTCTGTTCTCCTGCTGGGGCCTCCATTGGCTGAGCCCAGAAGTCATCCTGCAAGGAAGCCCAAGAGGTGTGGCCCCCAGGAGTCAGCCTCTGGAGACACAGAGAATGACAGGGAGAAGGAGGCAAGGACCAGGGCAGGAGTGTAATGAGGAATGACCAGCAAACAGAAGTTGTAAGAGATTGTCCAAAGAAAGTTAAAACACCATGCAGTGAGCACACCACCATGGGCCTATGGAGAATCCACACAATTTTGTCCTTGAGGGTGTCAGCATTTACATGGTCGCCAAGTAAGAATTATAACAGCAGAACTAGTTAAGTTAAAAAGAGAAAATATTTTTTGTCCACTTCCTTTAATGCCCCTTTCTCCCTGTCCCAACCCCAGAAGAGCCAGAAGAGGGAGGGGAAGAGAGAGAGAGAACCAGGAAAGGGACAGACCCTGCCCTTCCCCACCACTGGGCCATTGATCCAGCCCGTGCTGGGAGCCGGGGAAGGGGGAGTCTGGCTTGGATGTGAGATTCAAATTTTGATTCAGACCAGACAGGACTCTTTAACACCTGAAAGTGAGTCATCCTTACCGAAAACAGACTTTTTCTTATAATTAAAATTGCCTGGGGCCGGCCCAGTGGCGCACTGGAGAGTGCGCCGCTTGGGAGTGCGGCGGCGCTCCTGCTGAGGGTTCGGATCCCATGTGGAGACCAGTTCCCGCTCACTGGCTGAGCGCGGTGCGGGCACGACACCGAGGGTTGCAATCCCGTTACCGGTCAGTAAAAAAGACAAAAAAAGGGGGAAAAAAAAATTGCCTGGAAAATGGAGGTGAGCTGGCTAGCTGAGATGTTGTCAAGGGGCAGGAAAGGGAGACAGGAAAGAGCTTACTCGACGGCAGGGATGGGAGGAAGATCAAGACATTTTCTATTTGTTCCTCACTGACTCCAGACTGTTCAACAAACCAGTTTTAAAAAAAACTCAAAGCCCTCTTTCCTTCTCAGCCGGCACTGGGCTACCTACTCTTCATGCATTGTTGTATAAACCCTCACAGCCACCCTGTGGTTCAGTGCTGCTTTTATCCCTGCTTTACACATGAGGATATTGAGGCATAGAGAGGTTAAGTAACTTGTCCAAGGCCACATCGGCCTGGTTTCAAGCACAGCAAATCTGATTCTAGAGCCTAAACTAAACTCTTGATGGCTCTGCATGCACTCTCTCGCAGTTTGAGAGGTGTGGGGTTGTGAAGTTTTCTATCTGGTCAGAAACCCTGGAGGCCAGGCTAATCTCCAAGGTCTATTCAGGCTGGAAGAGCAGCTGAGCGAGTGGGAGCTGGCCAATGCATTGGATACAGCTGGTTGAGGGGAGGCCCCACACTGCCAGGGGACTTGGAAGGGAAGACAGGGGACTCTTCATGCAATCAACTCTAGAGCAACAAAACCCCTTCTTGAGGTGATGTCTCCACTTCTGGCTTCCAGGTACCGCAGGGACTGGCCCAGGGAGCCCTCCTGGACCCACCCATGGTCCGGGTCACACCTGGAGAAGCTGCATGGACAGGCAGGGGACAGGTGCAAAAAGTTCTGAGGCTGAGCTGTCCCCATGTCCATGGGGGCATGGGAGAGCAGAGGGAGGAGTCATTACCAGATGGTCAGTCTGCAGAGGCTCCATAGCCAAGAAGCAAGAAGACAAAACCAGAAATGAAGGTGGAAGCCAGAAAGGTGGGGGGCCAAAGGAGCAGGGCAGATAACGTGGGCCATGAGAATGGGGGGCAAGAGGCATGGGAGGCTCATATTGCCCGTCTGCCTGTAGCAGGGCTGCCTGATGGGACTCGCCACCCTGGATCAGCAAGCATGGGCCAGCAGTCACTGTCCTCAGAACCGGTGATCTCACAGCATGGAGGACATCCACTGCTGCTGGCCCCACCCTGGCTGTGGACATCCATGAATGGCTTTAATCACTTAGATTAGCTCCTTGAGAGTCGCTTCACTTCCTCCACTCAGTTAAATAAGCAAGTGTTCTTCACACAAGGTGCCATTCACCCTGAGGTCTCCCATATTGGACAGGTGTCATCCGTTTTTGGAACCAGCTCAGAACCCAGTCCCAACTCAGCCTTCCCTTCATGACTCCCCCGAGCATCTGCAGCTGAATGCCATACCCCAGCTCTTCCCAATCTTTGCCCCAGAAGTCCCTGATGCCAGGCAACCCACAGGCAGAGCCTTCCAGCCCAGGGCTCGTCTTGGGTTGTGATTGTGCACCCCACTGTGAACCCATCAATCCATGACACGTCCTATTTCTCTATCCTGTTCACAAAGATGCAAAACTTGGTGAAAGACCATGCTGAAATAGAGATGCACCATTGCAATGATGTGAACACGAGCCCACCAGGGAAACCAGTTCCCACGTTCTTGTTCTGTGGGCACCTCTCTCCTCATGTGTTCCACGTGGCTAATCATCCTTCTCAAATGTGGCTGGGGAGCGAAGGCTAGAGTTTCTGGAGTCCCCTTTTCTTTCTTTCTTTTTTCTCTTGTGAATTGGGACAACATTTGTTTTGCTACAGGCTTCCAGCCTATCTTCTATTTGCCAGAATTCTTCTCAAGGAATCAAAAACAAAGTGTCATGTATCACTTCAAAAAGTTCTTGGAAAAGCACATCAAAACTTCAATGAGGTACCACTTTACACCCACTAGGATGGCGATAATTTTTGAAATGGAAGATACGTGTTGGCAAGGTTGTGGAAAAATTGGAACCTTTGTATGTCACTGGCAGAAATGTGAAATGGTGCAGCCACTGTGGAAAACAGTATGGCAGTTCCTCAAAAAGTTAAACATAGAATTACCATATGATACAACAACTTCATTCCTAGATATATGCCCCAAAGAATTGAAAATAAGTACTTGAACAAGTACGTGTACACCCTTGTTCATAGCAGCACTATTAGCAATAGCCAAAATGTGGAAACAACCCAAATGTCCATCAAGGATGAATGGATAAACAAATTGTGGCATATCCATACAATGGGATCCTACTCAGCCTTAAAATAGAGTGAAGCACTGACACATGCTGCAATGTGGATGAACCCTGGAAACATTATGATAACTGAAAGCATCAGTGAAAGAAGCTAGACACAAATGGTCACAAATTATGTGATTCCATTTATACAACATGTTCAAAATCAGTAAATCCATAGAGACAGAAAACCAATTAGTGGTTGCCAAGGAAAGGAGAATGGGGAGCAACAGCTTAATGGGTACATTTTCCCATTAAGGGTTTCCTTTTGCATGATAAAAATCTTTTGGAAGTATCCGGGAGAAATGTTAGAGTCCAGATCCCAGAGACATCTCTGTCCCAGTTCCAACCTCCTTGGGTCCTGGACCTACCCAGAAATTTACAAACTGCACAATATCCTGTAATAAATTCCTTCCTCTTAAACAAACTGGAGTGGATTCTGTAGTCTGCAACTAAGAATCCTAATTTATGCACCTGACAATAAAAAAAAATTCCTCTTCTTGATAGCTTGACTTGGATGTCTATCACTTGCAAGCAATATAGTCTCAATCAATCAAACTGATCATCCAAATTGCCTGTTTAAAAAAACAACTTTGGGGGCCGGCCCGGTGGCGCACTGCTACAGTGCGCCACTTGGGAGCGCGGTGGCGCTCCCGCTGAGGGTTCGGATCCCACATACAGACCGGCCGCTCACTGGCTGAGCGAGGTGCGGGTGCAACACCGAGGGTTGCGATCCCGTTGCCGGTCCCGGTCCGGTACGGGCGTGACACTGAGGGTTGCGATCCGTTGCCGGTCACGAAAAAAGACAAAAAGGAAAAAATAAAAATAAAAAACAACTTTGAAATGGATAAAACAATTCTTTTATCCAAAAATAGACATCTCCATTTTCAGGCAGCTATGACTGTACCCTCTAGATTGAAACATCAAGACAGACATCCAAAATTTCATTTTTATAGAATGGGAAATGTGTGAATGTTACAAGTTAATTGACTTGTTGGGAACATTGTATAGTTAAAATTTCATCTGATAAGATATTTACAATAAAAATATTTTAGGTAAAAATAATCAGCCTTATTAGGTCATTAGTTCTAATGTTCTCACTTGGTTTCTAAGGCCCAGAGTATTGCTCAAGTACACACAGATAGTGACAGGATTGGAAGAACAGAAGCCCTGTCACTTGACCCTTATTTTATCTCTCTAGCACAGCACAGTATCTCCAGAGGCAGAAATCCCAGAGCTTGTAACTTGGCCAGAAACAACAGAGGAAGAAAAGAGGACGGGCCCCCATCATGTATTTTGTATTTATGGCCACACTAGCAGAATTAGGAGTCGGAAGAATGGAGCCATGAAGGATGTATTTGGCTGACCCTTGTTTGTTATTGCTTTTCTACAGGGAGCTATCAATTCAGAGAGGAAGCACATGAGTCCCATCCTCTTACTCACCACCAGCATTTCCCACCCCAGAGAGCTGTGCCTGGGTTCCTCACGCAGCCCTCCATAGAGATCAATGACTAACGTGTCCAACAGAACTTTCTGCAGAGAGAAGTTTTTCCTCTTCCCCAAAGACACTCACTCCCATACAGCCTTTTTTTTTTTCTTTTGCAAAGCATGGGGCCAGTCTGTAGCAATCATATACAGAACTATTCATCATGGCTGGGAAGGATCTTGCTGAAATGGACAGGCAGACTGTAGTCACTGGATTAGCCTTTGCGTTGTGGTACCTCTGAGAAGTGACGCAGAGAAGAGGAGTCCGCTGCTGGCCCCTGCCAGGGTCTTACAGGAGCTCGTGCATCAGTCAGGTCAGCAGCTGGGGCCATCTCTTGTACAAACGCTCTTGAAAGTTCATGCAGAAGAGAGGCAGATGCCTTCGCTGCAGTGGAAGAAAGGAAGAAATAACCACTTTGTCATGAGCAAAGACACTTCACTGAAATATGAGAATAGCTGCTTCCTACCCAACATGTCTTCTGGAAAGAGATGGTATTTCATGGAGTCAACCAAACAGGAAGTGAATCAGTGTTTGAAATAACAGTAGCAACAGACGATTTTTCTTAATTCTCTCCAAACTTGAGAACAGTAACAATGTCAGTGTCCAGGAGATGTAAGTTCTCTGTCGTGCATCGAGGGTAACATCGAGTTCAACAGCCCATTAGAGAGTCTCAGAATTGGATGTTTTAGGAGCTATGGATCTCATACTTTATTGTAAACCTTACCCACCTATTTGTCTTTGCCAGAAAGACATAGGGTTGCAGAAACTAAAGCTTTGCTTTGAATGTCCTCTCGAATGGATGCTGGCACCATTCTATGACCATTCTTCAGTAATGAAACAATGGGAAATCATATTGCCTTATTTGAATGTTTCCCCCTCAGAGGGATGGAGATGCTTTTTCAGTAGGATTGGACCATCTCCAGCCAGCAGGCTGGGAAGGCATCCATGTGACCAGCTGGAAACAGGAGGGCTGGAGCATGGAGGGGAACCACCAAAGGGAAAAGCCACCACACAGGCCACCGGAAAATGTCCCAATGATCTCTGGCAAATACTGATACTATTACTAAGGGCAGGGTGGGCTTGAGGTGTGATCGGATAGAAGGGGCATACAATCATGGGACCTGTTGCACAAAAAACAAAAGAATAGAAGGCAGAATAAACAGGGCAGAGAAACAGTATTATGAGAGAAGAGATCAGAGGTACAGAAGATCTGTCAAAACAGGAAGGTATCTCGAGGCCTGCAAGTGCGCTCTGGGAAGCCAGCACGGAGACTATGGAACAGAAAGGCTCGCAATAATTTAGACAGGTGTGTCTAATTTAGAGCATACAGACAGAAGCCAGGGAAAGAGATAGGGGAGGCTGACACAGAAATTTATTTACTCACAGTTCTGGAGAATGGATGTCCAAGATCAAGGTTGGTTCCTTCTGAAGGATACAAGGAAAGGATCTGTTCTAGGCTACAATCATCATGCTGTTAAAACAAAGAATTATCAAATAATAAGAAATTACTCCTGGAAATTACAGATATAATAGTAGAAATTTAAAATTCAACAGAAGTTGAGAAATATTCCAAAAAGAATAAAAGGCAAAGGTATAAAAAATAGAGAAAAAGAAGCAAATTGGAGCAAGTAGTTGATTGCAAAAATGGCCACAATTCTCTACCCCACCCTGTATCCACACTGTCTTAGTCAGTTTGGGCTGCTGTAACAAAAATCTCATATACTGGGTGGTTTGAATGACAATCAGTTATTCCAAATGACAAATAGTTATTTCAAACAACTATTTCGGAGGCTGGAAGTTCAAGGTCAAGTTGCTGGCAGATATGGGGTCTGGTGAGGACCCACCTCCTAGTTTACAGACAGCTGCTTTTTCACTTTAACTTCACATGGCAGAGAGAGATGAAGCAGCTGTCTTGTGTCTCTTCTTATAAGGACACTAATCCCATTATGAGGACCCCATCCTCATGACCTAATTGCTTCCCCAAATCTCCCTCTCCAAATACAATTACATTGGGAATTAGGGTTTCAACATACAAATTTTGGAAGGACACAAACATTCATTCCGTAACAAAAGCCTTTTGCAATGTGACTTTGCAGCTCCTGCCTACAGAAGGTGGAGTCTATTTCCCCTCCCCTTGAATCTTGGCTAGCTTTGCTACTTGTTTTAGCCAATAGAATGTGGCAGAAGTGACGTACAAATTCTGAGCCAAGGCCTAGAGACCTTATACACTCCTGCTTGCAATCCTGGAATCCACCCAACTGTCAGTGTGAACAACCTAGCCTGCTGGAGTCTGAGAGAGCACATGAGAGAGATGAGCTATCCCAGCTAAGGCCATATTCTATTGGCCCACTACCAGCACATCAAGCAGCGGACCACTAATGCAGCCAACACTAGAAAGACTGCCCAGCTGAGCCCAAACCAAAGTGCTGCAGAATCATCAGCTAAATAAATGGTGATTGTGTTAAGCCACTAAATTTGGAGGTAGTATGTTACATAGAAACATCTAATTGATATAGAGAATCAGTCCAGGAAATAACTGAAGTGTCAAGAGGCAGGAACAAAGGAGAACAAGAGAAAAAAATTGCCAAAGACATAGTACAAGAAAATTTCCCAAACTTAAAAGATGAGTTTCCATATTAAAAGAGTTCACTAAATTTCTACTATAATGAATGAAAAACATTCTATACTATGGACCTCATTGTAAAATTTCAAAATAATGGGGGGGGAAAGAGAAGTTCCTATGAACTTTCAGAAATGAAAAAGTGGTTATATAAAAATAATCTGGACTAGAAATGACATTGGACTCCTAACTGGCAACTCTGGAAGCAAGAAGACAATGGAGAAAATGCTTAGTGGTTAATTTCCACCTGATAAGTCTGTACACAAACTACCAACCATATCTGAGGGTATAATAAAGACATTTGCAAATAACCATGGTCCCCAAAATGCATGGTCATGCATCTTTCTCAGGAAGCCACTGGAGGATATGCCTCATCAAAATTAACAAGTAGTATAAACCCAAGACAAGTGAAAAACGTATGTCCAGATAAAAACTTGCACACATATTTATTTATTTACTTATGTATTTATGTATTTATTAGTGACTGGCAAGTATGGGGATCTGAACCCCTGACCTTGCTGTTATCAACACTGTACTCTAACCAACTGAGCTAACTGGCCAGCCTGCTAACAAATTTTATAAAAACATTATATTGATAATAGTTAAAAAGTAGAAACAACCTGAATGTCTACCAACTGATAAATGAATAAACAAACTGTGGTATATCCATACAATGGAATATTATTCAGCCATCAAAAGGAATAAAGTACTGACACATGCTACAACATAGCTGAACCTTGAAAACACCATATTAAGTGAAAGAAGCCAGCCATAAAAGGCCACATATTACATGGTTCTATTTATTTGAAATGTCCCAAATAAGCAAATCCATGGAAACAGAAAGTAGATTAGTGAACTAGTGGCTTCTAGGGTCTGGGGGGAGGGAGGAATGGAGACTGACTTCTAATGGGTGTAGGGTTTTCTTTCGGGACAATGAAAATGTTCTGGAATTATATAATGGCACAACTCTGTGAATATAATAAAACTGAATCATACAGTTCTAAAGGGTAAATTTTATGGTATATGAATTAGATTCAAATTAAAAATGAACATGTGAATTGAGAAAGCAGGATTCTGGACATTCAAAGAACAGGGCCTTTAACATCAGACAAAGGGATTGCCCAGGGTAACATTACAGTCCTAAGACGACAGCTGTGCAGCAGTCTTGGAAAGTACCATTCAAGGGGAGAACAGAAGACGGAGGACTCCAAGAAAGAGGTCTCCAATTCAAAAATTAATTTGGGGTTGAGGGGTTTGAACATATTCAAAAGAGTTTTATAAATTAGTGATAAATTAGTTATTAGTACATAGAAAGTAAACAAACAGAAAAATGAGAAAATTATTAAATCCAGAAAGGACAAAAAGTTGAGAAAGAAAGAAAATGTAGCACAATATATGACTAGCTGTGAATAATAGTGGCACAGTCATAACGTAAACACAAAAACGTACGTAACTAAAAACTGAAATAATATTGGCAGGAGGGGAAGTTCATGTGTGTTTATGGACAGGGAATGGGAAGGGATTGTCAATAGCTAATATCTAAAATTAAAAACACAAGAAACAGCAGTATAATCAAGTTATATAGAAAATTGCATATAAATGCCAGTGAACAACAAGACCACAACAAAAATCAGCTGAAATAGTTAACATTTATCTCCAAGGAATAAAAAGAGAAGTTTCATGCATGAAGCAGAAAAAGACTGTTTTTATTATTAGCCTAAGTAAATTATTTGATTTTTAAAAATACGTATATGACTTCATTAGAAATTTGAAAATGATTTCATGGTCATGTAAAAGAATGCATAATCTCTATTCAAAGAATCTAAGGTTCTCTCATTCTCATACTTTCTACTTCTCTTTAATCAAGTTCATGTATAGTACTTTTCAAAAAAATCCAAGAACATTTCCTAGAACTAAAGAAGATAATTATTCAGGTTTGAAGTGGACTACTGTATACCTCAATTTCACAAAGGTGGTTATTACCGCATATGTCTTTGAAACCCAGCTTAGCAAAATTAAATGAAAAGGCATATAAGTCCTCTTGAAGAGTCTGCCAAAATTTCCAGACTGAAGCAGTTTAACCATATGTAACAAAGAGAAAAATGTACCTCTGACCTCTAAGGTCACAACTGGGCTTTGTCCTTTTAAGGGCATCAGATGGCATCGATGTGCTGTGTGGGGGTTGGGCTCAATTTGTGTAGTTCAATTTTCAGCTTTCTCCCTTCGAATGACCCAGTTATCAAGCTTTTAGAATATGAACAATCCCCCCCCCCAAAAAAAAACTAGCAATGAGACGGTGCAGTGATTAAGGATAGTTAAAACTTATGGACATGAAGCAGAAATTTATTTTCTGCATAGTTTGAAAACAGAAAACTTTATCCATTGGGCAAGTGCCATACTCTTCCTGTTAAGAGTACAGAGGGTGGTTTGGAAGAATTAATAGTGATAGTTCTGGTTCTCTAATATTTGTCTATTTGTCTGTCTTTCTCTGTATACATCCTCAGCCTCAAGAAAACCATGTCTGTTGGTCACACCATTGTTTAAAGAAGCAAAACTAGTGGGAAATGTTGTAAACATTTGGAATTGCTTGGCATAGTTTTGAGATGATTGGTGTCAGAATTTTGACTTTTTATATTTGAAAGCATGAAATAAAAATTCAAAAAAATTTAAAAAGAAGGAATGTCTTATGATTCAACAGCCATTCCTCTCTCCCTCCTTGTAACAGAACCTGATTGCTTTAGGTCTTCACAGTCCTCTGTGCAGCCCCAGCCCCAGACATTGGATCTGTATTCATTTAATTTAATCATGGAAATTCTTTTTTTTTTTTTTTTTTTTTTTTTTTTTTTTTTTTTCCGTG
>NW_007726147.1:933421-937003 GCF_000696425.1 Galeopterus variegatus
TTTTTTTGTCTTTTGTCTTTTTTCCGTGTCCGGCAACGGATCGCAACCCTCAGTGTTGCCCCCGTACCGGACTGGGGACCGGCAACGGGATCGCAAGCCTCGGCGTTGCTCCCGCGCCTCGCTCAACCAGTGAGCGGGAGCCGGTCTGTATGTGGGATCCGAACCCTCGGACGGGAGCGCCGCCGCGCTTCCCAAGAGGCGCACTATCCAGTGAGCCACCGGGCCGGCCCTAATCATGGAAATTCTAATCACAAGCATGGAAAGAGGCATGTGACCCAACTCTAGCTAATAAGATATTAAAAACTTTTCCAGGAGGGACTCTGGGATGAATTTCTTAGTTTTAAAAATAAGACACAAGGAAAAGATAGTTTCCTCTTATGGTGTGGACACTACAAGGCAAGACTGTGCTGCCTGGAGTCACTGTCACCCTCTGCAGCTAGCTGACATGTCCAGGTAGGCAAGGAAAGAAAACAGAGAGAAGATGGGCCTTGATGGCAAGACTGAGACAACCCTGGGGCTGTGCTACTTTGGGACTTCTTATTACATGAGCCAATGAATCTCCTTATCTTTTAAGTTGCCATGAGCTGGATGTTCTATTACTTGCAGCTGAAAGCATCCTGACTGATATGGAGATCCACATCTGAACATATATGATGAATTTTTTAGAATAGCCAGGATAAATCTTAAAAAGAAAAGAAAATCCTAAAAAGCTTCCAAAGGGGAAAGACAGGTGGTCCTCAAGGGAATGAGAATCAGACAAGTAGTAGACTTATAGCATCGCAGGGTACTGATAAGAAAATACCTGAAACTGCCACTGATAAGATAATACCTGAAACTAGGTCATTTATGAGAAAATGAAATTTATAGTTTGGGAGGCTGCAAAGTCCAAGGTCCAGGAGACACATCTGTGAGGGTCTTCTTCTTGGTGGGAACTCTCTACAGAGCCCCACGGTGACGCAGGGTATCATTCACAGGGTGAAGGCTCAGCAAGAGCATTTTCATGTGACGTGCTCACTTGCTCTCCCTGTATGAATGATGGGTAAATCCATTCACGAGAGCAAAGTCCTCACGATCCAATCACCTCCCCAAGGCCCCACCTTTCCGCACTGCTACATTGAGCTATGGAGGGGATGAAAATCCAGATCATAGCACTAGCCCTCCCCCCAAAGAAAAAGCTGCTACTAACAAAAAAGAAAAACATAAGGTAAAAGGATTAGTGGTTGCCAGGGATGGGGAAGGTGAACTGTGGACTTTGGGTGATAATGATGTGTCAATGTAAGTTCACCAATTGTAACAAAACCATCACTCTGGTGTGGGAGGTTGTTAGTCCCCACGGAGGCTGTGCCTGTGTGGGGACAAGGGGTATATGGGAAATCTCTGTACTATCTGCTCAGTTTTGCTGTGAACCTAATGTGCTCCAAAAAAATAGTCTATTCACAATATAAGGGACAGGCTGAGAGAAAATAGTGTAGACAAAGAATTAATACGCATAACATGCAAAGGGGCTCTGCCTTTTGTCAGAGGAAGAAACAACGTATTACGGAATAGATGAAAGATAAAAGTAGGAAATTCACCAAAGAATTCTAACTGATAACAAACACTTGAAGGGCCGGCCTGGTGGCACACTCGGTAGAGTGCGGCGCTTGGGAGTGCGGTGGCACTTCCGCCGAGGGTTCGGATCCCATATACAGACCGGTCCGCTCACTGGTTGAGTGCGGTGCAGGCGCGACACCGAGGGTTGTGATCCCGTTACCGGTCACGAAAAAAGACAAAAAAAAAAAAGGAAAACAAAACAAAACAAAACAAAAACACTTGAAAAGATACTTGATATCAAAATGTAAGCAAAACACTGAGAGATCCATCAGAACGGTGAAAATGGGCGACGGAGCTGGAGGGCAGCAGAAAGGGGTGTGGGTAGCCGGGGAGGGACCTCGTCGGAGAGCCAGGGGGCCGAAGGGCCTGCCTTGCTGCTCACCACATCAGCCCCGGCCATGGTGAAGCAAGGAGGAGCAGGTCTGCATGGTCCGGAGGCTCCCAGCCAGGAAGGTGGGACCAGGGATGGGACCAGGGCCGAGCGCACCAGGCAGCTGCTGGTGGTCCAGCACTGGTCATGAGAGGTGACAGCCATCCGTTGCATGGGTGACCAGGGCTGGTTAACCATGGGTTCTGCCCTCCAAAGCAGCCTCTGCTCCCTGCCTGATCCCCCTCCCTCTCAACCCTCCCACAGAGCCCTGACCACCCCTCCAGAGGCGGAGGACCCCACACCCCAGCTGTGTCCCAGGTCTCTGGAGCCCTGACCCCACTTCTTCCAGAACAGCAGCAGATGGAGAACAGAAGAATGAGGAAAAATTCCAATACTGTTTCTTTCCCCCCAATTTTGTCCTGCTAAATACTTTGGGGGGCAAAAATCAGCCAGGGTAAATTCATCAGAAAAAAAAATTAAGGACAAATGAAAAGTGATGGATCGATTTAATAATTTATCATAGGAGCACAGCAAGTGAAACCACTTTGAGTTCATTTTATTTGAGGGCTTTTTTATTCAAACTTTACATGGTTGTGCTCATTCCCAGCCCCACAGCTGACATGTAATGCAGCACTGAGGAGAGAAGGGTGAGATCGTCTCAGGGATGGTGACACCACCTGCGGCATTCTCCGCCCCGCCTCTGGCTGCATCCTCAGGGTGGCCCAGGCCACTGCTTCTCACTCCCAGCCCCTACCCAGGTCCTTCTGCAAACCCTTCCTCTTTGGCTCGAACAAGCCCTGTCCTATGGTAAGCAGTCTCCTTTCTGTCTGTAATCTTTCTACGAAGTCTCTCTCCACTCCATGGTCTAAACAAGCCTGAGGTCTCCCCAGGCTCCCCATGCTGGGACAGGCTTCTTGGGTGGATCTGCTGTCTCCCCTAGCTCAAGGGGCAGCAGGACATGTCTGCACATCCCACAGCTGCATGCAGAACATTGGTTCCCAGCCATCTCCCCAGAGCTGCCCTCCATGGAAGTCTGCAGCCCCGACCCAGCCACCCCTCCCCATCGGCGTTTCCTATGGCACCTCCAAACCCACTCCGATTCTTCCCTGCCCACCATCCTTCACAGCCTCAAGGCCCTGGAATATTCCTTTTCCTGGAGTCTAATGACTTCGCCTGCACCATCCTTCACATCCCTAGGGTGATCGGGCTCAGATGCATTCTCAGAAACTGCCGAAGGGTTTCTCCTATGTTTTCTTTAATAAGTTTTATTGTTTCGGGGTGTATATTTAAATCCTTGATCCATTTTGAGTTGATTTTAGTACATGGTGAGAGATGTGGGTCTAGTTTCAATCTCCTGCAAATGGATAACCAGTTATCCCAGCACCCTTTGCTGAAGAGGGAGTCCTGACCCCAGTGAATACTGCCATTTGCAACAACATGGATGGACCTTGAGAGAATAATATTGAGTGAAACGAGTCAGGCAGAGAAAAAGAAATTCCACATGTTCTCACTCATTGGTGGGAGCTAAAAAAAAAAAAAAGAAAAAGAAAAACAAACAAACTAATTCACCCACATTCACACACACACACACACACACACACACACACACACACACACAC
>NW_007726147.1:937553-949595 GCF_000696425.1 Galeopterus variegatus
AAGTGCGTGGGTTGATTAAATTCCCCATGTTCTCACTCATTGGTGGGAGCTAAAAAAAAAAAAAAAGAAAAAAAAAAAAAGAAACTGCCCTTGCAGGTTTACACTGAAAGGGGGTTAATGGAGGGATGAGGTATGCCCTAAAGCATCTGGCTGGAGGTGCGGGCTCTCGGTGCGGCTTGCACTGCTTCTCACACTGTGAACCAGATCTGTCCCCAGCCTGGTCAGGAGGTGGGAGGTAGAGGGCAGGGAGTCGGCCGCTGGCTCCCCACAGAGAGCCCCTTTGTGGATGAAGCCCACCTGCCTCTCAGCTCCAGAACGTGGGCCCCTCAGCCACAACCCACACCAGCCACCCTGGTGCCCTCTGCCTGCCTCTTGCAAGCTCGACGCTGTTGCTCCTGCAGCTGCAGAAAAGCCCAATGCCTCCTCCACTGCCTGGGCCAGCAGGACGAGGCCTCAGGCTCACCTACCTTTGCAGGTATCATGCACGTAATTGCTACGCCCTACTGACAACCCAGAGGCCAGTGTGTCTGGGAAACACAGGGTTGGGCTTTCCAGACTCAAGAAGGCATCCCAAGGAAGCTGGAATGGAGATAAGGTGGCCAAATGACATCTGCCACAGA
Organism: Galeopterus variegatus; assembly: GCF_000696425.1. NCBI lineage: Eukaryota > Metazoa > Chordata > Mammalia > Dermoptera > Cynocephalidae > Galeopterus > Galeopterus variegatus. The sequence continues at coordinate 938,174 of NW_007726147.1, forward strand.
CACCACAGTGCCCACCCCTGCCGGGACCCTGTCCACACTGGCTTGCCCCACTGGTCACCACCACTCCTTTGAAACCATAAATAATTTTGTACCATGCCCTCCCCCTCCCTGGAGTGTGTGTGCATGTGTGTGTGTGTGTGTGTGTGTGTGTGTCTGAGAGAGAGAGAGAGAGCTTACTACAGCCACCTTGAAGACAAGACACCAGGATGGACTTGCTTCTCCGTGCAGTGTGAGGCTCAGTTCCTTTTGCTGAATGATGTGGCTGGAAGTACTGTGGGAAAAATAAAAGGATATAAAAAGACTCAAAGTAGGGAAGGGAGCTGACTTCCACAGGCCACAGACAGCTGCATTTAGAAGACGTCAGGTTTGGGCTAATAAGAAAAGCTAGAAAAAGCCTTCTGTTTCAGAGCTCTTTAGACTTGGGGATTACAGATGAGAGGCTGTCAGATATTGTACTTCTGTGCTATATCTGGCTTCCCACTTAACTCTCACAGGTCTCTAAGGTAGGAAACTCATTTTATAGGAGAGAAACTGAGCGGGGGGAGCAGTCAGGACTGCCCTGTATGGTCCTGGCAGGTGTGCAGTCGTGAGGCTGAAAGGGACCTGGGAGGGGGCCAGTCGATGTCCTTAGGAACACCCAATGCCCACCTCAGATTTAGTACTCAAAAGACCCATCTACAATTCATGATTCTTTCAGTTGCAAGTGACAGAATTCCCACTCAAAATAGCTTGTAAGTTTAGAAGGGCGGCAGATGGGGGACTTTTTGGCTTGTGTAACAGGAACTTCCAGCGGAACATCTGTTGCCCAGCAGCTCCAGTGAAGGCTGTGATTGGCCCAACCTCCCCATCCCAAGGGGCAGAGCTCTCTAATCGGCTGTGTCTGAGTCTCACATGGAACCCTGTAGCCAGAGGGTGGGGTCAGTCCCAACAGAGAGAAGGAAGGAGGGGTAGTTTCCAAAGGAAACCTGGCCAGGCAAAATGTAAGTACCTTCAACACAACAGTACACAGTAATTTAAGCCCCAAGTTGGCCTGACTCCCACAGGGGGAGGAAGAGACTCTTTCTTAAGCCAAAAGTCCTTTCCTGGGGTGGAGGAGTCTTCTCCACTGCCCATTTCTCTCCTTATCCCGAATATCAGGCTCAACAAGTCTGCAGGGGCATATTAAGGTATAAAAGCCATGGAAACGAAATTGAAAATAAAATTTATGACCCTTTTTCAAACCAATATCCTAAAGCTGACCAAGACAACCAACCAGATATGGTCCCCTAAATTGCAGGAGAAATTTAACAGGCACTTATATTAAACCACACGCATGCAGGGAGCATCTGGTCATTTTCTAGTTCCCCAGGGCACGGATGAAGAATGTCTCAAAGATCTTGCTAGAGATAGAGAGATGAGGTGCACTTGCCGACAATCAGCTCATCTCTGGCTTATTTCTGCTAATCTCGTTGATGCTCATCTATCATGGGGGTCCTCGGGCCACCTCAGCAGGCCCATTACTGCTGCAGAAAAGTTCTGATGAAGCCAGAGAATTTCTGTTTCTCTGGCTGTGAGATGCAGGAGCTCAGGCAAATATCTGGGCCAGATGTCTTGTTCAGGATGTCCCATTCTCTTTTCATGTAGCCATTCTTCTCTGGCTGGATGGAACTGGGGCCATGGTCAGGGCTGCCCCCAAGACCCAGCAAAGCATATGCACACACACACACCATGGAGATCCTCTCTAAGAGAGCGAAGAGAAGACCACAAACAACACAGACCCTTCACCTGGAAGGCTCAGAGCATTCCAAGGGTCAGGAGCTGACTTTCCGCTATGGCAGGCCCTGTTCCTTGTCCTCCCCAAACCTCTTCTCTATTTTTCCTTGCTAACAGAACTCCAATTGTGTCTGGATGGCAACTGCCCAGCAACAAGGAATGACTCATGAGTTCCTTTGCCTGTGATTGGGGGTAAAGGTGAGCATGTGACCAGCTCTGGCCAATGAAACACAAGGATGTCTGCTAGGACACTGTGGGCTCCTTTTCCTCCCCAATTAGAGAGGGGCAAGAGAGAAAAATGTTCTTTTTTGCTGTCCTCTTTTCTCCAGCTGTGTATGCATGGTATCGGGTAGTGCTGCTTTGAGCTGCTGAGACTATCTTAGACCAGAGAATCTCAGAAAAGCCACTTTACAGCCACTGATCCACCTGCAACTGCCCACCTCCCTGCTTCCTGCTAGGTCAGATAATAACACTTGTATTGTACAAGGTGGTATTATATTGTTACTTGCTGCTCGAAGCAACCAATGGCTATACTCAGTTGTCCACCTGGCTTGAGACAGAACTGGGATAAGACACCAGGCCAGCACCCATTCTACTTGCTTGGCATTCCACTTTTAAAAGGTTTTCCACACCTGTTTGGAGCATGCACCATGTTACATGTTGGGGTCACAGCTCTACTCCCACCTGGACATGTTAGGGAGAATTCCTACTGACAGCCACTGTACCATTATCTAGCACAGTTTAAAGCTGCTATATAATTTGCATTTTTCTTGCTTTTTAAAAATTAAATTAAACTTTTCATTTTGAGATAATTGTAGATTCATCTGCAGTTGTAAGAAATAATACAGAGAGATACAATTACCCTTTTCTTGGTTTCCCCCAATGGTAGCATCTTGCAAAACTGTAGTACATCACAGCCAGGAAATTGACGTTAATACACTCAAGATACAGAACATTTCCATCCTCACAAGGATCCCTCATGTTGTACTTTTACAAACACTCCTCCAGCCCCCAGCCCCCAACCCCAGTCTTTAATCCCCGGCAACTGCTAATCCATTATATATTCTCCATTCACATAATTTTATCATCTCAAGAACATTATATAGATGGATTTATGCAGTAGGTAACTTTTTGGGTGTTTTCCTCTCCAGTAATTCCCTGGCAAGCTATCCTAATTGTTACATGTACCGGAAGTTTGATCCTTTTTGTCACCGAGTAGCATTTCATGGCATGGGTGTACCACAGCTTTAACCATTCACTTGCTGAAGAACATCTGGGTAGCTTCCAGTTTGGGGCTGTTATAAATAAAGTGGCTTTGCACATTCATATACAAGTTACTGTGTGAACATAAGTCTTATTTCCCCAGGATAAATGCCAAGGAACATAATTGCTGGGTTGTATGGTAGCTGCACCTTTACTTTCCTAAGAAACTACCAAAATATTTTCCAGAGTGGCTTTTATTGTGTCACATTTCTACCAGCAATGTATAAGTGATCCAGCTTCTTTGCATCCTTGCCAACAATTGGCTTTGTCACTATGTTTCGTTTAAGCCCCTATGATAGTGTGTAGTGACATCTCATCATGGTTTCAATTTGCATTTCCCTGATGGCTAAGGATGCTGAACATCTTTTCATAGGCTTATTTGCCACCCATGTATCTTCTTTGGTGAAATGTCTGTCCATGTCTTTTGCCCATTTTCTAATTATGGTGTTTGGATTTTTTTTTACTGTTGAGCTTCAAGAGTTTTAGTATATTACAGATACTAGTCCTTTGTCATTTATATGGTTTGCAATATTTTTTCTCTGCCTGTAGCAGCTTACCTTTTCATCTCTTAACAGCGTCTTTTGTAGAGCAAAGGACTTTAATGTTTTCTTCAGTCCAGTTTATTAATTTTTCCCTTATACTCTGTGATTTTGATATTAAATTTAAGAACTCTTTGCCTAGCTCCACATTCCGAAGATTTTCCTCATGATTTTTTCCTTAAAAGTTTTAGTGTTTTTTTTTTTTTTTTTTTTTTTTTTCTTTTTTCATGTCCGGCAACGGACCACAACCCTCAGCTTACCTTTTCATCTCTTAACAGCGTCTTTTGTAGAGCAAAGGACTTTAATGTTTTCTTCAGTCCAGTTTATTAATTTTTCCCTTATACTCTGTGATTTTGATATTAAATTTAAGAACTCTTTGCCTAGCTCCACATTCCGAAGATTTTCCTCATGATTTTTTCCTTAAAAGTTTTAGTGTTTTTTTTTTTTTTTTTTTTCTGTCCTTTTTGAGACCTGCCACACTGTGCTCAGCCAGTGAGCACTGTGAGCGCACCGGCCATCCCAATACAGGATCCGAACCCGTGGCAGGAGCGCTGCTGCGCTCCCAGTGCCGCACTCTCCCGAGTGCACCATGGGCTCGGCCCTAAAAGTTTTAGTTTTATGCTTTGCATTTATATCTATAATCCATTTTGACTTATTTTTTGTATAAGGTGTGAGGTGTAGGTCGAAGTTTATATTTTTCCCTATGGGTGCCTGCTTTCTCCAGTACCACTTATCAGAAAGGCTATCCTCCCTCCATTGAATTCTTTGTCAAAAATCATTTGGGCATATCTATGTTAGTCTATTTCTGGGTTCTCTATTCTGTTCTGTTGAACTACGTCTACCCATCAGCCAATATTGCAGAGTCTTTTACTGTTGCCAAATAATATGTCTTGAAATTGAGTAGACCGATTATTCCCAATTTATTCTTCTTTCCTAAAATTGTCTCAGCTCTTCTAGTTTTTTGTCTTTCCATATAAATTTTAGAATATCTATATCTATGTCTATATCTATCTAAAAAAAACTTGCTGAGATTTTGATAGTAATTGCATTTAACCAATAAATCAATTTGGAGAGAATTGGCATCTTTACTATGTTGAGTCTTCCAATCCATGAATGTGGTATGTCTCTCCATTTATTTAGAGCTTCTCTGAATTCTATCATCAGTGTTTTAACTCTTTTACTATACAAGTCCTGTACATATTTTGTTAAATTCACACCTAAGTATTTCTTTTTCTTTTTTTAGTGATTGTAAATAATAGTGTATTTTGAATTTCAGCAGCCACGTGCTTATTGTATAGAGAAATAAAATTGATTTTTGTATGTTGATCCTCTTCCTGTGTCCTTGATGAATACACTTCTTAGTTCCAGAATTATTTTGTGAGTATAGATTTCTCGAGACTTTCTATGGGAGAATCATATTATCTGCAAATAGGGACAGCTTTAGATCTTTCCTTTTTATTTGTACTTTTGCTTTCTTTCATTACCTTATTGTACTGGTTAGAACTTTCCTACCACATTGGATAAGAGTGGTGAGAGTGAACATCCATGCCTTATTCCAAACTTAGAGGGAAAGTATCCAGTGTTTCAATTAAGAATTAAGTATAATGTTAGCTGTAGGTTTTTTGTAGATGATCTTTCTCCAGTAGAGAAAGTTCCCTCTATTCCTAGTTTTCTGAAAGTTTTTTTAAATCATAAAAGGGTGTTGAATTTTGTAAAATGCCTTTTTTGTATCAATCAGTATGATCATGTGTTTTTTCTTCTTTAGCCTATTAATGTGGTGAATTACATTGATTACTTTTTTAATATTGAACCAGCCTTGCATCCTTAGAATAAATCTCACTTGGTCATGATTTAGAATTATTTTTCTATATTGCTGAATTCTGTTTGCTAATAGTTTGTTAAGCATTTTTGTATCTATATTAAAGAAGGATATTGATCTGTAGTTTTCCTTTTTTGTACTGTCTGTCTGGTTTTTTTTTTTTTTTTTTTTTTTTTTTTTTTTATGTCCGGCAACGGATCGCAACCCTCAGTGTCGCGCCCGTACCGGACCGGGACCGGCAATGGGATCGCAACCCTCGGTGTCACGCCCGCACCTCGCTCAGCCAGTGAGCGGGAACCGGTCTGTATGTGGGATCCGAACCCTCGCTGGGAGCGCCGCCACGCTCCCAAGCGGCGCACTGTAGCAGTGCGCCACCGGGCCGGCCCTGTCTGTCTGGTTTTTATATTAAGGCAATACTGGTTTCATAAAACAAATGGGGATGTGTTCCTTCCTCTTCTATATTTGGGAATAGATTGTATAGAATTAGTTTTAAATATTCTTTAAATGTTTGGGAAAATTCTCCAGTGAAGCCATATGTGCCTGAAGATTTCTTTCTTGGGAGTTTTAAAATTAAAAATTCAATTTCCTGACTTATGGTTTCCAGTTCAACTTGTAAAGAGCTTGGAAATTGTCATTACCATTCTCACAGCAAGCAAGCAAGCAAGCAAACAAAGAAACAAAAACACTGAACAACCTGAAAATCAGCAACTCTTATTAAATCCATCAAAGAATTGAAGTTACAGGTCAAACTTCCATTGGAAAACTGGAGTGACAAGTGAATACAGAAAATCACAGTTGACATCACTTTACAGCTCCTGCTGGAACCTGGTAGAAAAACTTGCAGGGTGATTGACTAATTGATTGAGACTAAGAATGGACTGGCTTGAGAGATAAACTCCTGGGGCACAGCCTTAGTGGCCCCCGCTCTTTCTGGAGATTTATCTCCAGGAGTCCCACCAGATTCTCACTGTGAAGAGCAGAGAAAATTCCAAAATATTTGTAGATTAAATAACACACTTTTAAATAATGCATGGGTCAAAGAAGAAGTCTCAATAAAAATTTAAAATACTTTGAACTAAATGAAAATAAAAACACAACTTACCAAAATTTGTAGTATGCAACAAAAACAATGCTATGCAATTTCTAGCATTTAAATTTAAAATTTATAGCATTGACTGACTATATTAGAAAAGAAGAAATATCTAAAATCAGTAATCTAAACTTCTACCTTAGGAAACTAGAAAAAGAAGAGCAAATTAAATCCAAAGTAAGATGAATAAAAGAACTAATAAAAACAGAAATCAATGGAATTGAAAACAGAAAAACAATAGAGAAAATCAACAAAATCAACAGCTGGTTCTTTGAAAAGATCAATAAAATTGATAAACCTCTAACCATGCTAACAACAACAACAAAAGACAGAGAAGACACAAAATTATTAATATCAGGGGCCGGCCCGGTGGCGCACTGGATAGTGCACCGCTTGGGAAGTGTGGCGGCGCTCCCGCCCGAGGGTTCAGATCCCACATATGGACCGGTTCCCGCTCACTGGCTGAGCGAGGTGCGGGGGCAGCACTGAGGGTTGCAGTCCCGTTGCCGGTCCCCGGTCCGGTACGGGGGCAACACTGAGGGTTGCGATCCGTTGCTGGACACGGAAAAAGACAAAAAGACAAAAAAATAAAATTATTAATATCAGAAATAAAAGAGGAGCCATCACTACAGATCTTATGGACATTGGAAGTATAATAAAGGAATATTATGAATGAAATACTCTAGGTCTACAAATATCATAACTTAGATGAAATGGATGATTCCTTGAATACACAATCTACCAATACTCACACAGGAGAAATAGTCTGAATAGACCTGTATCTATTAAAGAAATTGAAATAATAACTAATAAAATTTCAAAACAGAAAGCACCAAGCCCAGATGGTTTAATGGGTGAGTTCTATGAGATATTTAAGGAAGAAAAGATACCAGTTCTCTACAATCTCTTCCATAAAGTAGAAGCAGAAGGAATATTTCCTAACTCATTCTATATGGCTGACAATACCTCATACCAAAATGAGAAGAGACATCCCAAGAAAGGGAAACTACAGACCAATATTTTACGTTAGCATAGAAAAAAAATCCTCAAAAAAATTAGCAGATTGAATCCAACAATGGATAAGAAGAATTATACATCATAACATGATAAAAACAAAAACAAACAAAAAACCTCTCAGCAAATAAGGAAGAGAGGTCAACTTCCTCCACTTGATAAAGAACATCTACAAAAAAACTACAGCTAATATCATACTGAATGGTGAGAAGCCAGATGCTGTTCCCTTAAGATTAGCATAAGGGAAGGGTGTTTCTTCTTACAACTCCTATTTAACATTGTACTGGAAGTCCTGGCCAATCAAACAAGATTTTTTTTAAAAAAGGAAATAAAAGGTATAGAGATTGGGAAGGAAAAAAATAAGACTATCTTTGTTCACAGATGACATGATTGTCTATGTATAAAACTTCAAAGAATCAATGATAGCAACACTCCTGGAACTAATAAGCAATTAGAGCAAGATACAAGGTTAGCACACAAAATACAAAAAAATTCAACTGTTGTCCTTCATTCCAGCAAAGAGCAATTGAAGTTTGAAAGTTAAAGAACGACACCATTTACATTAGCAACAAAAAATGAAATACTTTAGGTATAAATGTAACATAACATAAATAAGATGTATATGAGGAAAATTAGAACATTCTGATGAAAGAAACCAAAGAAGACTAAATGGAGAGGTGTTCCATGTTCATGAATAGGAAAACTCAATGTTGTTAAGATGTTAGCTCTTCCAAACTATAGTTGATCTGCAGATTCAATACAATCCAAATCAAAATCCCAGCAATCTATTTTGTGGAAATAAACTGACTCTACAGTTTATGTGGAAGGGCAAAAGAAACAGAATGGCCAACACTATACTGAAGAAAAAGAACAAAGTCAGAGGACTAATATTATACAGCTTCAAGATTTACTATTGGCCCAGCCCGTGGCTCACTCAGGAGAGTGTGGTGCTGATAACACCAAGGCCACGGGTTCAGATCCTATATAGGGATGGCTGGTTCACTCACTTGCTGAGCATGGTGCTGACCACACCAAGCCAAGGGTTAAGATCCCTTTACCGGTCATCTTTAAAAAAAAAAAAAAGATTTACTATAAAGATGCAGTAGTCAAGACAGTATGGTATTGGTGAAAGAACAGAGAGGTAGATCAATGGAATAGAATATAGAGAACTTAGAAATAAATCCAACTGATATAGTTGGAAATATAGTCAACTGATCTTTAGCAGTGGGACCAAAGGCAATTCAATGGAAAAAGGATCATCTTTTCAATGAATAGTGTGAGGAAAAACTGGACACACACACAAAAATGAATTGAGACTCAGATCTCACACTTTCCACAAAAATTAATTCAAAATGGATCATAGACCTAAATATCAAATGCGAAACTGTAGAATTAATGGAAAATAACATAGGAGAAAATCTAAGCTATGTTGAGTTTGGCAATAACATTTTAGGTATGACACAAAAAGCACAACCCATGATATTATTGATAAAATAAAATGGATTACATTAAAATTAAAAACTTCTGCTCGGGACTGGCCCGGTGGCACACTGCGCTAGTGCGCCGCTTGGGAAGTGCGGAGGCACTCCCGCCGAGGATTCAGATCCCACATACAGACCGGTTCCTGCTCACTGGCTGAGCGAGGCGCGGGGGCAACACCGAGGGTTGCGATCCCGTTGCCGGTCCTGGTCCAGTACGGGGGCGACACTGAGGGTTGCGATCCGTTGCCGGACACGGAAAAAGACAAAAAGACAAAAAAAAAAAAAAAAGAAAGAAAGAAATACTAGCAGAAAAAAACTTTAAAATAATTGTTAAATACCCCACTAATAATAAAGCTGGTTTCCCTAACAAGGTACTCAATTTTATCCTTAAGATAAAACACCAAACAAGCTTAAATAAATAAATAAATAAAAAATAAAATAAAAACTTCTGCTCTGTGAATGACACTGTTAAGAAAAGGAAATGGCAAGCCACAGATGGTGAGAAAATATTTGCAAAACACATAACTGATAAAGCAGTTGCATTCAAAATACACAAAGAACTCTTAAAACTCAACAATACAAGAACAAACTATCCAATTAAAAATGGGCAAAAAATCTGAACAGACACCTCACCAAAGATATACAAATGGCAAATATGCATATGAAAAGATTCTCAACATTTCATTAAGGAATTGCGAATTAAAACAACAATGAGGTATCAGTACACACTTATTAAACTGGCCAGAATCCAAAATACTGACAATGCCAAATGCTAGCAAGGATGCTGAGCAATGGGAACTCTCATTCATTGCTAATAGAAATGCAAACATGTACAACTTTGGAAGCCAGTTTGGCAATTTCTTACAAAGCTAAACATAGTCTTACCATACAATCCAGAAATCATGCTCTTTGGTATTTACCCAAATGAGCTGAAAACTTTTGCTCACATAAAAATCTGCACATGGATATCTATAGTAACTTTATTCATAATTGCCAAAACTTGGAAGCAACCAAGATGTCCTTCAGTAGGTGAATGAATAAACAAACAGTGGTACATCTATAAAATTTAGTATTATTCAGCACTAAAAAAATTTAGCTATCAAGCCATGAAAAGTCATGGAGAAACCTTGAATGCATATTACCAAGGGAAAGAAAAGCCAATCTGAAAAGGCTACATACTGTATGATTACAATTATATGATATTCTGGAAAAGGTAAAACTATGGAGATAGTAAAAAAAAAAAAAGCAGTTGTTGCTGGGGGTAGAGGTGGGGGGAAGAGGGATTAATAGATGGAGCACAGGATTTTTAGGACAGTGACATTATTCTGTATGACAGCATAATGATGCATACTTGTCTTTATACATTTGTCAAAACCGATAGAATGTACAGCACTAAGAGTGAATTCTAATATAAACTATGGACTTTGACTAATAATGATGTGTCAGTGTAGGTTCATCCATTGTAACAAATGTATCACTCTGGTGGGGGGTGATAGTGGGGGACTGTGCACGTGTTGAGGGGCAGGGAGTATAGGAGAACTCTGTACTTCCTGCTCAATTCTGCCATGAACCTAAGGCTGCTCTAAAAAAAGTTGTCTATTTATATATATACATATATGTATAAGAACAGTACAACAGAGTATTAACATTGGTTCACCAACTGTAACATATGTACCACACTAATGCAAGATGTTAATAACAGGAGAAACTGCGGGAGGGGAGAGGATATGAAAATTCTCTGTACTTTCTCCTCAGTTTTTTCATAAACCTAATATTGCTTTAAAAAATAAAGTTTACTAATTTTTAAAAAATCAATTTACTTAATAGTTGAGGGCTAGTCAAACTATCTTTTTTTTTTTTTTTTTTTTTTTTTTTTTTTTTTTTTCCTTCCGCAAGCATTATAAATCTTGCAAGCTTTTGGGGTAATTTTCTTGCTTGAATTAGTTAGTAAGGTCTTTTCCAATAATAAATGAACTAAAATACTTCTCAAAACTAATTCTGCCTAAAAAGATAGAACAAATTGTATATTAAAGTGTAATTTATCTGAAAGTTAATCAATATTTCTGTTTCCTAATATTTTTAGATAACAAGTTTTACAGACCACATGTACAGATACCATAATGGACCTTGTGTTTAGATGTGGAGAGATGTCTCTAGCAATGGTTCTTATTTAAAATCAACTGTATATTCAAAGAATACTTATCAGATCTTGGGACAAATGTTAACTACAGAATATAAATCTATCTTTTGTGAAGGAATGGATCTTCTGTGATTTAGCAAAACGTCTCTCTGGTTCTCTTCTGACAAGTTCTATTTGTAACGCTTATTACTAATCTATATTTTCAGAACAAATAATATGCAAAAACACGATGTTGCTTATAGCACTGCTCTTGGGGCAGCTTACATAGTTAAATGACAACTGCAGATGCAAAAAGCCAGGCAAAACAGCCTTGGATCTTATGAG
>NW_007726147.1:949605-962354 GCF_000696425.1 Galeopterus variegatus
CCCGCGCCTCGCTCAGCCAGTGAGCGGGAACCGGTCTGTACGTGGGATCCGAACCCTCGGGCAGGAGCGCTGCTGCGCTTCCCAAGCGGCGCACTATCCAGTGCGCCACCGGGCCGGCCCTAGTCAAACTATCTTATGTTGGGTGAATTGTGGTACTGGTACATGTCAAGGAATTGGTCTGTTTCATCTCAGTTGTCAAATTTATGCGTGTAAAATTGTTTGTAATCTCTTATTTTCCTTTCGATATCTGTAGCGTCCATAGCGATATTCACTCTTTGATTCCTGATATTGATAGTTTGCATCTTCTCTCTCTTTTCTTTGTCAGTCTTGCTAGAGGTTTATGAATTTTATTGATCTTCTTGGGTCAATTTTATTATTTAATTGACCCTTTCAAATGATCGATTTTATTGGTCTTTTCAAAGAACCAGCTTTTCATTTAATGATTTTTCTCTATTTTTCATATGTGTTCAATTTCATTGATTTTTGCTCTTATCTTTACTATTTCTTTCCTTTTAAGTGCCTGGCTTTACTTTTCTCTTCTTTTTCTATTGTCTTTAGTGGGAGCTTAGATGATTAATTTGAGACATTTCCTCTTTTCTTTTTTTTTTTTTTTCCGTGTCCGGCAACGGATCGCAACCCTCAGTGTCGCCCCCGTACCGGACCAGGACCAGCAACGGGATCGCAACCCTCGGTGTTGCCCCCGCGCCTCGCTCAGCCAGTGAGCGGGAACCGGTCTGTATGTGGGATCTGAACCCTCGGCGGGAGCGCCTCCACACTTCCCAAGCGGCGCACCAGCACAGTGCGCCACCGGGCCAGCCCTCCTCTTTTCTAATATAAACATTTAGTGCTATATATTTGCCTTTTAACACTTATTTAGCTGCATCCCGCAAATTTTGGTATGTTGTATTTATATTCAGTTCAATGTTTTTTTGTTTTGTTTTGCTTTGTTTTAATTTCCCCGGTAACTTCCTCTTTGACCCAAGGACTTTTTGGAAGTATATTGTTCAGCGTTTAGAGATTTTCCTGTTATTTTTCTGCTATTGGTTTCTAGTTTTATTCAACTTTGGTTAGAAAAAAACCACTCTGTATGATTTCAGTATTTTTAATTTGTTGAGTTTTTTTTCCAGCCATTATTTCTTCAAGTTTTTATTTAACCCTGCTCTTCCTTTCTCTGATGACACAAATATCAGATCTTTTGTTATAATAGTTTCTGAGACTCTTTTTTTTTTTTTTTGCAGTCTACTTTGTCTCTGTAGTTCAGAGTGGGTCATTTCTATTGTCTGTCTGAAGATTACTGACTTTTCTTCCAGCCCTTCCATTCATTGTTGAGCCCATCTACCAACCTGTTTATTTCCAGTGCCATATTTTTCATTTCTATAAGTTCCATTTTTCTCCTTCTTCATGATTTTTACTACTTTCCTAAGATTTTCTATTTCTTGCTGAGACTTTTTGGTTTTCATCTGTTTCAAATGTGTTTGTAATTGCTCATCAAGGCATTTTTTTTTTTTTTTGTCTTTTTCCGTGTCCGGCAACGGATCGCAACCCTCAGTGTCGCCCCCGTACCGGACCAGGGACCGGCAATGGGATTGCAACCCTCGGTGTTGGTCCCAGGCCTCGCTCAGCCAGTGAGCAGGAACCGGTCTGTATGTGGGATCCGAACCCTCGGGCGGGAGCGCCGCTGCGCTTCCCAAGTGGCGCACTATCGCAGTGCGCCACCGGGCCGGCCCCTCATCAAGGCATTTTTATCATGGCTGCTTTAGAATATTTATTAGATATTATTAAATATCTAATAAATATTCTTTTTTTTTTTTTTTTGTCTTTTTCCGTGTCCGGCAACGGATCGCAACCCTCAGTGTCGCCCCTGTACCGGACCAGGACCGGCAACGGGATCGCAACTCTCGGTGTTGCCCCCGCACCTCACTCAGCCAGTGAGCGGGAACCGGTCTGTATGTGGGATCCGAACCCTCGGCGGGAGCGCCACCGCGCTTCCCAAGCGGCGCACTAGCGCCGTGCGCCACCGGGCCGGCCCTAAATATCTAATAAATATTCTAACATCTCTGTCAACTCAACATAGCATCTATTGTCTTTTTCAATCATGTTGAGATTTTCCAGGTTCTTGGTCTAACACGTGATTTTCATTTGAAATCCAGACACTTTGGGTATTATGCTGTGGGACTCTAGATTTTATTTAAATCTTCTGTTTTAGCTGGCTTCCCTTGACACCACTCCAGCAGGTGAATAGAAATCATTGCCTTGTCACTGCCAAGTGGGGATAGAAGTGCTGGCTCCCTTCTTGCTGTTCATTGACTCCGTGAGGGGGAAGGTCTCCTTGTTACTGCTGGGCACTGCTGGGAATTCCAGCTCCCTGTAGTCCTGGCTGGCAGGGGCAGGAACGTTTTGCTCCTGCTCCCCATGTGGCCTCTACTGACACCATGGGTGGGAGGGATTGCCTCATAACTGCATGGCATGGAAGAAAGTCCCGGCTCCCCACTCAGCCTTCTCTGACACCACTGCATCAGGGGAGCTGGAGCACCTTGCCACGCAGCCTGGAGAGGATGGAAGTCTAGGCTCAACCACTTGGCGTGGGTGGGGTGGTGCCACAGTTTTTCTGTAGCATTCGGCAAGAGTACAGCAGTTACTGACTAAAAGTTTTCTTTCTTTCTAGGCTTCTCCTGACCTGATCCTTTGGCTAAAGAGAGCAAGCTTTTGTCGGGGGCCTTTTATGTCTGCATCCATTGGTGTTTCTAGGTCACTTGCGTTTTCAAGTTCCAAGTCTGGAATATATGAGGCAAAAAGAGAACCCAGGGAACTCATCGTAGCATGTGTTGGGGCCTGAGGTCCCTGCCCAGTTGTCTTGTCTTCTAAACCTTTCAGAGGCTTCTTGTGTTGCTTTCATTTACAATGTCCCATGTTTTCATTGTACATAGTGAGAGAAATAGGGATGTATGTCTATGCCATCTTTCTGGACAACCTGCATTTTGAGATGTGAATTTTCCTTCATTTACCCAGGTTGGGCACCTTGATTGATTCATCACAGTGCATAGAGGCTGCCCTTTCATATTTTACAAATCTCCAAGACCACATTATATTGCTTTGCTTCTCAAGAGAGTTTGAAGGACAGAAACTATCCCAACTCTCCCACAGAGTTAAGAGGCAACGCCGTAAAGCCCATGAAAATGTGAGACAATGTACTGAGGATTTGGGGATACTAATCAACTTTTTGTGGCTTATTTGGCGCTTTTGCAAATCCAAGAACAACTTGCTTTACTTGTTATTGTTATTTTGGAGGCAGAGCAGCATTAGAGTGATGCCAGTCTCCTGCCTTACCTCGCTGTCTCACGGACCCTTCTGAGTACTTAGGAGGGGCCCTAGCAGGGCTCACATGGTTTCACATCTTATAAAATTTGCAAGAATAAGGGATTTTAATTGTAATCAGTTATGACCACTCTGTTTCCACTCTGATTTCCTCTCCATTATATGTCCCCTCTTGTTGGATGATTTTGGAGTGACTGTGGACATTTTAAGGATCTGTTAAGAGGAAGTGAGCTGGGGATACATTTAATTTGGGTTTAATGGGATATGTTTATGTGACTCATAGTCACTTCTGTGTGTAGCGTAATTATGGGAAGTCATCTGGTATAGAAATGCTGCCAAAAATTTGCCTACTGCCCACTGTGTTTACTCTCCTGTCAAGAAATATTGATGACTAACTGGATAGCAAATGTCATCAATTCAAAGAATATTTCAGATTGGCATTGCACAGGAAAACTTGAAATGCCCTGAACTCTTGCAGCTCACATAAGACAGAAACTTGATAAAACTTTCCCTAAGTTTGAAATCATTCAAAACTGTACATGACATTTCACTAATGACAAGTCGTGAAGCTGAAAACAACTTTTCTTTTCTTTCTTTTTTTTTTTTTTTTTTGTCTTTTTTCGTGACCGGCAACGGATCACAACCCTCAGTGTCACGCCCGTACCGGACTGGGACCGGCAACGGGATCGCAACCCTCGGTGTTGCTCCCGCACCTTGCTCAGCCAGTGAGCGGCCGGTCTGTATGTGGGATCCAAACCCTCGGCGGAAGCGCCACCGCGCTTCCCAAGCGGCGCACTGTAGCAGTGCGCCACCGGGCCGGCCCCTGAAAACAACTTTTCTAAATTATCAATAAAAAAACAACATTTTAATCAATAGTTCTAAAGGAAAGCTTCATTTGTCTTTTGATTCTCTCTATGGAAAATGCCATTACAAAATTAATCATGAAAAAATGTAAGAAAGAAGTATCCTAGAGGTACCTTCGAGTAGAAAATTATTTTTTTTTAATTATTCTATTTTTCAGAGTATACTGATGTTTGAGGATCCAGCTGCAGGCATCCTTAACAATTCTCAGACCAGGTTTTCTGGGAAGGGAGGATCACTGACTCTGACGATTCTCTAACTGGTTTATTCTGAGGGAGCAGAGCCAAGGGCTGACCGCGGTGGCACCGGGACAGATGACGTCTGGCTTGGAGTATCCATCTGTTGCTGCAACATTATATTCCCTCACATTTGCAAAGAAAGAAGGGGAGTTTAAAAACTAAAAATATAGGGCTGGCCCGGTGGCGCACTGCTACAGTGCGCCGCTTGGGAGTACCGCGGCGCTCCCGCCGAGGGTTCGGATCCCACATACAGACCGGTTCCCACTCACTGGCTGAGCGAGGTGCGGGCGCAACACCGAGGGTTGCGATCCCGTTGCCAGTCCCAGTCTAGTACGGGCGCGACACTGAGGGTTGCGATCCGTTGCCGGTCACGAAAAAAGACAAAAAGGAAAAAAAAAACAAAAAAACTAAAAATATAATACATAACGATCAGCCTCTTCTTCCCTTTCCTACATAGTCACAGAATATAAATTAAGGTTCTTTCGGAGTTTCTAAATTTGTATATATCTACATGATCAAAAAATGAAAGAATAACTAACATTTCAAAAATACAACCCCCGGCAGATGACACGTAGATGAATGTGTCTTAGGAACCTTGCTTCTGTAATCCAGGTCCGGGAAGAAGGTGTCCTGGGTCGACAGTAACAGCGATTGTGTCAGGTATACAGACCACAGTGACAGAGCAGGTAGGAGGAGGCTGTCCCTCAGCTGCACGTGTGAAATGTTTTCCTTTGTGACGTGATGTCATCTGCTGCAGAAAGAGTCGGGAAAACAGCATATGTTGTACACTACATATGACAGATGCTCCACATCTATCCTATCTGCTGTCTGCAAATTATAGGACTAGATGCTTCCGAGCTATTCTGAGTTTTCAATCAGTCATGCCGACAGCCCCTGAGCTCCACTTGCCAGATCACAGTTCAGACGCTGGGTCTGGAAAATGCAATCACTGTGACTTTGAAGTAAGAAGGATGACAATGGATCTGCGGAGTGCTGACTCTACACCAGGCCCTGAGCACCGGTTTTCATGAGTCGTCTCGCTCATCCTCTTTGCCGCACTGGGAGGGAGCTGCGATTACCACCTGGCTTCCTGTTACACGTCAGAAAAGTGCTCCTGCAAGTCCCCTCCCCTCCTGCCACCTGGCCCCCACCCATGCCTCCCGCCTACAGCCAGCCCCTGCCACGTGCAGCCCCTGCCTCTGGAGGATGGAGGACACGGCTGGCCACTCCCTGCTCCTGCACTGTGCACTTCCCCTGTACAGGCTCATTCCCATCAGATGCGCTCACCATGTGCTTCTGGGAGCTTAAAAATCTCTCTCCAGCTCCCATTTCTCTGCTCCCTTTACAGCAAAACTGAACAGACTGATGATTCTCGTGCTCCAAGTCCCCTCTTCCAGTATAAACTGAGCCCACTGGTTGGCTCCCCGCTGTCCCCAGCCCCTCCCTGTGGAAATGGCTGTCGTCAAAGTTGCTAGTCCCCACGTTGCCATTCCCAGCGTCAACCCTCAGTCCTGTTCACACAAGACCCGTCACCATCCTGGGACCCAGTTGGTTTCTGCCTCCTACTTGATGCACTTTTCCCATGGGACTCCCGGG
This sequence comes from Galeopterus variegatus, assembly GCF_000696425.1. Taxonomy (NCBI): domain Eukaryota; kingdom Metazoa; phylum Chordata; class Mammalia; order Dermoptera; family Cynocephalidae; genus Galeopterus; species Galeopterus variegatus. The sequence goes on from NW_007726147.1 coordinate 955,617, forward strand.
ACCTGGGTCTTCCTGGCTTTCCTCCAGACTCACGGCCACTCCTCAGGCCTCTTAGTCATGCTCCTCAGCTCCCAGACCTCTTGACACTATTGCCCTGGCCCAAGCTGGCCATCTCTATCCCCAACTGCGCTAACCCCTGAGCCTTCCCTGTACCACAGAAGTGAGCACGGACGTATGTCCTCCCCAGCCTAGCCTTCACACGAGACCCTGGTGCAGCTGGCACCTTGATTGCAGCCTAGAGAGGTGAGAGACCTTGAGTCAGATGCAGCAAGCAAAGCCATGCCCAGATTTCTGACCCAAAGATACCACAATAATGAGTGTTTGTTTTTTTAAATTTGGGGTAATTTATTGCATAGTAATAGATAAATTATACATCCTTCTATGATATGAGCTTTGCTCTGTTTAATCTTTGAGGCTTTCCCCTAGTTCTAGCATTCCGTCATTTAGGGAAGAAATTTGTGGCTTCCTCAGTGGGGTCTCAGAACATGAAAAGTTTACTTTTAGAAAGATGACCATTTTCCTCCATTTTTTTAATGTCAGTTTAAAGAGATTTAAACTAGATGAGGAATCAGCAGAGATGAGGAATCCATGTCCACTAAGGAACCTGTGTCCACTAATGTCCCGTTCTCTCTTCCATCATGTCCTCAGTTAATTTTGCAAACTTCCTTTTCCTTTTCCAAGGAGTCTGGCTTCACAGCTCATTCTCCAGGGACCTCCTCTGGGTTATGTAAAGTCTCAGCCTGACTGTGGAAGGTGGTCATGTGAAGATGACCATTTTTCACATCCCTTGCAGGGCATGGCATGATGCAGAGCCCTGGCCAAGCACTCCGCAAACCAGACCCAGCTAGAATAATGTTTGCATTCAAGACTCAAAGGTATCCAGGGATGGCAGAAGAGCTTCATCTTCTGTTCCAGTGGGACCGGCTGCTTGGAACGCTCTGCTGAGAAGGGTGTCAAGGCCACGTTCACACTCAGTGGGAAAGAATGCTGTGATCAGTGATCAGCTAGTGATGTCTGTCATGACCACAGGGAAGGGAGTCGAGTGAGTCTTTCTTTCCATTTATGTTCCATCCATAACTTATAAAATCCTTTCCCTTGTTCCAAAGGCCTTTTGACTGAGCTCTACACCCTGTTGAGTCTATGTGTTTTTTAGAATAGAAAGGGCACAGTTGGAGTTGGCAGCCCAAGGTACACCCAACCCCAAGTACCATTGATCCTGTCAACTGTTCATGCAATGGACATTCTCTGTGTCATGCTGGGCCCAAGACAGGAAAGGCAGGCCAGACGTGAGGTCCAGGAAGTCAGGCAAGAAGCCGAGCACCTGTGCTGTGCTGGGGCAGCATGGCAGAGCCAGCCACGGGTGGTGGAGACATAGAGAGCCCTGTCTCACCGATGAGTAGTATTAGAAAGAAATGCAGAAAACTCAAAGCCTAATCTTCCATAAGTCACTCTTGGAGGTGTTTGTCCCAGATCCATTTATCCCCTATGGATGGGGGAAGCTGACCACCATTAACGGCAGACTCATTACAGAACAGGAAGCTGCAAATTCCGCCCTGGGGTGCAAAGAGCACTTTTCCCCCATTGCAGGGCCTCGGGCTCCCCTCTCTCTCCTTACTGGAAATAAGTATCAAGCAGGGGTGGTCTCATAAATGCTCAGCAACAGGGTCTCTGGGGAAAAAGGTGTGGGTGCGTGTGCATTGATAGAAAGAGAGAGAGAGACACACACATATTTATTATAAATTTTACTGATATAAAGAATGTGTAGCACACAAAAATAATAATAAGACATACGATAAGTTTATTATAAACACCATATAGCCAATTAATTTTCACAACTGTTGAGTTTTGCAGATCCTTGTATCCACAGCCAGCCTGTGTTTGCCTCTGATGGCTGCATGTGCTTCAGACATGAGGGTTGGTTGATATTTTCGTTTATGTTAATGAGAAAGACCAAAGGGAGACAATGAAGACGAATGTCAGAACTTCACTTACCGTCAGTGTCGTGAGTAACTTCTTAGCTGAATCAGATTATAGTTTTCAAATACTGGGAGAGTGTGACCTCAATTTTCTGTGCTAGTCAGAACATAACGGTGTGCCAGTGTGGCAGGCTACATAATGACCCCCAAAGAGCACAGGTTCTGCTCCCTTGGAGCCTGTGAATATGCTTTCCATGGCAAAAGGGGCTTCGCAGCTGTGATTAAGTTAAGAATATTTTTTTCTATTTTATTTTTATTTTGCAGTGCTTAGAGGAAAATATATACTTGTAAACACCTATATTAAAAATAAGAAAAGTCTCAAAACAGTAATGTAAACTCCTACCTTAAGAAAATAGAAAAAAAAATCAAACTAAACCAAAAGCAAATATAAGTAGGAAATAATAAAGATTACAACAGAAATATAGAGAATTGAAAAAACAATAGGGAAAATCAACAAAGCCAAAAGTTGATTCTTTAAAAAGATCAACAAACTTTGCAAACCTCTATCTAGACTGACAAAGAAAAAAAGAGAGAAGACCAAAATTCATAAAATCATAAATAAAGCAGGGGCATTATTACTGTCATTATGGTTTTATGTAGTGGTAAGATTTAGTTTCTTTCTCTTTCTTATTTGCATTATTGTTCTACCAGGGTGTTTTGTTCTTGTGTATTAGTGGTAGTGATTGTCATTTTTCAGATTTCCAGGTGCAGGACTTCCTTGAGATTTCCTGTAGGGCTGGTCATGTGGTGGTGATCCCCCTCAGTTTTCGTTTGTCTGGAAAATACACTATTTTCTTCTCATTTCTGAAGGACAGCCTTCCTGGATATAGTATTCTTGTCTGGCGGTTTTTTTCTTTCAGTATTTTGAATATATCATCCCATTTTCTTCTGGCTTGTAGAGTTTCTGTTGAGAAGTCTGCTGTTAGTCTGATGCAGGCTCCCTTACAGGTGACTTGATGCTTTTCTCTTGCTTCTTTTAAGATTCTCTCTTTGTCTTTGAGCTTTGCCAGTTTGACTATAATGTGTCTTGGAGAGGATGTGTTTGGGGATCTTTGAGCCTCCTGGATCTGAAGGTCCATGTCTCTCCCTATACCTGGGAAGTTTTCCATTATTATTTCATTGAATAGGTTTTCCATGCCTTTTCCTTTCTCCCCAGTTTTTGGAACACCCATGACTTGAATGTTTGTGCACTTAAGGTTGTCTGTTTTATCTTTTAGATTTTCTTCATTTTTTAAAATTCCTTTTTCCTTTTTTTTGCAGGGCCACCTGAGTTATTTCAAAAAGACTATCTTTAAGTCAGAAATTCTTTCCTCTGGGGCCGGCCCGGTGGCGCACTGCTATAGTGCGCCGCTTGGGAAGTGCGGTGGCGCTCCCGCCGAGGGTTCGGATCCCACATACAGACCGGTTCCCGCTCACTGGCTGAGCGAGGCTCGGGAGCAACGCCGAGGGTTGCAATCCCGTTGCCGGTCCCGATCTGGTACGGGGGCAACACTGAGGGTTGCGATCCGCTGCCAGACACGAAAAAAGACAAAAAGGAAAAAAAAAAAAAAAAAGAAATTCTTTCCTCTGCTTGTTCTAGCCTGCTGCTTAGGCTATCAGTCGTGTTTTTTATTTCACTGAGTGAATCTTCAGCTCCATGAGTTCCTCTACATTCTTTTTTAGGGTATTAATCTCTTTGTAAATTTCCTCCTATCGTATCCTGGATTTTTTTTTCTCATTTCATTGTTAACTAACTGAGTCTTCTCATATCTCATTGAGTTTCATTAAAATTGTTGCTCAGAATTCCTTTTCTGTCATTTCAAGGGTTTCCTGTTCAATATGGTCTTGTATTTGAGAATTACTGTATTCTTTTGATGGTGTCATATTTTCTTAAGTTTTAGTATTTCCATTACCTCTACATTGATGTCTGTTGATCTGGTAGAGCAGTTGCTTCTTCTATTACTCTAGAGTGGGCTTTGAGGAGAAGGGCATTTTCTTCTTTTTCTGGTCTCCACTGGTGACTCTCCTTGTGTCAATGCAGTTGAGCATCTGGTGAGCCACCTGCATGGTGGCTGTGGCTACTACTGTGGCATTGAGCTGCTTTTGTGGCAGCTGGGACTGTGGTGGTCCCCCTCCACAGAAGTGGTGTTTTGGGTGTGCTCTCTGCCTGCTTTTGGGTAGAGTGGACTGCCCTTTGCTCCTTGCCTAGGACACCAGGCATGCTCTCTTGCCTGCTTCCAGGCTGGGGGTGCTGCCCTTGGCTCCTGACTAGGACTCTGAGTGTGCTCTCTTGCTTGCTTTAAGTTAATAATCTTGAGATGGGGACATTATCCTGGGTTAATTGAGTGGGCTCTAAATGCAATCACGAGTGTCCTTACAAGAGTGGGGCAGAGGGAGATTTGAAACAGAGGAGAAGACAGTGTGAAGACAAAGCACAGAGAGATTTGAAGATGGCTGTACTGCTCTCTCTGAAGACAGAGGAAGGGGTCTTGAGTCAAGGAACACAGCTATAGATGCTGAAAAAGCAAGGAAACAGATTCTCCCCTAGAACTTCTGGAGGGAGTGGCCCTCCTGACACCTTGATTCCATCCTGGTAAAGCTGAGTTTGGATTCTGACCTCCAGAACTATAAGAGAATAACTGTGCATTGTTTTAAGCCATGAAGTTTGTGGTAATTTATTACAGCAACCACAGGAAACTAACACAGTCAGGTATCAATTTATTGCATCTCTGCTCCAAATGCATCCTTCAATATAAGCTTCAGGACAAAGAATGAAATTCTTTAACCATTTCTCCTTGAAAGTGAACACAAGTGTTAAACTTTCTCAGTACAGGACGCTGGAGGGGCTTCACAGGAGGAAGGGGCTTCCTGTAATTTCCAGGGCGGCTAGGGGGAAGGTGGGCCATGGGGATGTGAGGACATCTGGTGGGGTCTGTCTGAGCATCAGGCCCAGAACACTATCCCTCTGTGACCTTGTTTGGTGGTGACTGATGATGGTCTACAGCCCTCCCAACACAGAAACCAGCTCCCACCCACCCCCCCACAGTCTGCTTAAGGCCTGAGGGCCACACTGTGGCAGCTTCCTCTGCCACCTCCCCACCCCCATGCTACCCTTCTGCCTATGGGACCTCAGATTCCCAGTGCAGGCCACCCTTCTGCTACCAATTTCCAGCTCCCTGCCTGCACGCGAGGGTGGCCTATTGTATGCCCACCAACTACAGACCAGCTCTGCTATCTGGTGGCTGAACCACAGCCTCTCCAACAAAGTCTGAACCCCTAAAAACTTTGTCCTTACTTGGGGAGCTCCTCAGCCCTAAGATACCACATAGAGCTTCCTTTTATCTTACAGTTACTCTTTTATTATAGTTAATAATTTTATATTAAACTTCCCTTGTTTAGCCTACTGTGTGATTTCTGTCTCCTGATTAGACCCAGACAGCTATAAATGGCTCCAGACACAACACACATTTAAGTTGAATCTGTATTAATACCTATCCATCACTTCCTTAAATCTAGAAAATCAACAAAACAATAAGCAAGCCATAACCCATAGTGTTTGCCAATCTCCGTGGTGTAAATACTCCTACCACAGCCAGTTTCAGGCTACCAACATGACATCACAGACTATGGACTTGGGAAGAGATACCCAGTAGCTACCATTATTCCCATGGTATTGATATAATAGATGTAAATAACCCCAAAGCATAGATAATCACAAAATGTAGTAAAAATAAATAGGAAGTGATGTCTGTTTTTAATTTCACATTTAATCATAAGTTCATATAATTAATTGTTAATAATGTCTGTATTTAACAACTGGCTCACAAAATTCCAGAACATTGAATAGCTGGCTTTCACTGAATGGTACAGCCAGCTCCAGCTCAGCTCTGGGATTAAGGGTCCCCAGCAACAAGCCAGGAGTGCTGAGCATTCTTTGGGCTGAGGTTGACCCCTGCTGGGATCAAGCCAGGTCTCGGGTGTGGCCTGTAGCATTGGGACTGGGAGGTGGAGAGGAGGATACGGGCAGGAGTTTCTCTGCTGTAGACTTCACTCACCACCTCCCTGTCACTCCTGTCTTCAGCCCTGACCTTGACTGCCATTCATTCATGCCTGATGTGAAGGTGGCCACGGATCCCTTTCCAGCACAGTCAGACCTGCCATTCGCCATGCACCCGAGAGGTGTCGAGGCTGTCATTGCTCTCACTTGCAATCACTGAAGGAAACCATGAGGAAGTGACTGTAGACATGTTGGTCAGAGAGTCGGGGTCTAGTCCTGACCTCACTACTGGCTGGCAGAGGGACTTTGAGCCAATTGGCCACCCCTCCAGGTCTGACACCTCCCTGTACAGTGAGGGTGGGACTGATGACCCTGAGACTTATTCCAGCTTCAGGACAAAGTGTTGCTTCAGCTCCACATCGATGGCAGACACAGCGTATGGCCACCCTGAAGGATCTGGTGGCTGCAGCAATATCAGCCAGTGCTGTGGTCCTGCTGGGAAAGTCTAAGCCTGGGAACTGGCCCCAGGCCTAGATCGCAGGAGCTGCCATCAGAAAGCTCAGGCTTCGCGGAGAGAAAACGAAATGCAGGCAGGTCATCTGATCTTCCTCTTCTACTTTCCCAGGGAGCAGAGAGTCTTTGTAACAAACCCAGAAGAGCTGGTCCCTTCCAGAGATAAATCCCTTCCCCCGTGCCTTCAAGGGCAACACTGGTGATTGGCAGGGAGCCCTGAGAGTTCTCCACGGGGGGGGGGGGGGGGGGGGGGGGGCCGGGGGGGGGGCGGCG
>NW_007726147.1:962569-1010944 GCF_000696425.1 Galeopterus variegatus
GGGGGGGGGGGGGGGGGGGGGGGGGGGGGGGGGGAGGCAGGCCAGGGGAGGGAGAGGCAGGCTCAGGGAGGGAGAGTCAGGCTTAGGGACGGCGGCGCTGGCCTGGCTGGGTCCAGGCCTTGGAGGCTGCCTTCCTGGAGCCTGCACTAATGAAGGAACAAAGCTGCACTCTGCTCTGGAGCACATCACGACTCAAGGGAATGACTTGGGGCGGGGGTTAGCATGGGGGATGTCTTCACAATGCTGTGTGCACAGAGGACCAATGTCTCCCACAAGCAAGGTGCTAAGCAAAGTTCTCGATAAACAGCAACTACAGAAAGTGCATAAATTGGGGCGATGCTGAGTGCCTCAAAGTACCAAAGTGCAGGGACAGAAAGATTCGGGGCAAGCCTGCAGAGCGTGGGGCCCACGGCCATCACCCCTCCGCACGCCCCTCTCCATTCCTGCACCTGGCCTAGCCCGAGCAGCCTTGGCCTTGGCAGAGCTCCAGGCTGCATTCCAGAGAGATCTGACTCTGGCAACTCAAAAGGATGGCCCAGAGGGGACTTGATTAGAAGAGACTCTTCTCTGACACCCCTCATCAGCTCCCTCCCCCCACCACCACCCCTCTCCCATCCCTCCCTCACTTGCCCATTTCCAGCCACCTGCCCTTCCTCCCTCTTCTTCCAGGCCTCAGCCAGAGGCTCTCCTCCGTCCAGGTCACCTTTTCTTCCTCTAAGCAGCTTCCAAAGTCTGACTCAGCCCAAGAAAGCTTCCAACCGACTGGCAGGCCAGGCCACAGAGTCTCCATATCCAGGGAGCCTTGACCGCGGTCCTCCCTCCAGTGCCCCCAATCTGCATCTCCCTGCATTTATACGAGTGTCACTACTGTCACGAGTTCACAGGTGTGTTAGTGGCAGGCATCTACGCGCTCCTTTACTTCGTCTCACTGGTGAAAGGTAAATGAAAGAAAGATAAACTAAGGCTTAACTTACCAGAAGGTTATTCAGGAAGGAGGGAGAGAGAAAAGGGAAGGATTACAAATGAATGTGTACACTGATACATATATCTATATTGCATGCATACAAGGGGTCTTCAGAAAGTTCATGGAAGGATTCATAGTATCTTTTAATCCCATTTTCCGTGAACTTTCTGAAGTACCCTGGTTTGCGTATGTATATAAATATATATATATATATGTATGTGTGGTTATGCATGTACATAGGTGTATGTGTATATGTGTGCGTGGGTATGTGCATATTCATATATATATATATATAGATAGATAGATAGATAGATAGATAGATAGATAGATAGATACACACACACACGCACACACGCACACGCACACACGCACACGCACACACGCTAAAGCAACTGCCGTAAATGCACAAGGCTTAACAAGGCTCAACAAAGCTCAACCTGACCTTCCAGAAGACAATTCTGCCCTCAAGACAGGGATCCCAGGGAGGTGCATGTGCGCATCACACAGGCAGATGGAGGGCTGCGGGGGTCAGGCCAAGAGGGTCAGTGTCCCTGGTTTTCATACTTTTGGTGGCAGAGCAGGTGACTGTGGGCCCTGGTCTCTTCCTTGGCGATGCTGGCCATGCCTGTGGCTTCAGTCACCACAAGGTGCTGAGGACCCTCGGCTTGCACGTCCAGCCTGACTGCTCCTGGACTCCAGACCCAGAGATCTGGCCACTGCATGACACCTGCCTCAGGCCGACCAAGTCGCCTCCACCATCCTCTGTCACTGCGCAGCCACAGCCCGGGTACCATGCGGATACTGCCCCTCTCACCCCATGCCCATCCATTCTTGGATCCATCCACTTCTCTGCATCCCCCACCACTCTGGACTGTACCCCCTCTCGCTCTCTAGTTAGTGCAGTCTCTGCAGAACTCAACTCTCATCCAGCCCCTGAGCCCTTCCCAGCTCCTAGGGCAAACACCAGGGCCCTGGACGGGGCCTGCAAAGGTCAGTGCGTCCGCCCCAGCCTCCCGTCGCCTAGCGCTGGCCCTCCCTAGGTTCCTCCAGTGCCCAAGCCCGACACGCCTCCTCCCCCCGCCCCTGTCCCCTCTCCCGACTCCCCCACTAGGCCCGCGTCTCCCTTCGCTCACCGGTGCATTGCAAGTGCCTCTCGCACTGCCAGGTAGGAGTTTAATAAACTTTGCATTAAGGAGGGACGGAAGAGGGAGGGAGGGAAGAGGGAGGGAGGGAAGGTGGAGCCCTGCCTGCCACAGGCTGCCCCGGGTGACCCAAACCCTGAGGCACGAATCTAGCCCTGCTGTGAACCCCGCTCCCTGATCTTGGGGTTGGAAACAGGCACTGGCCCAGACCTTCCAAACTGAAGCTGGGGTGATGCCTCCGTTTGGAACACTTTATTGACAAACGTGTGAGATTCCGCCGATGGTCTCGGCGGGTGGCGGGGAGGTTACCTGGGCGCGGCCCTCTGGTGAGCACCTCGGGACGCTGGCGACTGGGAGGGACACGTGCGGGCGCGCCGCTTACTGTCCTGCCTCTCGTCGCTGCGCACTCCCGCGCGGCCCCGGGCGGGTCGCTCAGCTGCCGCATCTGGGCTGCTCAGGTAGGTGGCCTTGCCGGCTCGCTTCGCCCTGCCCCACCTCCCAAGCCGGGCCGGGGGCTGCGGTCGCAGGGGCTGGCAGGGGTGCGCGGCTCCCCGGGAGGGCGCACGCTGGCGCCGCGTGTCTGGCCCCATTCAGGGCGGACGGGCCCCTCCAGCCCAGAGCCGGCGGCGCCTCCCTGTGGCTGCTGTGCCGCGCGCGTTATCCCGGCAGTTCCCGGCTCCTTCCAGCTGAGAAACCAAAGAGTGTGTCCGAAGCGGGGCCTTTAAAGAGATGCCAGCCCACCTGCCCGCCTGGCGTCCAGAAGAGCCGGGTCTTGGGCAGACGGGCCCGTGCAGCCCGGCCCCTCTCCCTTGGAACATCCCGGATGGGGAGCAGATTCACCGGGACAGGTCTGCACCGGGAAGGGGGCTGCTTGCGGGGCCTCAGGCACAAGGGCAGACACCCGGCCCTGGCGCACCCTGCTCCTAGTTTCAGGAAGGTGCCTATGTGTGATGGTGGTTCCACCTACTTGCACAAGGACTAAGGCATCTGCCAGGAAAAGATCTAGCAAGACAGCCCAGGTCACTGGGGGAGGGAAACAGAAGGGGCTTTGCCACTGGAGACCCCAGGGAGATTTTGGAGACAAGCATAGCTTGAGCAGCATAGCTTGGAGACAAGCCAACAGAAAGCATATGACAGAGAGATGACAACCATCCTCATGGTCATCCAAGCGTTGGGCCACAGAGGCCCATAGCAGTGCTCAGGGAGAGACTTTCCTCCAGCACTGAGTTGGGGGTGGGGGTGGCCCAAACTTATTCCTGGGCACTTGTGGAAATGCCCTGCAGAGGCCCAGAAATAATGGTGCACTGGTGACTGCAGGAAGGGCCACATGTCACTGGGGAACTTTGCTTTCCACAAGTGTCCTGCTCTCAGCAATCTGGCACCCTTGTTCCTGCACACCTTGCCTGTCATTCCAGCCTCCACGATGTGCTAATCACCCTTCCGCCCTTCCCTGAGAGCAGGACTCCATCTGCAACTTTGGCTTAGCCAGGTGGGACTGGTGACTGCTGCAGTGTATCAGCCTTTGCGTTTGTCCCCAGACAGCCCGCTCCCAACTTTTCAAATGCAAACTGCCCTTGCCCAACATAATTAAGATCAAATTAGTGAGGGTCATTGTGCTCCACCAGACTCTACCTGAGCCCAAGGAGGCAGGCAGAAGGCAGAGCCCAGACTGGTGGCATCAGTGTGGATGGCAGGGAGATGCATAAAATAAGGACCCACTCTCAGGATTCTCTGTTACAGGTGTATTCACACCTGTACACAAGGGAGTAGTCACCGATTCTTTCAGTGTGCTGTGGCGGCAGAATTACACACCCACCGACAGGGGGCTGGTTAAATAAATCATGACCGTGCAGCGAAAACCCACACACCTATTAAAAGCTGAGTTTGGTTCGGGAGCTGGAGGTGGGGGAGTAGTTGTTAAGGAACTTTGGGGACAGTTTGACAGGACCTCTGGGATGTCATCCCTGTTCCCACACTAGGGAGTGGAGAAGGGGCTGCCCACTGTCTCTCCACACTCCTGCCTGCCACCGCATGCCCAGTACAGAGGCTAGGAGGGACCTGGCACCACCCAGGCAGGGAGGAGAGCCTCGAGGAGCTCGTGGAGGGGCCCTGGGGTCATTGTTCACAGACAGGACCTTGCGGAGTGAAAGGGGGAGGTTGGCTGGTAGGGGGGCTACAAGGAACAACCAATTTGTCCCCTAACAGGGCAAAGGAGACACAGCAGAAGGGGCCTCAGTTCAAGACATCTTGACCTGACGGGTAAGGGATGCCAGCAGGAGGCTGTGTGAGCTGTACCCATGCCACAGGACACAGGAGAGATGTCTCCGAAGAACCCCTAAAAGCTCACCATGAGAGAAAGTGATGGCTCTGAGCATCTTCCAGAGGGAGTAGCGATGCCCATACCTGCTGCTCAGGGGCTGAGAACAGCCTGAGGAGTGGAAGAGGAAAAGGAAGAGAGAAAGAAGAGGAGGACGTGTAGGGACGCAGAGAGGAGGAATGAGAGAGAATGAGGGATGCAGGCATGAAGGATTCCGGGATGAGATGTGCTGGGCTAAGGAATATAAAGTGTAGGGTTGCAGGGATGAGGGACGCAGGGATGAGGGACGCAGGGATAAGGGACGTAGGATGCAGAGATGAGGGACGCAGGGGTGCAGGGAGGAGGACTGCAAAGGGCAGGATGCAGGGATGAGGAATGGAGAGATGAGGCGAGCAGGGATGACGGATACAGGGATGGGGGTTGCAGCAATGAACATATGACCATGAAATATAAGATCAGGAATGGAGGGTGCAGGGATGAAGGGTGGAAGGATGAAGCATGGGAGGTTCAGGGGAGAGAGAGAGAGGCATAAGGGATAAAGAAATGAGGAATGCAGTGCTGAAAATCCAGGTTTTATTGTAAGTCTCCCAATATTTAAATACTGGCAACAAATTCAAATTTGTGTGCAGTACTGTGCCGGTTAAACACCACGTGAGCCTCACGCTTGACCCAGGCGGTTCTGGGGAGCCCCGTCGGTTTATGAGCCCTCTAGAGGCTCTGCCGGGCTTTGTACTTTGTATGGACATGACTTTCTGCATACAGAGGGGTGTTGCACCCTGTCTCCAGCACCCACCCCGCCCTGCACACAGGGTGGGTGACTACTCGGTTCTCATAAGCAAAGTTCCATTTGCCACTGAAGAGTAACAGCCTGGCTGGGAGGGTATTTTTGTAATTTTCCCACGCGTATCCTGTCATCGGCCTCATTTCCAGGAGAAGGCTGAAGCCAGGAGTTAAGTGCAGGGCAAGCGCTGGCTGCCATCCCCCCCGCTGGAAGAACGCCTGTGCCTTCCGGGAAGCCTGGGGCCCGGGAGGCAGGGACTCTGCCAGGGAGAAAAGTGCAGGTCCAGGCCCCTTGAAGCCAGGGGTAGGTCAGCGCCTGGGCGCACACCAGATGCCCCCAGGGGCACACACTGGAGTCTGGGAGTGTCGTGCTGGGCCACAGGCCAGTGTGAGCATCAGTTCTTCCAGGGAGCAGTGACGAAGCAAGCCCAGCCCAGGCAGCACAGAGCCCAAGACAAGCAGGGGGGAGCAGCACAGAGCAGAGCCCAGCCAAGCATGTCCTGTGTCCAGGCACAAGCCAGGACAGCTGTCCTCTCTGTCCCCTCTGTCCTCATGTAGCCGGAACCATGTTCCCCTGGCAATAGCCTCCATCCTTTTGGCCTGTCTGTCCTCCATGGCTTTGTGCTCGGTCCTGTCCTGGTGCCTGGCAAAGAGCACATGTTCATCAGTGTTCGTGGGATGAATGAACGGCGGAATCTGGGAGAGGACCACCCGAGTTCGCAGAAGTTCTTAGCACTTAGTACTGCTCACAAGAAAGGGACTGGTAATGCAAGGACCTCACTGTCCCCTCATCCTCTTCTGAGAGCCTCCCCATCCTAAAATAAATCCCCCTGGAACAGCATGCGGAGAGGTGAAGTTTCCCAACTCCCAGCATGGGGTAGTCACCTCCTGCGTGTGGGACGCTACAGTGACCCCCAAAGCCCCTCCTCCATGCACTGAGCACCCCCAAGCCTGCAGCGCCCTCACTTCTGCACAGATCCCACACCCTGGGCCCCCTTCTGCACCTGGAACAGGCTGGGCCCAGACCTGCTTCCTTGGTCTGTTGCCCCCCACTCCCCTAACAAGGGACTTCTCATGCCAGCTGTTCCCAGGATGATGCCTTCTCCATGTGTCACGATAATAACTGATGCTTGTTGACTCCCCATGTGCCGGGCTGTGTGCTCGGCCCACAGCACCTTGCTTATTTCTCTCCCTCTGAGGCATGCTTGGACAGGACGGAACCAGTAGAGAAAAGCAACCATTTGCTCACCATTGCCTGGTAGTAACTGGCAAACCTGGAATTCACAGCAGTTCCCAGTCCCCAGAGCCCGCGGTCCTCCCTCTGAAGCACGTCCTGCATTAGGCTAAGGTCCTGGGGCCGGGGAGGCTGGATCTGGCTGCAAGGCAGAGCCCAGAGTTAAGATCAGGGTCTGGAACCAATTGTTAGAGCCACCAATCAGAACATGGCAGCACAGAAATCAGGTAAAGTCACGTCGATGACATGAGAGCCAGGGTTGGCTGGAGTCACAGGTATGTGTTTGGGGTGGGCTGGGCTGTTCAGAGGCAGCTGCTCCAGGCAGCAGAGTGAGGAGAAGCAGCCGGGAATCCTGGAGTCAGCTCGTAGCAGGCCCTTACTGATGAAAGCCACCCTGGACTCCCTCAGATCCCAGGCTGTGCCCCTGCTGGTGCTCCTGGCAGGGTACCCTGCTCATGGGTGACCTGCTCATGGGTGACCCGGCTTAACAGGCTACTTCTGCAATACCCCCATTCCTCTGAGAGTGAATCTTCAACTCTGAAGACTCACAACTGGCTCCGACACATCCCAGGATGTTCTGAAAATCAGACAATATGGGGCTTCTGGGAAGTTTTCATTTGAATGTGGCAACACAATCACAGTGAATTAACAAATATTAAAACAGCATGGCTCAGTGAGGAAATATAGAGGACACCCACTGACGGCTGGGGCTTCAGGTGAGCCTGTTCCCAACAGAGACTTGGGAATGAGAGCCATGTGTGGCCCAGGAGGACACTGTCACAGGAAGGTGGCTCTGGGGATGGACAACTTCCTCTCTGATCCTTCTGTCCTGGATCCCCTACCTGCAATGAGTACCAGGTGTTTTCAGAAGCCAGGCTGAGTTGCTCCCCAGAAGGATGTCATCCCCTGAGGTGCTGCGTCTGGTATACCAGACCCCCAGGCATGCTCAGTGCTCAAGAGTTCCCCAGTGCTCAGAGATACACCTAAACCACCTCGATTACAAGCACACGGAGGGTGCCATCACCTCGAAGGCACGTGATGCCACTCCAGTGAGACTGTGGGCACTCACTGTGTGCCCACCATGGCGCCAGCTGAGGGAGGTCCCCCAGACCATCAGTCATCCAACAGGTGTTAAGCACCTACCGTCAGCAAAGCACTGTGGTAGAAAATGTACTTCCTTTCTTTGAAAATTGGATGTCACCAAATGTTAGCCAGAACACAAAACTCACCAGAGCCCCCTTTTCTCACCCATTTTGGCTGCTCACCTTCGTCCTGTTCTGACCTCAATGCAGGCAACACATGGCAGGTGTTGCTTTGGCATCATCTCGTACAGGAGAAGATGCATGATTTGGCTAATTGCCCAATGAATGGCTACGGCCACCTGTCGTGTGTTGCTCTGGGAATATGTGTCAGATTTGGCACAATTGCTTAGCATTTTGAAGTAGTGCAAAGCCGCCCCAGAAGGCAGCCCATGTAATATCAGAGTATTGGGAGCCAATGGCACATGTGTGTGACACAAGAGCGACAATTAGATATCATGTTCGGGCCACTCAGGGAAAAACCATAGGCCCTCATTCCCGTAAGGAACCATCTCAGCTAAAGGCTTTCTACCCATCACGTCTGCTCACCTCCCCTGCCCTCCTTCCCTGCATCTTAAACTTTCACCACTGCCATCAGCCAAGCAACAAGCCTGGGCTTAAAACCACATTTACGGCATGTGCACTGCTACTTATTCATCACTGTCAGGTAGATAAAACCAACTCTAACTTGCAGCCCAGGGGAGGCACGATGTATAAGCGTGTGTGAATGTGCACGTGCATGTGTGAGTGCGGCTGAGCACGTGCGTGAAGTGTGTGATGGTGATGACACAGGATAAGGTGTCATCTCATACAGGAGAAGATGCATGGTTTGTAGAAACACAGACAAATCTGCTAATTGCACGATGAATGGCTATGGCCACTGTGAGTCTGTCACCCTCAGATTATACATCAATAGGAGGTCTTGATTAAACAGGGAGTTTACTGCGCTGACACCTCATTAATTTAGCCCTGGCAGGAAACAATGAAATCTAATTTTTCCAGACAACTTGGGTTACCCCTATAATCACTCAAGCTCACAAATTAGCATTTTATCAGAAACATTTTTATCCTTAACCAAAGTATTCACAACACAATTTAATTCTGCTTCAGTCACTCCAGGTCCTCACTATGGAGGACGGGTCATTCCAGGGGACTGCAGTCAGGGTGACTTCAGCAGTAAGTGTGATGGCTTAGTCCATGCAGAAAATGGCTCTGGGTCACGTCGTCTTCCGGCCTCTCTTCCACTTTTAATGGTCAGCCATGGCTGTGTGGCTGAGGTGAGTCACAAAGGCCCGGGGGGACCAATCACAGCAGAAGGGCCGAGGCGAACATCATCATAATCAATTGACACGCTCTGGCTCAGCCGGCACAGAATCGATTGCATCATAATCTGTCTAGTTGAAGTTTGCAGAGGTGGAGAGAGAGGGACAGAGCAGGGACTCAGGGAGGCAGGATGTGCCCCATCACCTGGGCAGCCGCAGGTCTAAGCCGGGGGTGGATCTTCAAGCTCTGGCCCTTGAGACCATGCAGCCTCTTGGAGTCCCTGGGTGGCTCTTACCCCACCATATTCTGTGGTGGGCATGAGGTGGCAACAGCTCATCACTGTGCCTGGAGCCCTCGCCCACTGGGCAGCCTCCATCCTCCACTGCCCCTGGGAAAGGGCTGGGAAGGCAGTGTCACATTGTTCTATTTCTGCAGGGTCTCCTGGAGTTGGACAGTTTAGAATGAAAGCTGGGAGCTGCAAAGCTGAGGCCCAAACCCTGGCGCTCCACTCCGTCACCCTTCAGGGCACTGAAGCCATGACAACAGGACAAATCACTGCTACTGGTAAATAGTAAAAGCAAAAAAGGTGGCAATTTGTGTGTGTGTATGAATTAGAGCGGATTATAAACCCCTATATGGAGATTGTGCATTGTGCTGTTTTACACAGCATGTCTTATTCAGCGGCGACATGAACCCCATGAGGTAGCTACTAATATAATAATACTACCATTTTACAGATGAAGGAGCTGAGGCCTTGAGTGACTAAAGATCATGCTGACATATCCAAGAGCGCTGGAGCCGCAGCCTTTTGCCATCTGCCGCCTGCCTCCCCACCAGGTTGCCCTGCCAGGGTGCCCCTCACACCACTTGCATTCGGGCGCAGGAGAGAGAGGGATAGTCACAGCGGGCCCACCGGGCCCTGATCATAACCTGTAGCCTCCTTCATCAGTGTTGCAGACCAGCCAAGATTTTTAAATGTTTCATTTCATTATCTATTTACAAAATGCTTTCATGACTATTACATCAGAAACGAGCAGTTATTTTACTTCATCCAAGAATGTTCTTTCATATGTAGCTGGACATCAGCTGTCCTCTTATCCACTACATGCTGTGACCCTGAAGAGCCAGGTCATTTAGGAACAGCATTTGGCTGCTAGTAGCCGACCATGGCTTAAACAAGAATTTTATTTCTCTTGCGGAAAAGAAGGCAGAGCTGGATGGAAGTTCCCTTGTGTCCTTAGGGATTGTCTGTCTTTCTGCTGTGACTTCCTGAGTTGTGGCTTCTGTGACAAAGGTCATTGTATACCTATTCCAGCCAGGAAGGAGGAAAAAAGAAACAGGCAGAGAGGACACGTGCTGCTTCTTAAGGAGTTGTATATGTCTGTCCAGTCCAAAAACAAAACAACACACCGAGAAACCACACTAGGTGTATCAATCAAAGGGAGGTTAAAACAGGTAGTCGGAAGACTGAAAGAGGAAAAAGAGCAAATGTGGATTGGAAGTAACCCTGATGTTCATAACTGCAGGAAGCAGCTATGACCCCTATGTCTGGGGGACAAAAGAGAAGCAATGTCACATCTGAAACCAGGAGCTCAGACGAGGGGATAGCCCTGTACCTCTTAGGCACTGCACACCGAGGCTGGGAAGCTGTGGCCGTGGCTGAGGTTGAGGCTGTGGCTGTGGCTCTCTGGGGCTCCTCTTGGTAGCACTCATCCCATCCAGTAGTTCCACGTAGTTGGTGGAAATTATGGCAACCCAGTAAAGTCAGAACCACTGAGGGTTCAGACTCAGCAGGAGTGAAGCTGTTCCCTTGCTGCAGCAAAATAAAGAAACCTACCTTTTCTGGTGACAGATGTGTTCCTGGTGGTCTTGGATTGGCAGGCTTCAACGTGTGGAGGTTCCACCATGATTCAACTGAGACTTAAATCCCGCAGACTGAGACCCTACCTTGGTAATCACCCGCACATCTGAGACTCCTTGAGCCATCATTTTTGGAGGTAAGTCTGAGTCTGAGCTCCAGATACTTCAGTAAGCCTGTCAGTGAATTGAGCATTGTCTGTCTGTACGAGGACGTCTGCAAGAAGAGGGCAGATTAAGTCCAGTAAGTCCTTCTAGAGCTTGCACTAATGGCTGGGTCTGCCCTTTCCCTATGGACATCCCATTACAGGAGAACAACACTCAAAATATGGAAAGCAGACAGATAATAGGAGGGTCCTCAGTCCCTACTTGCTGACAGTTGGCTCTGGACTGGGTTCTGGAGACACGGGACAGTGGATACACTGTTCTTACCAATCACTGCAGTTCTTGTGAGATCATCTCAGTCCAAGTCTGCACCCCTATCAGGCCAAACACCTGCTTCCTCTACATTTTCACATTATAATTCTAACTCATGTACGTGCTGTTATTTCACCAAGTACAATTTGAAGTCACGGTGGCCACTTTGGGTAACTTTTGACATAGACAGGACCCAGAGGTCTTTTTGAAAGGCATCTCAAAACAGAAAAAAAAAACCCTGAATATCCAGTGGTCTACATTTTTTACATAAGGAAACCTCAATAGTCAATTCAGAATCTAAAATTATCTAAAAAATTTTCCAAATCCCAGGTCAAAAAAGAAAAAGCTCAGTGACTAATTCAGATTTGTGCTGGGTGCATACACTCCAGGCCTTTCTGACCCCCTCCTTCCAATCCATCTTGTGGTAGGGCCAGAGGAAGCCAACACTTGCTTGACAAAAGGTAATTGGCATCACCCTAAAAAGGACACAGCGTTAACAAAACCTTGAAAGCACAAACAAAAAAGCAAGACAGAAACTCTTTTGACAGAGATGACTGTATTTCAAATAAAAGAATAACTGGAAATTAATGTCCCATCCTAGTCATAAAGAAAAAAGAACTAGAAAGTTCTAAGAGATTCTGAAGCAGCTTTAGCAGAGAGTACAGCCAGCTCCCTCTTATATTCTTTTTTCCTCATTGCTTAAAAGACTTTGGACATTAATGGTAACAGATTATACTTTCTAAAAAATGGCCACAACAATATTTCTAGTTTCATATGTTTTTCCTCAATCTTCCTATTCCCCTGATAAGAGATGGCATTTATGTCTATTCCCCTTGAACTTGGGTGGGCCTTTGAATCTGACTCGATTAATAGATTGTGGTAGAAGTGATGTTGTATGACTTCTGGAGGTGGGGTGGAGCAGGCAGCTCAGCTTGCATTTGGCCAACCACCATGCTGCAAGGAAGCCCAAAGCAGACCGTGCAGAGGCCACCTGGGGAGGCCTGCATGGAGAGGAACCTCCAGGCATGCAGCTAATGAGCCTTCAGTTGGTCCTGCCCCATCCTCTCCATCTTCCAGCTGCAGCCCCAGGCATCACAGAACAGAGACAAACCATTCAGTGCCTGTCCAAATGTCTGACCCACAGTATCTGTCAAAATAAGTGACTGTTTTATGCCACTAAGATTTGTGGTAATTTGTTACACAACCATAGAAATCAGAACATTAAGTAATCACAAAAATGTGCTGTCATTATATGCACACTCCAGAACTAACTAGCCCAGATAAACAGATATAACACAAAAGAAAAATAGAACATATTGTAAGGTCTGTTAAAATCCATGGGATATAGTGTCCTAATTTGTTGCAGAGAGCTTATATAAATTTAAAATAATATAATTCAAGAGTTTCCAAAGGAAAGAGGAAAATCAACCTTCGGATTATGTTTTGACTCAAAGTTTTTACAAAGGAAAAAGGTTTAACTGTGACTTTTATTAATGACTTTCGTTACTAGGTTACAAAATAAGATGAAAAGCAGATCATTCACAGCTTTTAAACATGCCTAGAAAACTTTTAAAAAATCATTTGATAAATACAGAAGCATATACTTGAAAAAAAAGTCCATACAATGTCCTTGGTAGACAGCTCTGTAGACAAATTACAGTGAGTTAGTGATTTTGATTTAAAACATCTCATTTCTGCTTCCACGTAGGATGTAGAATGCTGCAAAGAACAATGAGAAAAATCTGGGTAGTGTGCCTAAATTATAATTTTTCTTGAGTATATCAGAGATCTGAGGTTACAAAGCAACCAAATAAGTTGAGCTCCAGAGAGGGAGCAGACCCTCCAGAGAAAAATTAGGCACATGATCTGTGTCAACTTCGGCAGAGCCCAGGAGAAACATGTGGCCACCATTAGGTATGAAGATATTAGCTAAATTTTAGCAAATTACTAAAGTCCAAGTGTGGGCTAGGTTGTAGGTTTGGAATAGCTGGGGAACCCAGACTTCAGGGAGTTTGCATTCACATGCAAGATATTTGAGTGTTCTCAAGAGAAATATCAGGAGAAAGCAGGATACCAGGGGGAGCTCCCTCTGCAGCACAGGCATGTGGGTGTGTTGGAAAATATCAGCCACTATTGGGGGACAGGCACAAAGCCCCACCACTTTCCCCAGATCCTTCTCTCCTATGCAACAAAAGCCTTAAGACATTGAGGGACAGGCACCAAATCCTCCCACTCACAGGGCAGAGGCAAAACCCATCACTTTTGAAGAAAGAATAGAAACAAAACCCATCTACCTCTGGGAGGGGGGTAGGAAAACTCTAGCCCCATGGACACAGGGGAAAATCCATTTCTACTGTGGCAGGAATAGAGGCAAAAACTTCCTACTTCTGCAGGAAAGGCAGGAAACTTTCTTGGGCCCAGGATCCTACACCAATATCAAGCAGAGGTCTTTTACCACTAAGGAAGGGAGGACAGGGAGGGAAACTCCTGTCCCAGACCAACCACAGATACAAGGCAGAATTTAGTTGCCATGGGAAAGATGGGCAGTAACGCTGAGACAGCCCCACATTGAGGTTTAGGATCTAAGAATGAGGTTCAACCAGGACAACCAAGAAATCCCTCTCTTACCATAAACCTAGCACTGAGTAACAAGGAATGACAGTCTATCACTGAAAGAGGGGAAAGAGCATAGAAAGAGCCCCTCTGTGTCACAGGCATGCAGGAACAGCTAAAAGGTGAAGGACACATCAGGAACGCTGAGAAAAACACTCTGGCATCCAAGGTCCCAATCTAAGCACAAGGTAGAAGCATCACATATGTAGAGAAATTTGAAGCCTTAGCTGCACTAAAGGTAGCAAAAGCAACAACAAAACCTAAACCCAGATCAACTCCTAAGCAGCTCAACCTCATATACTAAAAGCCAGACAGAATAGACATGGTAACTTGCAGGTGTAAATATTATTTACCTCAACCTGTACTGTGCTTCTATACAATATCTAGCATTTAATCAAAAACTAAAATTTAAAAAAAAATCAGGTGAAAACAATATAGAGATAAAGCAATCAACAGAAATAGACTTGAGGATCCAGATAGTTGGAACGATCAGACAGGGATCTTAAAATAACTATAATTAGTATGTTAGTGTATCAGGTAAAAAGGCAGGCAACAAGCATGAACAGATGGGGAAATTCACCAGAGAAATGAAAACTATACAAAAAAGTAAAATAGAAATGCTAGAAATAACATACATGATATTACAGATGAAGAATTCTTTTGTCAAGCACATAAGTATTTGAATACAGCTTTGGAAAAATTGAAAGCCTTGAAAATAGGTTAATAGAAATTATATAAACAGAAATACAAAGACAGAAAAGTGGTAAAAGAAAAACAGAGTAATAGGACACCTTCAGATGATCTAACATACATGCAATTGGAGTCACAGAATGCGAAGAGAGAGAATGGGGCAGAAAAATATTTGAAGAGATAATAACCAAGAATTTTCCAAAAGTAATAATAGACATTAAACTACAGATCCAAGAATCTCAGAGAACCCCACACAGAATAAACACCTCCCCACCTCTGCCCACCCCCACCAAAAGTTCAGATCCCTGTATGAGTCAACCACCAAATGAAAGAAAGAAAAGAAAAAGAAAAAAAACCCACCACCACCAATCAACCAAAAAACCCACAATTCCTCCAACCCATCCCCAGTCAGGAGCAGCAGGAAACCATGAGGACTTTCTGCCTTCAGGGAAAAAGTAACTGAGATTTGCCCCACATATGTCTGCAATCCAAGCTACAAGGGAGCCTCACGGACCTTACAGGCTGTGAGCCCAGTGTGAGGAGCTTCTGGGAGCCCATGCAATTGCATCAATCCAGGGAAGGAGTTCATGGTAATCTCCCCCTTCTCCCGGGTCCCAGGCTGACACAGCACATAGCCATTTGGGGATCAGAGAAAACACCCAAGTGCATTTTGCCCTGAGGACCAATAGCTGCAGCATCTCCCTATCTCTAAGGCCCCCTCATCTCACTCGGATTCTGGCACCTGATCCCACATGGCACTCTTCACCCTGGGAACAGGTGGTCCAGCACAGTGCAGAGGTCACCCCAGAACAGAGGGAGCCAATGTGTGTGCTTCCCAGAGACAGAGAGCCAATGGATTGGGCCTTCTGCCACTACCAGTGGCCCTACTCTCTTCAGTGAAGCACACTTACATCCTCCGGAGGGGCAAAGAGTCATGCCTGGCTCCAGCAAACCTGCCCTGAGCCACACACACCAGCTAGGAAACTGTGGAGTGCCTGCATACCTTTCTCAAGAGCACAGAGCCCTGTCTGCAGCTCCAGTGAGCCAGCCTGGGGCCACATGTTCCAGCTGGGTTTCTACAGAGTGACCCAGCATCTCTCTTGTGAGCACGGGTTCCTTCCCACAACCCCAGTGACCTTGCGTGGGGAACCCACTCCAGTTGAGGAACTACAGAGCAACCCAATATCTCACTTTGAGGCACAGGGGCCCACCCATGACTTCAGTCGCCTTGATCAGAGTGGCCCACTCCAGTTGAACAGCTGCAGAGCACCTCATCTCTCTCGAGGACACAAGGTCTGCACCACAGCCCCAAGGACCTCACCCAGTGTTGCCTACTTTAGCTGAGGAGCTGCAGACCACCCCAGCACCTCTTTTGAGGGTATAAGGCCCAACTTGAAGCCCAGGGACCCCAGCCAGAGTCACCTGCTTCACCTAAGGAGATGCTGAGCTCTTCTTTATCTTTCTCAAAGTCCAAGATCCCGACTGCAACCCCAGCAATTCTGCCCAGGTTTGCTCACTCCACCAAGGACCTGCCAATGCCCCTTTGACTTTTGGCAATTTAACTATAATGTGTCTTGCAGAAGAGGTTTTTGGTTTGAATCTGTTTGGGGATCTCCCAATACTCAGGTAGTTTTCAGTTATTATTTTATTAAATAGATTTTTTAATGCCTTTTCCTTTCTCCTCCACTCTGGAACACCCGTAATTCAGATGTTCCCATAGACCACATAGGTCTTCTTCATTTTTTAAATCCTTTTTTTTTTTTTTTGGTCTGCTCGGGTTATTTCAAAAGCCTGTCTTTGAGTTCAGAAAATCTTTTTTCTGCTTGCTCTAGTCTGCTGCTTAAGTTCTCAGTTTTATTTTTTATTTTATTTTTTTTGTCTTTTCGTGAGACCGGCCGCACTGCGCTCAGCCAGTGAGCGCCCCGGCCATCCTTATACAGGATCCGAACCCATGGCGAGAGCGCTCCCGCGCTCCCAGCGCCGCACTCTCCCGAGTGCGCCACAGGCTCGGCCCTTATTTTTTATTTTTGTGAATGAATTCTTCAGTTAATAATCGTGCTTGGTTCTTTTTAAAGATATCTATCTCTTTGTTGAATTCCTCCCTCTGGTCCTGGATTTTTTTTTTTTTTCATTTTGTTGTGTTGTCTATATGAATTTTCTTGCATCTCATTGAGTTTTCTTAATATTATTGTTTGGAATTCCTTTTCAGGCATTTCATAGGTTTTCTGTTGTTTGTGGTCTGGTACTACAGAATTAATGTGCTCCTTTGTGGGGGGGGGGTGCCATGTTTTCTTCTTTTGTTTTTTGTTATTTCTAGTATCCCTACATTGATGCCTGAGCATCTGATGGAGCAGTTGCTTCTTCTAATACTCTGGAGTAGCCTTTTGGGGGAGAGACTCCCCCCTGTAGATGTGCTGTATAGTGACAGTTGGGTGGGGTGTTTTAGGTTTGGTTCTAGGTAGCATAGTCTCTGTGTGATTGCCTTGACTGTATCCAACATTAGAGCTGTCTGTGAATTCCTCTGTGGCATGTGCTGGGGTGCTTGGCAGTTTCTTTCTGAAGTGACACTGGGCTGGATCACCAGGGTTGTGTGTGAGTTCTTGAGCTCTTGAGGGGAAGCTGTGCTCTTGCGGAGGTGCTGTGCTGCTCCTCAGCTGAAATGGGTGATCCTGGGTAGGCTCTTTTGTGCCCTGGCCAGGATCTTGTGTCTCTGATAGATGCACTGTGGTGCTCTGCAGCTCCTCAGCTTAAATGGGCAACCCTGGCCAGGTTTCCTGGAGGTCAAGATTAGGACCTTGGACTTGAGGGTGACAATGAGGTTCTCAGCAGCTCCTCAGCTAAAGTGAGTGACTCAGCAGTCACTGGACCTTTGGGCTGGGGCCTATACACCTGAAGAGGGCATTGGGGTGCTCTACAGCTCTACATTTGAAGTGGGTAACACTGGACAAGTTCACTGGGGCTGTGGGTGGGACCCTGTGCCCCCGAGATGATGGGGTGCTCTGAAGTTTCACCATTGAAGTGGGCTACTCTGCGTGAGGTCACTGGGTTCGTGGGTGGGACCCTGCACCCTCACAAGGGACACACTGGTTGCTCTGCAGCACCACTGTTGGAATGGGCCACTCTGGGTGAGGTGGTATCAGTTTTGAGTGAGACCCTTTGCCCCCAAGAGAAATATTGGGTCACTTTGTAGCAACTTGGCTGGAGTGGGTCACTGTAAATAAGGTCTCTGGTGTTGTGGGTAGGCTTCTGTGCCCCCAAGAGAGATGTTGGGTCTCTCTGTAGTTCCTCAGCCAGAGCGGGCCAGTCTGGGTAAGGTTGCTGTGATCATGGGTGGGACTCTGCACCCCCAAGAGAGATGCTAAGGTTCTCGGCAGCTGCTTGGCTAAAGTGGGCCACTCTGGGCAAGGCTGCTCTGGTTTATGGGCAGGCTTCTGTGACTTCAAGACAGGCACTGTGTCACTCTGAAGCTCCTCAGCTGGGGTGGGCTGCCCTAGGTGAGGTCGTTGGGGCTGAGTGGGAAACTGTGCCTCCAAGAGAGAGCTGGGTCCCTCTGCAGCCCCCTTGCTGGGGTGGGCTCACTGGTGCTGTTGGCAGTGGTCTGTGCCCCTGAGAGGAATGAGGAGCCTCCACAGCCTTCCTGCTGGGGTGCACAGGACTGCATCTGTCCATTGGAGCCACAGTACAACTTAGCAGCAGTGTAGGTTGCAAGGGCGCTTCACTGAGAGGGTGGAGATGCCAGCAGTGGCTGAAGGCCCCAGTCAGTCAGTTTTCTTGTAGAGGGTTAGAAATGTTGATTCTCATTTGATTTTTAGAATAGGGTTTTTAGGTAACGCGTTTATGGGGCAAAAGTCCTTGGCCAGGGGGCAAAAGCCCACAACAAGCTGGGCAACAGCCCATCTAATCAACTCTAATCACTGTTTAGGTATGGGATTGTATACTTTAATGATTTTAGAGCTAACAGGTTGGTTAACATACCAATCCTGTTAAGAGATTTTAAGGAATTGCTGTAGGGAAAAATGTGAAAAAATGTTTGCTAAGGGCAAGCTGTTTGCTGGTGGAAACTTTAGAGACAATTATACTTAGATTTGAATGATGTTACTAGTTTCCATTGCTTAAGCTATACTTAGCCATAGATAATTATTGTCACATTGCCTATGTCTTTGTGTTCTTTTGAAATGATTGAATCAACTGACTTTTCTTGTGACATTTTCTTGTCTTTACAATAAAAAACAGAAACTAACTTTGAATCAAGACTGTACCCAGTTTACTCCTTCTAACAGAGGAGTTGCTGAGGTGAAGTCCCTCTGGGATTCTCACTGCATTCACGTTGCTTTGAGTAATCTTTTTTTCATCTCTGTTACACAGTGAGAAGTGTAACATTTTCTGGCTCCAACAAGTGAGTGCACTGATCCCCTTTGTCCTGAGGATGGCCCCCTTGCCACACTGAACCACCTGTTCCCAAGGCACAGGACACCAAGTGGAATTGAGTGCAGGTGACCTGGCATTATGATGTGGCCTTGAGGCTGTGGAAACACAGGGGCTATTGGGCCCCAGGGCATAAAGCACTTGGTTGTTGGCTCCTATCTCCAAATGGTAACTGCTGCAGTAGCCTGGGACCTGGAAGGTGGGAGTGGCTCAGCCTGAATACTCTCCCCAGACAATGTGGTTGCATGGGCTCCCAGCAACTCCCCACACCAGTCACATGGCCCACAAGCTCAGTGCAACTCACCTGTCACTTGGACCTGCAGTACCTAACTCACTCACCTCCCCCCTGCAGGGAGAAATTCTTCTTGGGTCTCTGCTGCTCCCAGCTGGGGGATGGGGTGGTGGAGGCCAGGCATATTCTTTCATTCTGGATGTGGCTAGCCAGGGTTTCTGTACTCACCAGTGTCTCTGCTACTGAAGTGTTCTAGCACCCTTCTTTAGTTATTTTCATCCAAGTGTAGTTGAGTGTTTGTTGTTTTCTCTGTCTTTGTCAGAGAGACGAGCAGTGGATCCTTGTAGTGAGCGATCTTGCTCCACCTCTACCCTATTCTTATTTTCAATCACAATAAAAAACAACTCACAGTTTCTGGTTCCAGAAAAAAATGAAGTAACTACATGCCATCCTGTTCTTCCCACCATTTATAAGCAGACACTGGACAAAACACGTAAGAAGACCAAGAGGTGGAGGACAGCAGTTGAAATGGCCAGGAACCTTAAGACGTGAGGAACTACCAGGCAGTGAGCTCCTTGTGAACATTCCCTCTCCTATATACAAGAAGACTTCAAAGGTTCATGGAAAAATGGAATGAAAAGATAAAAATAAAAAAATATAAACTTTATTTCTCAACATAAGCTCCATCAAATTCAAGACACTTTTGTAAGCAATGACCTCAGCCATTCAATCCATCCCTGAAGAACTGAGGGTCCTGGGAATTTAACCAAGTTAATGTAGTCTTTTTTATATTATTAGCTGAAGAAAAATGGGTGCCCTTTAAAGATCTTTTTAAATTAGAGAACAAAAAGAAGTCAGAAGGAGCCAGATCAGGACTGTAAGGTGGCTGTCTAACGATTTCCCATTGAAGCTCTAGCAAGATTGCCCTTGCTTGATAAGAGGAATGAGCAGGAGCATAGCCATGGTGGAAATGGGCTCTCTGATGAGGCTTTCCTGGGCGTTTTTCTGCTAAAGCTTCGGTTAACTTTCTCAAAACATTCTCATAATAAGCAGATGTTATCATTCTTTGGCCCTACAGAAAGTCCACAAGCAAAATGCCTTGAGCATCTCAAAAAACTGTTGCCATGACCTTCGTTCCTCATCAGTCTGCTTCTGCTTTGACTGGACCACTTCTGCTTCTTGGTAGCCATGGCTTTGATTGTGCTTTGTCTTCAGAATTGTACTGGTAGAGCCATGTTTCATCTTCTGTTGCAATTCTTCAAACAAATGCTTGAGGATCTTGATACTTGTTTAAAATTTCCATTGAAAGCTCTGTTCTTGTCTGCAGCTGTTCTGGGCACAACAGTTTTGGCAGCCATGGAATAGAAATTTGCTCAACTGTAATGTTTCAGTCAGAATTGTGTAAGCTGAACCAATTGAGATGTCTATGGTGTTGGCTATTGTTTCTGCTGTTAATTGTCATTCTTCTTCAATTAGGGTATAAACAAGATTAATTTTTTCCTTGAAAATTGACATGGATGGTCTGCTGCTGCAGGTTCATTTTCAACATTGTCTCGTCCCTTTCTAAAACAAGTTATCCATTTGTTAACCTGCTGATTTCTTTGGGGCATTGTCCCCATAAACTTCTCATAAAGCATCAGTGCTTTCACCATTCTTCCACCAGAGCTTCACCATAAATTTGATGGTTGTTCTCATTTCAATTTTAGCAGAATTCATGTTGTTCTGATAGGGGCTCTTTTCAAACTCATGTCTTATCCTTCTTAGTGCCTCAAGCTAGATCCCCTTCAGACATGTTATAACATGTTAGTACAAGTTTATTTTGGTACAAAAAAATTTTGAAATCCATGCAAATTTCTTTACACATTTATAAATATGGAAAATACACATCTTCCATGAAATAATTGAAGACCTTTTGAATCTTCACCTGAGCACTAGAGGGGCCCACACCCAGAAATGCCAACGGGCATATGCGTGTGTGTGCACACATGTGTGCACGCACGCACACACACACACACACACACACACACGGAAAGCTTGCTGTCTTTAGCCAAAGGCCATAATAAAGAGCAGTCCTGCAAGATAAAACATACACTACTCCCAATGAGTAACTAAAAAAAAGTTATACCATCCACCATCCCCACCCAACACTGCAGCTGCAAGGACTGAGGGCCGTGCCCTGTCCACCATCCCTGACCTAAACCAAAGAGGAGGCACCCCTCCTCCTCCCCACTTGGAGTATGGCCATGGAGACTGTAGGTGGAGACCTGCTGACCATTCCTGCTCTGCACTAAGAAAGAACCTCTCCTCCTCGACACCAGGACTTTGAGCAAATGTCAGGTTGAAGCTCTGTCAATCATTCTGATCCTTCACAAAGATGAGTAGAGGTGGCAACCCTCCCCCTCTATACCTATCACTATGGAGATAGTGGAGCGGATCTCTGTCTACCATCTGTCTGCCACACTAAGCAAATATCAGCAAAGAGGAGATACTCCTCTCCCACCCCACTGGTGCATTGGCTGCAGAGACTGGGACCATCCCCACCATGCACTAAGCAAACAGAAACAAAGAGGCAGCAGCCCCTTCTCTACCAATTAGAGTGGGCGGGGGAAAAATTACAAGGAGGAGAAAACTGGAGAAAGGGATTCTTTAAATCTGTGTATGGATTCTTGGGCAGACCTTTAATCAGCCCATGCATGACTAATGAATCAACACACCAAAAAACTGGAGAACTGAAGTACAGTATCCAATACTGCTATCATTTCATATTGGCCTCTGGGCAACACATAAGCTGCGAAGACCAAAATAGCAAACTAAATTGGCATTTGAATCAATCATATCCCACAAAAGTGTGCCAAAACATGCATTCTGAACCTAAACAGGTTGGCTGCCTGCTGAATGAAGATTTAAATAGAAACCAGAATTTCATAACATAACGCTCAAGATGTCCTGGTTACAATCCACAATTACTGTTCATACTATGATCAGGAAAATCTCAGAGTGGGAAAAGACAACAGACATCGACGCCAAGATGATAGAGGTGCTATAATTATCTGACAAGGATTTTAAAGGAGCAATCATAAAAATGCTCCAAGAAGTAAATACTAACACAATGGAAAAAAAGAAAAACTATGAGCAAAGAAAAAGAAGACTTACAAAGAACCTGATCAAAAATATAAAAATGAAGAATAATAATTTTAAAAACCTCACTGAATGGGCTGAAGAGCTGATGAAGATGACATGAGAATCAGTGAACTGGAGGACAGATTAATAGAAATTATCCAGTCTGAACAGAGAGAAAATAATACTTAAAAATGAATAGAGCCTCAGAAATGTGGGAAAATAACCAAAATATCTAACATTCATGTCATTGGAAACTCAACAGGAAAGGAGTGGTGTTAAAAAAATATTTGGAGAAATAATGACTAAAAATTTCCCAAATTTGGCAAAAGATATAAACTTAAAGATTCAAT
The DNA here is from genome assembly GCF_000696425.1 of Galeopterus variegatus. Classification (NCBI taxonomy): domain Eukaryota; kingdom Metazoa; phylum Chordata; class Mammalia; order Dermoptera; family Cynocephalidae; genus Galeopterus; species Galeopterus variegatus. Next base: position 985,053 of record NW_007726147.1, read on the forward strand.
AAATTAAGAAAACCCCAAACAGCATACACCCAGAGAAATCCATGCCCAAATACATCATAATCAAATTTCTGAAAACTAAAGAAAAAGAAAAAAATATTGAAAGAAGCCAGAAAAAAAATGATTATTACCTGTAGCAGTAAAACTATTCAAATGACAGCATATTTCTCATCAGAAATCATGAAGGCCCAGGAAGAAGTGGCATAACACTTGTCAAGTGCTGAAAGAAAAAAAAGCTGTCACTCAGAATTCTATATTCAGCAAAACTATAGAGATGAAGATGAAACAAAGGTATTCTCAGATGAAGGAAGTATAATAAAATTTGTTGCCAGAACGCCTGCCCTAAAAATATTTTTGCTAAAATAAGTTCTTCAGTCAGAAAGGAAATGATAACAGAAGGGAACTTGGAACATTTGGAATGAAGAAGAGCAACAGGAAGGATATATTACTTTTTTATTGCTTTATAACAAATTACCAGAAACTTGGAAGCTTAAAACAACACCTTGTGGATGAGTATTCTGGGCATGGCTTAGCTGGGTTCTCTGTTTTAGGGTCTTTCCAGGTTGCAATCCAAGTGTTGATGGGACTGTGTTCTTTTCTCGATCTTTGAGTATTCTTCAAAGCTCACATGGTTGTTGAAAGAATTCAATTCCTTTGCAGTTGTAAGTCTGAGGCTCTCAGCTCCTACAGACCACCCACATATCCCTGTCATGTGGCCCTGAGTAGGCATGTCATATCACGGCAGCTTGTTTCTTCAAGGACTCTTGTGGTTAGGTGACACCCATCTACAACAAGGCAGCATGGGTCCACACTCTGCTTTTTCAGGGTCGTGTCAATGAAGTCCAACAGGGAGCTGAGCATATATCCTCACCTGGACCTGCACACTAGACCTAAGAGGAAGAAGAATTTAAAAAGAAAAAAGATTAAACAGGTCTCACGACATAATATTCAAAATTTCCAAGATATGATAAAAAACCAATCATCATACCAAGAACCAAGACATTCACATAAAAATGAGAAAATATAATCAAAAGGTGCCAACACTGAGAAGACTCAGATGTTGGGATTATCTGACAACGATTTTAAAGCAACATCCATAAAAATGCTTCACTGAGTGATTATGCACATCTTAAAACAAATAAAAAATAGAAAATCTCAGCAGATAAATAGAATATATTAAAGAGTACCAAAAACATATAACAAAAATATAATAACTGAAATTAAAAACACAGTGGATGGGCTCAGCAGTAGATTGGAGATGACAGAGGAAAGAAGAATCAGTGAGCTCAAACAAAGACCAATAGAAATTTCCAATCTGAACAACAGAAAATAGACTACAACAAACAAACAAAATAAACAATGCCTCAGTGTATTAGTCCATTTCTGTCACTTATAACAGGATACCTGAAACTGGGTAATTTTAACAAAATGAAATTTATTTTTGTACAGTTTTGGAGGCTGAGAAGTCCATGATTCAGGGAACACATCTGCTGAGGGCCTTCTTAGCAGGAACTCTACAGAGTACCATGGTGACCAGGGTATTATGTGGTGAGAATGGGCTGAGCAAGAGAGCTAACTTGCTCACTTGCTCTCCTTATATAGCCATCAGAACCATGCTTATGACTCCATGAATGGATCAACCCATTCACCAGGACATAGTCCTAACAATCTAATCACCTCTGAAAAGGCCCCACCTTTCAAATACCATAATTGGATTTCGCACCTTTTTAACACTGTTACAGTGGGGATTAAGTTTCCAAAACATGAAGTCTGGGGGAATACATTTGACCCATACCACTCAGGAACCCATAGGAAAAAAAAGAATTTAAATCTAACATTTGGATCATTGGAATCTCTGAAGAAGAGGAGAAATAGTGTGGAGCTAAAAAAATATTTAAAGACAAAAAGGTTAAAAATCTTTTTTTAAAAATTCTAACTAATCAAAACATAGGACAAAAAGAAAAAAGAGGACAAGGAATAGTTGGAATAAATAGAAAACAACTAACAAGATTGTAGATTTAAAATTCAATCATATCACTAAAGACACTAAATGTGAATGGTCTAAAACCCCCAATTAAAAGACAGAGATTGTCAGATTAGATGAAAAACCAAGACCCAAAATATGCCATCCAAAAGAAATTTTGTTTAAATATATAGACATAGGTTACAAAAGTTAAATGATATAAAAAGATATACCAAGTAAAAACTAATAAAATAAAAGTGGAAATGGTTATACTAATATAAGAAAAAGTAGACTTCAGAATAAGGAAGGCTACTAGGAATAAAAAGAGATATTGTGTAATAATAAAGGAGTTAATTCATCAAGAAGACATCACAGGTTTCTCAAAAAATTAAACATATAATTGACATATGATCCAGCAATTTTACTTCTTGGTATACACCCCCCCAAAACTGAAAGCTTGAAAGCAGAGACTCAAACAAATATTTGCACATCAATGTTCACAGCAACATTATTCACAATAGCCAAAAGGTAGAAGCAAACCAAATGTCAATCAATAGATAAATAGATAAATAAAATGTGGCATATGAGGGGTCTTCAAAAAGTTCATGCAAAAATTTGTATTGTCTTTTAATTCTATTTTTCCATGAACTTTTTGAAGTACCCTCATATAGATACAACAGAATGCTATTCAACCTTAAAAAGGAATGAAATTTTGACATATGCACCAATATAGATGAACCTTAAAGACATTATGCTAAATGACCCAAAAGGACAAACATTGCATGATTCCACTTATGAGATACCTAGAATAATCAAATTCATAGAAACAGAAAATAGAATGGTGGTTGCCAAAGGTTGGGGGGTGGTATTGAGAATTATTATTTAATGAGTACGTATTCTCAGTTTAAGAAAATGAAAAAGCTCTGGAGATGGACTGTTGTAAAAATTGTGCAATAATGTCAATGTATTTAATGCCATTGAACTGTGCACCTACACAGTAAATTTTATGTTATGTACATTTTGTCACAATAAAAAATACATCATAATCCTAAATGTGTATGCCTAACAACAGAGTTTCAAAATACATAAGCAAAAACTGATAGAACTGAAAACAGAAATACACACATCCACCATTACAATTGGAGACTATATTCCTCTGATAGTAATTGACAGAGTAAGTAGAAAGAATACTGGCAATGATATAGACATCCTGAAAATTCTATCAACCATCTTGACCTAATTGTCATTTAACAACACATTACCTAAACCAGTAGAATACACACTCTATTCAAGTGCACATATAACACTCAACATGATAGACCGTATTTGAGCCATAAAGCAAACAAACAAATTTAAAAGAATTAAAATAATAAAAATTTTATTCTCTTACCACAATAAAATTCAACTAGAAACTAATTACTAAAACATATTTTGAAAATCCTGATATATGTATTTGGGGACATTTTGAAGTACTCATTTTAATATGATTATTTAAAATACACTTTTAGGGCTAGCCCCATGGCACACTTGGGAGAGTGCAGCGCTCGGAGTGCAGCAACGCTCCTGCTGTGGGTTCGGATCCTATATAGGAATGGCCGGTGCGCTCACTGGCTGAGCGCGGTGCAGGCGACACCACACCAAGGGTTGCGATCCCCTTACCGGTCACAAAAAAGACCAAAAAAAAAAAAAATACACTTTTAAATAATCTTTCAGTAAAAAGGAATTTGAAAGTGGAATTATAAAATATTTTTTAATTGTACACAACAGAATTTTTGAGATGTACCCAAAGTTCAGAGAGAAATTTATAGCATTAAATGCTTATATTAGAAAATGAGAAATGTCTCAAATCAATGACCCAAGGTTCCACCTTAAGAAACTGGTGGGGGGCGGGACGGGGAGAGGAGAGGGAAAGTGTATTGTTTGTATTCTGTGAGCATTTTTTTTTTATATTTAGTGGCTAAAATCACAGCCTTGCTACTATTGGAGTCATTTTCCACTTTCTCAGCATGAACTCACTTGGTGCCATATTTTTTTTGCTGTGAAATGAGTTCTTTGATTAGATGCAATCTTGTGTGAAACAGTGAGTTAGGGTAGGAAAAGCTAATCCATATTCAGAATAAGTATCTGTTCCAGTGAGGACAAATCAATGTCCCCTTCATGGTAGAATGGGTTCAGTGGAATCACTATCTTTGTGCTATATTTTTCTATTCAAGAATAGAAGCTCCATCAATTGAAGAACTTACTCCTCTATCTCCAGTGCTTAGGAAGTTGCATGCCACATAGGGGCTCAGTATTTTTACTAAATGAAGGGATGAACTAGTGTTCTATAGCACAAAAATTTTGCAGGAACTTTTCTTGTTTCTTGGGTTGTTTACCTCAAGATGAGCTCTTCATCTTTCTCTTGCGGACTATATTACTTCTTCCTTTTCCTCTCTTCTGTGTTCTCTCATTCTCCCTGTTATAGTATGTATATACAGTTGCTGAGCCTTTTTTTTTTTTTTTTAAAGATGACCGGTAAGGGGATCTCAACCCTTGGCTTGGTGTTGTCAGCACCACGCTCAGCCAGTGAGCAAACCGGCCATCCCTATATAGGATCCAAACCCGTGGCCTTGGTGTTATCAGCACCGCACTCTGCCGAGTGAGCCATGGGCCAGCCCTTGAGCCTTTTTGTTTAAACAGCTTTATAGAGAAATAATTTATATTCCATAAAATTCACCAGCTTAAAGTGTAACTGGCTTTTTTTCACTTAGCATGGTGTTTTTGAGATTTATCCATGTTATAGCATGTATCAGTATTCTACTTTTTATGATGTAATAATATTCCACTGTATGGATATACCACATTTTGTTTATCCATTATTCATCAACTGAACATTCAGGCTATTTCTACTTTTTGACTATTATGAATAATGATGCTATGAACAAATTTTTGAGTGTACATGTATTTTCACTTCCTTGGGGCATATACCTAAGAAGTAGAATTGCTGAGCCACACAGTAACTCTGTTTCACACTTTTCAGAACTGCAGACTGTTTTCCAAGGTGGCTGCACCACTTTACATATCCACCAGCAACGTATGAGGGTTCCAATTTCCCCCCATCCTCACCAACACTTGTTATTGCCTTTTTTGTTATAGTCACTTTGGTATTGGTGTATCATTTCTTTTCATTTTGTTCTCGTGTAAGGGACAACTTCATGATACTGTGTGAATAAATTCCCATTTATTCTTTTACTCTGAGCATTTTGAAAGTCGTAATTTGTGTTCTATGCAATGTTCTGTCACCTGATAGCTAGATGTGAGGCAGGGAAGAGCTCAGCAGACTGGCTCTTTGTTAGAGTATCTGGTCTCTGGTTTCTTTGGATTTTTTTTTTTTTTTAATTTTATGTTCTTTATTTGAAGCTTTTAAAATTAGTTTATTTATTATTAGCATATTCATTCTTACAAATCGTGATTATTTCTTTACGCCCTTTACCCGACCTATCACTTCCAAACACCCTCCCTCCCTCCCCCCAATTTCTAGCATCCTTAGGTTTTGTTCTCTCCTGAAAATTCAATGTACTGTTGTAGTCTTTTCTTTTTCATTTCTTCCTTTTTCCCCCTTCCTCCTTTCCCTTCTTCCTCCTTCCCTTCCCCCTTCCCTCCATCCCTCCCTTCCTTCCTAGCAGCCAGTTATGAGTGTTCTTCGGATTTTCTAAATGTCCCGAGCCAATGTTTTCTTCCTCTGGTTAGGGAATGGATTTGACGACACCTAGGGGGTCACCTTGGGCTTTGGATCCTTCCTCTGGCTCATCATGGAACCTCCATATCTATCAGAGAATCCAACCTGTCTGTTCCCTAATCCTTTCTCACTGGTCTCTTCCCAGCACCCCTCTTCACTTCCCCTGGCAGTAGCAGGGAAAAAAAATAAGGATATCCCCCTTCTCCCGATTAACCTGTTTTCCTTGACAGTAAGAATTCCTGGATTTTGCTGATTCAGCAGGACCATTTGTGGGAGTAGCCTCGCATACCTGAGCACTATTTTTTTTTTCTTCCCTTTCCATTCTTTGACATTTTTTGGCATTCAGTTATTTCTTTTTGCTTGTTTGCAGCTGAGTTTATTTTTTTGTGGAAAGGAGGTGCTGGTTTTTACTATATTGTTTAAGTATTTGAAAAGGGAAATGCTGTGATTGAGCTGCACTCTACCACTTTACCCAAAAATTCTTAGCAATACTTTCAGGTATTTAGCTTACTCCTGGAGATTCCCCATTACTCATTAATCAAACAGATAGTCACTGTGCACCTACTGTATGCAAGGCAGGGTTCTCAAAGCTGGGCTACAGCAGAGAACCAAAGAGCCTTGCCTTCTTGGAGCCTCTTGGTAAACTGTGCTCAAGTATCTCAATGAAAACTTCCTTATTTTGCAATAAAAACAATGTTGTGTGTCAGCCCGCCTGCCTGTGGCTCATTTGGGAGAGTGTGGTGCTGATAACACCAAGGCCAAGGGTTCGGATCCCATATAGGGATGGCCGGTTCGCTCACTTGGGAGAGCATGGTGCTGACAACACCAAGTCAAGGGTTAAGATCCCCTTACTGGTCATCTTTAAAAAAAAAAAAAAAAAGTTGTGTGTTCATAGAAGACGATTTCAATAACTCAAATTTAAGAATTTATATCAAATTTGCCTAGGTTATAAAATTAACTTACAGAAAATGTACAACATGAGGACAATAGTGTATTATATTATACACTGGAAATTTGCTGAGAGTAGATTTTCAGGTGATCTTACCACACACAGAAAAAGGAAACTAAACAAGATGATGGATATGACAACTTGCTTGACTACAGTAACCATTTTACTATGTGGAAGTACCTGCTTATCAGAACATCATGTTGTACACCTTAAATACAATTAAAAATAGTAAAAATAAAATTAATTTATATACAATCCAACATTCTTTTGACACTTCATACTCTACCAAAAGTGCTTTCATCAGATATGGCATGGGTATAGGTAAGCCTAAGAGCAGAAGTGAAGAAATATGTCTTCATTTTCAAGCTCTTTCAATGCTGTATTTGAAAAGCTGCATCAGATACAGCTCATTTTCCACTCATTGCTTACAGGATGGACTGAAATCATTTGCAAATTCCTTAGCTGATGTGTATCTAAAATAGATGCAATTCTGGCATAAAGTGTAAAAAAAAAGCACAGGAATAAAGTTGTGTGGTATAGAGAAGATATTTTTACATTTTTAAATCTTGAGGCATATCTTAAAAATCTCTATTTATAAGCACCATAAACCAGAGTTGTTCCTTGGCAGTTTGCAGAAATCAGATTAACATGGTGCTACAAAGAAATATTCACTCAAAGCTAATTTCTATATATTGTCTCCCTGCAGCCACCTCAACTGCCAGTCTCTGTAATAGAACAGCAACATAACCAGCACCACTTTACACAAGCCCAAGTACAAAATGGTGCTGTCCACCTCCTCCCCTCCCCTCCCCCCTTCCCTTTACCAGAAGCCTCCTGACTTAAACAGAAACCCCTTTTGCTTCTGCAAGAATGCAGTTCTCCACCCCATCCACATTAACATAATGACCCTCCTTGATGGTATCAGCCAGCCCTTGGCAAACTATATAAGCTCTACCAACCCCATGCCTGGTGCTGTCCCCTTTTCAGGGCAGCCCTGGGCTGCCTGCTACTTTGAGCACAGCCCAGCAGATTTGCTTCCTTTAATAAAGCTTGAACCGAACCTGCCTCAGCTCACTTTCTTTCACTCTGGACTTTAACAAACTCTTTAACCAACAAGACATCCATGGCATTAACTTACTCAGCAAATACATGAGAGTGAGACATTATGCTAGGGACAAAGGTGATAGAATAAATGACATAACACCTCCACGTGAGGAATTACTAGGGAAAGATGGAAGAGTGCTGACAAGCAAGGTAGAGATTCTTAAGATGAAAATAATGACAAGTGGCATGCTGCAGTGATAAATCCTGAATTTCCAGAGAACCATCAGTAGAGGATGGTTGGCCAATATGGTTTCCCACCTGTGTAAACAGGTTCCCATATCCCTTAGTCAGATCTCATGGCACACATGCTGTGGTCTGAATGTTTATGTGCCCCCCAAATTCTCATATTAAAATTTTGATCCCTAAGGTGATGGTATTAAGAGGCGGGGCCTTTGGGAGATGATCAGGTCATGGGGGTGGAGCCCTCATGAGTGAGGTTAGCACGCTTATAAAAGAGACCCTAGGGAGACCCTCCCCCCTTCCACCATGTGAGGACACAGCGAGAAGTTACCATCTATGGGAAGCAGACTCTCATCAGACACCAAATCTGCCAGTCCTTTGATCTTGGACTTCCCAGCTTCCAGAACTATGAGAAATTTCTGTTGTCTATAAGCCATACTTCTTGTTATGGTATTTTGCTATAGCAGCCCAAAAAGACTAAGACAAAACAGGAATAGAATCAAACATGGCATTTTGCTGCCAGCAGAGGCCCATGGGATTTGTACGAAAGATCACACTCACCCTCCCTATTGCCCGTTGAAAGTGTAGTTTTATTCTGCAATTTCTTTTAGGGGCTAGCTATGTATGAGTTCCTCATAAATTTGTTTAAACTGTATTTGGAAATCTCTTTATATTTCCTGCTAGTTCTCCATCCCCAAGGCCATCAGCTTCACCAAGTGCTTGTTATGAAGGATTCTTGATTGGCTTATATCCTTTGGGTTCCACGGCTAACCGCTTGTGCAAACTTCTTAGGATTTTGGAACAAGTTCATTCATATGTCTCCTTTTGAGGATTCTGAATCTCTGCACTTTGGCCTTCAAAGACTACAGCTTCATTATTTACCTCAGGCCCCAATGCTGTAAGGATGGTCAATTGTCAAGGAAGCTGCTCCATGTTTCCTCCATGAGCAACATGGACAGCTAGTAACTTTCCACCTTGTGTGGTTGTAGAGATTCTCCTCTACATAGAGCCAAATAAGGAGGAGATTCAGGGGAAGTTTTTACTATAGTTAGCAAAGGAGCTGCTTCTTGCAGAAACAGGTCCTTTTCTAAAGAAATACCTCTTTAGAAGGCATTTCAATCAAGTCTCATGGGTAAGTGTGTTTTCCTTCGAAGAGAAAGATCCATGCAAACTGGGCTGCTCTCATCCTATAGTGCTGCCCATGCTGTGACAAGTTCCTACAAAAAACTTCAGATTGGATGCTCTGGAAGCAGAACAGGAAAGCAAATGTAATGGGGAAGCACCACCTAGTGACCAGAGCTAGATGTGTTATTCGACTACACCAACTTCTACCCCATCAGAAGAGATTCTGCGCTTCCAAAGAAGCCCGCTCTTAAGTGGCAAGTTATCACCAAAGTGATTTAATCCCCCTTCAGGTAATCTATAATTAAATAATCTGGTGAAGAAAATATGATCTATCCCTTGAGATTTATGGGGATATTCCCAAAAGATATTTTATAGCTTCTAGATCTGACATGGGAATGGTTAACAGTCTTCTGGCTATTAAAGACATGCGGATGTCTTTAAAAAGCAGTACTCAAGATACCCAAATTTGAAAGAAAAAAAATGCTAAGAATTTTTAAATGTTTTATAAGCAACCTTGAGGAAAACTCATTTTGCATTAATAATTGTTTTTTTTTTCCAATAAAGGGTCTACAACAGATCTATAAAGACTCAAAAACATTTATACATTTCAACTGTGTCAATAAACCAGCCAATTATGACTATATCTGCTGGAATTGAGTAATGCCCTGAAAAATAAACATTTTACTTCTTAACAATAAAGGTAACTTGTTATGATTACTCAAGGTTGTATTTTAATATAGAGAACATACAGAAAGGTCTACAATATTTCTTAGAGTAATTTGCAGTTTTATTAATTTTTCTGTACTCTTCAACCTTTTATATTTCTAACGAAATTCAAATCACAGCAACTAGACACAAAAGTTCTGTGGTTTACTTCAAACAATCATATATAAAGATCACACTACATAGATATTACATTGGTAAACTTACACATCTTTAGGTAGATAACTTTATTTAGCTAATAGAATAAAAATTCTTCCCATTTCCTGCAATCACAGCTGAAAGACTTTTCAAGACACATTACATTCGAACTGGAGATACAAGTGATACAGTTTGACTTAAGCAATACAAAACTAAAATCAGGAATTAAATGGACTTTAAATCACTGCAAAATTTGTCCTTCTGGCTTAAATAAGTTTAAATTTTTTCACAGAAAAAAAATGTTTCAGGCAAATAAAAACAAATCCCAGATTAGCATGGTTCAGTGTTTCATTTCTTTATTTTACCTTCATCAAGGCAAGCAAAGTACAGATGCTGTACATTAAAACATACAAACACATCACTCACACCACATCAACCCCCACAGGCAAAAGGACTTTTTCTAAGCACTGCTCCTTTCTGAAGCACATACCACAGCTAAATGTACAAAGAGCCATCTGCTGGTCCAACGTAGCCAACTCCAATTAGCAAGACGTCTATTAGTGTCCATATTCCCAGGCCACCAAAGCTGAAGAGTTTGCCGAGGCCTTCTCGCCACTGGCCCAGGTAGAAACGGTCTGCTCCAAACCCACCAAGGGTGATGCTGCAACAGCAAAGCAGACTGGAATTCATAGGATGGTCTCTACCCCAGCTGCAGCCAGCTGAGGTTTAATAACCACGCTAAGTCATATTTGTGGAAGAGCCTCAAACTATCTTAACCCTCAATTAGAACACAAATGACTCTTTCACAAATTTACATTACCAAACAGTCATGGGCAAGAAGATTGTTTAAATGTCAAAAGTAAACAGACAATTTTCAACTGTACTGAAATGTAATGTTATCTTTTAAAGAAAAGTAATCGATCTCACTGCTTTTTATTCAAAACAAAGCAGTGACTCAGTCTAACCAGAAGTGCACTATTGTGGATTGAGTCAGGAGCTGGAGTCTTGAGGCAGCCAAACCAATCCAACTGACCAGGATCAGGTCATCTAATTTTTTCAGTCACTCTTCTCTAAAAATTTAGTGTTAGAAATTAATGACTTCTAAGGTTCCTTCAAATCTAACAATATTGAGACAATATTTATTATCGAAAATTTCAAAACACATATAAAAGTAAAAAGTAAAGAGAACAGTACCATGACCCAGCTCCAACAATCACCAATATGTGGCCAAGCCTGTTTCATCTACACCCTCCCCTTTCCCTACTGCAGAGTACTCTAAAGCAAACCTGGACACTACCTCATCTACAGTGAATATTTTGAAAGAAATGATTTTAAGCTCTGAGAAGAAAACTATTCTTAATTTATACAAGTTAGTTGTAAATATACCATGGTAATGTAAGATGATAACAATGTAGGTGAAACTGGATTAGGGGTATATAGGAACTTGGGCCGGCCTGTGGCTCACTCAGGAGAGTGCGGTGCTGATAGGGGTATATAGGAACTCTATCTTTGCAACTTTTCTGTAATTCCAAATTAAAAAGTTTTATTTTAAAAAAAGTCAGTTGTTAGTTTTAACTTGAACCATTGCTGGCAAAGACTGGACAGTTATCAAATCTTTTTGTTATTTCTAATTTTCTATCTCAGACTCCTCTTTTACTTTCCAATTACACCTTCCTGCCAGGCAGGATCCTTCTCTTTCCCCAGCCCAAATCTTAATGCTGTGGTTCTCAACAAGGGGAAATTCTGCCCGCTGGGGACATAGGGCAATGTCTAGAGATATTTTGATTATCATAACTAGTCAGGGGGTGAGGGTGAGGTTAGCCACTGACAAGTAGTAAGTAGAGGCCAGGATGCAGCTAAACATCCTACTGTGCACAGGAGAGCCCCATGACAAAAATTCTTTGGCCCAAAATGCCAACAGTGACAAGGCTGAAAAATCTTGCCCTGTTTCACACTACAGGCCTCAGGGTCTCAGGATCTAACTCTAAGATTTCAGCTGTAGATTACATAACTTTTTAATTAAACTGTTTCACCATGATTTCACCTGCCCTTCCATCTGGTGGGAAGAACTGGTACAATTTTTTAAAAAACTGGTAAAAGACTTAACAAATACAAGCACATTTTTATGTAAGAATTACAGGTCTATACTTATCTCTTGGTGGTGAAATTATAGATGATTTTTTAATATTTTTCGCTGTCATCTTTATTTTTTCCAGTTTTCAATACTGAGCATGTATTATTTTTATAAGAAAGTTACTTAAAATTTAAACTATATATCATAAACCCACCTATTTTAAATAGTCCACCACATTTTACTGACTAAAGGTGCGTTGAGGATGGGAAACCCTAACTGGCTCAATGACTCATTTAAGTCATCTCGAGCATGTGATGGCATATTGGGAGAAAGCTAACGTGCCTGCCATTAAATTCCATGAAGGTACTGGTCTGATCATCTAAAGTCACGTGGTAGATCTACATGAAGGATAAACTCAGCTGATGGGGCCGGCCCGGTGGCGCACTGCTACAGTACACCGCTTGGGAGCGCGGCGGCGCTCCTGCCGAGGGTTCGGATCCCACATACAGACCGGCCGCTCACTGCCTGAGCAAGGTGCGGGTGCAACACCGAGGGTTGCGATCCCGTTGCCGGTCCCGGTCCGGTACGGGCGCGACACTGAGGGTTGCGATCCGTTGCCGGACACGATAAAAGACAAAAAGGAAAAAAAAAAAGAGTGTATTTAAGTCATCTCGAGCATGTGATGGCATATTGGGAGAAAGCTAACGTGCCTGCCATTAAATTCCATGAAGGTACTGGTCTGATCATCTAAAGTCACGTGGTAGATCTACATGAAGGATAAACTCAGCTGATGGGGCCGGCCCGGTGGCGCACTGCTACAGTACACCGCTTGGGAGCGCGGCGGCGCTCCTGCCGAGGGTTCGGATCCCACATACAGACCGGCCGCTCACTGCCTGAGCAAGGTGCGGGTGCAACACCGAGGGTTGCGATCCCGTTGCCGGTCCCGGTCCGGTACGGGCGCGACACTGAGGGTTGCGATCCGTTGCCGGTCACAAAAAAAGACAAAAAGGAAAAAAAAAAAAAAAAAAACTCAGCTGAGCCCAATGTCTGAAAGATTCCACTGACTCCAAAGAAGTACAAATGGCATTTTTAACTTATTAGTAATAATGCTTACCTTAGAGCCAAAGCAGTAGACCACTTATAGCCTCCAGTCCAATTGCAATACAGCATTTTGGGAAAAGTACGGTTACCTTAAAAAAAGAAAACCGCTTTCCATAGAAACATGAGTATAAAAACACTCTCAAACAGAGACTTAATTGTAACTAACGGCTTCATAATTTAAAATCTAAAGTCGACTCTCTTTACTGTAACAAATATTTACTACACTGAATAGTACAAAGAAAGTCCTTACCATTTATAAGAATAGATTTAATACTTAAATCAGGTAAGCTATGGTTATGGCTTGAAGAACGTGAGATGCCTGACAAGACGTATGGCGAAGTTAGGAGTAAATAAGTGTGACACTGGGACAGATAAATCATCCAACAGGGAAAGAGAGAGAGCCCAGAACCACACATATAAACACATCATGTATCACAGAGATCACAAACACATGAGCAGGGAAGAGCTCAGGCAACTGGCTATGCATGTGGGGAAAAAAGTAAAGTTGAATCCACCACACAGAATTTTTCAAAAGCAATTCCAGGTGGATTTATAAACCTAAAATGTGAAAGACCAAACTTAAAACTTTTAGGAGAAAATATAGGAAACTGTCGTTATTAACGTGGTAGGAAAAGATTTCTTAAACAACAACAAAAAAGGGCTATGAAAGACTAATAACCTAATTACATTTTTAAGTTCTCTTCATCAAAATATACCAAAAAGCAAAAAAAAAAAAAAACGAATTCAAAATCTGGCAGAGTTGTAGGGACACCTAATGTTAGTATTCTAAATATAAAATAATTCTAGAAATCTTTAAGAAAATGACAAAACTTAAGGATAACAAGTGTTGAAGAGGATCTGGATCATCAAGAAGTTATATACCGCCAGTGGGAATGTAAATTAATAAAATCATTTTGGAAAGTAACACACTCTGGAGAGTATATGCTAGATAAACTTCTGCACATGTGCAATCAGATGTGTATAGAAATTTTGAGAGCAACTGCAACAGCAAAAAAAAAGGCAAATACTCTAAATACATAGGATAAACTGTGATGCAATCTTACAACAGATTATTATTACACAGAAGTAAAAAACATAAATAAGAGAAGTCACAACGATGAATTGTAGAGCCATAACGCTGAGAGGAAAAAAGTCCCAGAAGACTACAGCCTCACATTTTATACAGTTCTACAATGCACCTTACTGAATAATATGTCATTCTACAGTTTATTACATACATGTGATAGAACCATAGAAAATTGAAAAAAAGAAGTGAGATGAAAAAAAAATTCAAAAGGGTGGTTACGTCAGAAGAGGAAGTATAGGGCCGGCCCGGTGGCGCACTGCTACAGTGCGCCGCTTGGGAGTGTGGCGGCACTCCTGCCGAGGGTTCGAATCCCACATACAGACCGGTCCCCGCTCACTGGCTGAGTGAGGTGCAGGCGCAACACCGAGGGTTGCGATCCCGTTGCCGGTCCGGTCCGGTACGGGCGCAACACTGAGGGTTGCGATCTGTTGCCGGACACGAAAAAAGACAAAAAGGAAAAAAAAAAAAGAAGAGGAAGTAGAGCAACTGGAAGAAGACAAAGCTCTCAGGCAGCTGCAGTGGTACTGGTACTGTTTAGTTAATTCATGTGAAATTCAATTACTGTATATTATGCTTTATACCTTACATATTTTTTTCGTTTTATCAAATATTACATTTAAAAAGATAACAGAATTGTACATTTTCTGGATGCTTTTTTAAAGTTCACTGAGTTTATTAATAAGGGTTGGCACAACTAAAAAGCTGCTGATAAATGTTTCTGATTAAATAATTTAATTTTCAAATTTCTGGTTAAAGTGCCTTAAGTAAACTTAGAGAAAAATATTTTGCTTACAAATTCCCTTCAACTCTGACTTACCCAAGCAATGAATGTGGTCCCGCACTGTGCAGTTGGCAATGTGGCGCTGCCGAGGACAGGACACTGTCATGCAGCTGGTGGAACTGGAACACTCATAGTCTGTTTCAGGAAGCTGCCAGCAAAATCTGCAAGTCATGTTGATGATGAAGTTCTTTTGGGATTTGAAGTCTTGATCCTATGTACCAAAGGACACAGAACTAATAAATCACAATACTGTAGTTTGTTAATATAGCCATAAGACTATAGTCATATGGCACAAAATTTCTAGAACACCTAACTATATTTAGAACCTAGTAGTAAGTGGCAGAAGAATAGGCACCAAAACAATATGTGTCCAAAACAAATGTATATGGTATAATCCTATAATCATAAAAATATATACCCAAATATATATACCTGAGGGGAAAGAAATCTAGAAAAATTCACATCAAAATAGCAAAGGTTATCTCAGGCTGATATGATTACTGCATACCTTTTGCTTAGCTAAATTTTTCATAATGAGTATGTGTACTTTTGCAACACAGAAAAAAGGGAAATTGATTTTATCACAGATAGCTGGAAGGAAGAGATGAGTTCCTCTGTTGAAGGTGACTGAGCCGCAAGTTAGGCGGCTTTTCAAGACCCCTGAAAGCATAGCCCATTGTCTTGCCTCCATGTTCCACATCTTCCCTAATATCTCCCAGCATGGTCTGACGCCTCAGGGCTGTCACTGCAGCTTCCACCTCCACAAGCACTTTGCATGATTAGCCAAGAGGTAGCTTAACTTAGAACCATGTGACATGTAGAGACTCAGCAAGTGTTCATTGTTGGCCTTAGCTTTTGAGACCAGAGATTTTTTTTCAATACAATTTATAAATTCATTATTTTGTTTTCTGCTTTGAAAGGATTTCTGGATTCTTTTTATTCCCTCTTGACATTTTATTGCAAAATGTATTTTTCAAAATCATTTTTACACAGTCACACAATCATCTCTGGAAGTATATTAATTTTTTTGATCAATGTAAAACTGCTTTTTGTGGAGTGTTCAAATATGGGTAAGGCACCACTCAATTTAGGCAGTAGTGTTTTTTAAACATCTGCTTATTTTTAGTGATAATTTAGAAGACAATTTTGCTGTTGTTGTTTTTTTTAATAGATGAGTTTCTTAAAGTGGGTGATACAACAAGGTACACATTTCAAGAAACAACAGAAGCGTGAAGAATAATGAATGGCCTGGCCTGGCCTCCCCGGGTTGAGCACTGCTTACCCTCTGCACTTCCAGGGAAAGTCTATTCTATGCACAGGAAAGTTTATGACATACATTTCACTTTCCCACTGATATCTACTTTTCACTTAATTTTGCAGATATCAGTACACATCTCTACAGCTGGCTAGTTCTTTTTAACGGCTGCAATGTGTTTATTCTATTACATGGTATACCATAAATTGTTCTCTCTCGAACATTTAGCCTCTTTTGCATCTTTTGCCTTGCTGAACAATGCAGCTAAGAATATCCTTATGCACACTTATTTGCATTCGTGTACAATAATATCTGTAAAATAAATTCTCTACATATGGAATTGCTAGGTCAAAGGTGATGTGCATTTATAAGTCTGACATATGATAAATTGCCTACAAAAGGATATCCAATTTGCCTACCCACTAGTAAGACATGACTATTTATCTCTTACCCTCACAAACTCTCAGTGTTATCAAATTAAAAAAAATAATTTTTGCCAACCTGGCAGGTTAAAAATTTATTAATATGCTAATACATCTTTAATAAAAAATAAAAACTGTATTAATATTTATTTAATTATGACAAAATTACACATTTTAATGTTAAAAGTCCATCTGTATTCCCTTTCCTATGAACCATCTATTTGCTCATGTCCTAATACCATTTTTCTATAAAGACTGTCATGTTTTTCTCATTGGCTTTTATTATGGATATCAGAGTATTTATTATGCGTCACATATGTTAGAAATACTTTTTCTTAGTTTATAATTTGTGTTTTGCCTTTATGCTTTTTTAGGTTATGCAGAAATCTCTAATTCTTAGTAGTCAAATGTACCAATTCTTTCTTTTATGGCTTCTTTTTTTTTTTTTTGTCTTTTGTCTTTTTTCCATGTCTGGCAACTGATCGCAACCCTCAGTGTTGCCCCCGTACCAGACCGGGGACCGGCAACAGGATTGCAACCCTCGGTGTTGCTCCCGCGCCTCGCTCAGCCAGTGAGCGGGAACCGGTCCGTATGTGGGATCCGAACCCTCGGTCGGGAGCGCCGCCGCGCTTCCCAAGCGGCACACTATCCACTGCGCCACCGGGCCGGCCCTCTTTTACGGCTTCTAAATTTTATTTCATATTTAGAAAATATTCCCCACTTGGGATTATTACAAAAACTACCTTATGTTTTCTCTGGTACTTCATGGTTCCATTTTTCACATAACATCTTTGGTCTACCTGGCATTTATTTTAGACAAGACAGGGATTCCACTTAATTTTTTTCTAGAGCGCTACCCAGGCATCCCAGCATTTATTGAATCCATCTTCTCACTACAGAGCAATACTGACTCCTTCAAAAGCTCATCTACAGAGAAAAGATGTTACCATCTGCTCCCCCCTCCCACCCCCTGCACATTAGCTGTCATTCCTAAGAACATAGAACTTATCTGAAGGAATTATAACTGCTTCAGATATACTAGTAGACTGAGATCTTCCCCAAATCCTACAAAGCAACATTTCTGTCAAGCACATTTCCAGCTGGCATAGACTGGCTTGACAGTTACCATTATAATTGGAACAGTAGAGATCTAATATGGAAGGGACTGCAGGCTGTTAAAATTTCTATTTATATATTTAACGTGGCAGTCATAAAATAATAAAAAATATTTATACACTTAACAGGGCAGTTATAAAAGAATTATTTCAGGATCTCCCCCCCAATAGTCAAGTCTAAGCTGCACTTTTAAGTCAAGGTTTACAATGAATTTATTAAGAATAAATAAGCTGCAGTACTTACAACACAGGTAACAGAAGGTTTCACTGTACAGTCAAAAGTGACAGGCTTCCCATAGACACAGGAGAAATTTGTCGTGCAGTCTATACAGTCTGCAGGAAGTCTGCTACACAAACCATTGCTTGGACACTTCATCACATAAGGTGGGATTTCGGTACTCTCTGTGAGAGGTGACAGAGAAGCTTATTCTCTCACAATACTGATCAGAACAGAAGAAAACAACTGTCTGAGGTTAAGAGACAAGATCATTAGCAAAGAAAGACTGTGCTGGCACAGAAAAAGAAGGGATCTGGAGTCACAGACCCCTGCAGTTGAAGCGGGGTTCTGCAACTAGCCAGTGGTGTGAACACCTGCCTCCCAAGTGGACATAAAAACTAAAGGTGCTCGTGTACAACTAATGTATGGAAAATGCTAGGTCCAAGTTAGGGACTCAAAAAATGTACCATTTTATAAGACGAAAAACTGAAGCTTAGATATGGTAGGGTTTGTGTAAAATCACAGAGGAAGTCTGTGGCAAAACTGGAACGAGAACCCAAATCTCTCCATTTCCCATCCAATGTTCTTTTCATTTGAATTCACTAATTTTGAATTTAAGCCACTGACACCCTCAGAGAACTGACTCTAGAAAATGTCCAGTCATATTCTCCACAGGTACTTCAATAAGCCATAATTTGCTAATATAACATTCACAGTTCTATACTACCAAAGCTCAAAATAATTCTCTATTTTACTAACTTGTTCAACAAGTTGTAACTTTTTTCAGCCAAACTAACCAGGTGTGCAATATATGTTAACCAGTTAAGAGAGGATCAAAATTGTAAGTATTCTTGAGGAGGAAAAAGGATTTTCAAAAACATGCAAGACAGACAAAAATTCTTGTGCTTTCTCTAAAAAATAATCTGCATTTTTATTTCAGGTACCTGCTGTCTTTTACATCCAAATGAGAATTAGTAAAATACCTCTGCCAGTTGCAATTCATTGAAATAACGGAACTCTAAAGGGATGAAACTACAGAATCAAAAGTTCCATTCAGCAAAACACACTAATGCTCACTTAAAACTGGTCCTACTTAAAGTCACTGTATTAAGTGGGCAATTCTACAAATACCTTTTTCTTTCCATTGTCCTATTACTAAGTAGCTGGAGGCTGGACACTTAGAATCACAAAGTGAAAATGACTTAAGGCAGCCTTAAAGATGAGGAAACTAAAGCCCAGAAGGATGAAGCTCCCAGTGGCACAAGCAGACCTAGACTCCCAAGTTGACGATCAGTCCCTCTGTGATCCTTCCATTTCACACAGCCTTGGGAGAGCCTTTAATATCCAACTCAGGAGCAGGGTTCTAGAAGTAGAAGAAATTTTCTGAAGAGAAAGAAGCACTGGTGGAAGGTTATCTTGATGGATGAAGTGGAAAAATAACAGAAATGAGGAGCTAGAAATAAGAAGCGTGCGGCTGGAAAACGTGAAAGGGCATTCAAATACGAAGACTGTCCACTGAAAATGGCCGTATATATACTGCCCTTAATTCACGAAATCTAAAACACAATATAAAAAATATTCAAAACCGGAAAGTGACTTGGTATACTAAAAGAAATTTTATCAAAAATAGAGAAAGAGGAAGGAACTGCTACTGGTACCCATTTACCAGAATAGAAATCGTCTAGTAACCTGCTGCCCTGGGAACTACTGAGAATGTACGTGATGGGCCCGGACCCTTTACTGACTGAGCCAGAGGCTGCGAATGCTCTAAATTTAAGGATCCTACAATTGAGAGAAACACGTTACCCCGCGATACGAAAGTCTTGGTTAACACGCAGGGTCTACACCAGGCCAATACTGCTCAAGTAAACCTCACGGCTTGACTGCCAGAAACGCCAACAGGGTCGACACCAACTAAGGTCTACGGGCAACGGGAAACAGAGGGTGGCATCATCCAGTTCTGTCTCCCCGGCCCAGCGGCCAGGACGCGCCAGACGCGGGCTGCAGCGACCACCGCTCCGCGCCCGTCACCCAGCCTCCTCCCCGCGACAACCTCCACTGCGGCCCGCGGCCCGGACGCTTCCCTCAGCTGCCGGAGCCCGCCCGCCACCCTGCCCGACCCGGCGCGGACCCCCCGGCCTCGAACTCACCACCGCCCGACAGAATGTAGAATTGCGAGAGGAAGAGCAGCACTCGGCACAGGCGGCGCAGACCCCGCAACAAGCCCGCTGCAGCCGCCATCTTGCCGGCGCGCGCGCACTTCCGGGCAGAGGGAGGGGCTCCGCGGGGAGCGGGCGGTCCGGGCATGACCCGAGCAGCCGCGACGCAGGCGCATATCGGCTCTGCGCGCCGGCGGCTCTGTTTCGCCTTAGGGGTTACGTGTGGTCTTCGCCGCCACCGCGCCCGCTGGGAAGTCGGTCCTGTGGGATTGCTCGGTTCCCAAGCGCCCCCCATGCCGTTTGACGAGGCGCTCCCCTCTCCTAACACTACTGGAGACCGGGCAAGGTCACCTGGGGACTGAAACTCAAGCCCGAAGTGACGAAAGCAGAGACGGGCACATTTTACGTGGGTGCATATGTGTATTATTTTATTAATCTTGGGTGGCCGGTATGGCGATCCGAATCCTTGACCTTGGTGTTAGCACCACGCTGTAACCAAGTGAGCTAACCAGCCGGCTCAATATGTATGTTTGGACATAAAAATTGCTACTGCGTGCTGGAAACTGTGCAAAGGTTTTGATGACATCACATTTAATTTCATATTTAAGTACTTATTTACAAATGAAGACGCTGGTCCAAACACAGCATGGGAAGCAGCCCCGAGGAGTGACAGGCGCCCGAAGGCCCCATTCCCCTCGGGTCCAGTGCTCGGCTCCTTAAGAGCAGGCGGTACTATCAAACACAGGCCCAGGGTGCTGGGATGTGAAAGGAGGATCCAAAGCACAGCCGCTCCCTGGAGAGGGTCTGCCTCAGAGGGGAGCCACAGCCCATAGCCCAGGCCGCCAGGCTCCCTGCGTGCTCATGGCAACCTGTGCCTGTTTCCATTGCAGCATACTTCGTACTGTGCTGTTGACAAGCTTCTGTCTTCCACCCGCCTGTCGCAAGATCATGAAGGGATCTTCTGACTCCACTCCCTCATTTGCACATTTGAGGAAGTAAATACATAGAACGTTGCCTGGCACAGAGTAAGCACTCAGTAAATGTTAGCTTTAAAAATTATATCACACAACCCGCACCTTATACTACTACACAGGACTGATATATAACACTTACCAGCTGTTTCACTGTTCACTTCCTTTAGGAAGCTAACTGAATGAGTATGTAGAAAAGAGAAATCATGTCCTAGGTTTATTTTACATTCTACCTAGCCAAATAAACACTCAAATACTTCTTGCTGAGCAAGTAAGGTACTCCTCTCAGTTAAAATCTGAAATCCAGTTGTGTTTATACATCAGTGGAATGTCATCCCATCAAAAAAGTAATTTAACTCTAGGTGAGCAGTTTACTGTGGTATATAGCCCATGGCCGAAACACTGTGTGATCCATTTTATTTGGGAATTAATGTTTTTCTAAAGATGAACAAGGATCAACTATGAATTAGAAACATTAAAATTAAAAATCTATAGTGCAAATGACACGTTCCACAAGACTGAATTTCTTTGAGATTCAGAGTCCTTTGTCAGTAACTTAGTACTTAGTACTAGCTGCTTCTTTTGTGGTTGTTGATTAGTTAAGTAATGATTCCAATTTTGTAGATAAAGTTTCAATGTGAATTTTAGTAAAACAGCCATAAAAATACCTGAGACATTATTAGAAAAGAACATTTTCCTCTATAATCAAAAAAGCTTTGCAGACTTTTATTTGAAGCCCATCTTCCGAAAATCACAAATCTTAGCAATAACATGCCACAATCCTCATTTCCTAGTGTTTCCTTCTTTCAAAGAATAATGTTTCCCCATTTAAGTCACTCAAGGCATTGACTGCTTGAAAATTTCCCAAGTTCATCCTCTTACTGTCCTCAGAGCACGCTACTGAACTGAATGTTGTATATATACCAGCTACTCGTTCATTGTTCCCTTTCCTAACTAGGCCACAAGCGGACCCATCAGTGGGTCCAAAGTTCTTCAAAGTACCAATATGTTAACTAGTTAAGAAAAATACATTTCCAAACGTCAAAACAAAGTTACATAGGAGCAACTACAAGGAAAGGGCTTCAAAAGTCTTCCTCAGCATGTAGTGTACGTGATTTCTTGAGATTCTTCAATTTAGCAATGGCAGAAGTTATCAAAATCTCTCCATGAATTTTGTTGTCTCTTGTCCGAACATTTACAGCATTATTTATCTTTTCCTTTTCTCCAACCACTGTAGAAGGGAAAATAAACATATTTTAAGTCAACAATTTACTAAACATTAAGTCAACAGTCACGTGACATGTCTTACTGAGTTTTTCTTCACTATTAATCATTAATATCCATTAGGTTCATCCTCTGATTGTTAAGTTTCTTGAGGGAAGAAATGACTTCTATTCCCACCTCTCTATTGCCCATGTGAGAAAAGAGCTGTTGTGGTCTTGGGGTACAAATGGGAGCAGAGAGCTCTGACAGATCCCCTGACTCCACCTGGCGTACTTGATGAGTCAAGGGGTGGACACCAGACTCATGCCAGCCGCCAGAATTTTCTGGAATGTGGGTGAAATGTTTTTCTCCAGTGACCCATATTGTGAGACAATGCAGAAATCTGCAGTGATGTTTCTTGCCACGTGGAAGAAACTAGTCCACAGATAAGTGAGATAAAGTAGATATTCAAGAAAAGCATGAAGAACCAGAGCAAAACAGGAGCCAGAAATGGGAAGAAACAGTCCTGGTAAGGGTTGAACTCCTGGTTACTCTTGGTTTGGCTATTTAATTCTACCTTTCCTGTCATGGGATATGCTAGTACCCTTCCAATAAATTCCATCTCTGTCTAAGCTAATTGAGATTTCTACCACCACAAGAAGCCTGGTAGAAATACCACAATACCTACTACAGAGTCAAACATTATCAATGAAAAACTGTCAATAGGACAACTCTGTGCATATTTATCTTGCCTTCTACAAACTTTTTCAGCTTCCAGGAGATAGTAGTATTACACCTGCAATCATATCAATGTCAGTTTCTCTTGATTTGGGGATCATTTTTAAAGTCAAAATTTGAGATTCTGCATCCAATTATGTGCCTCAAGGACATTTTATTTTTTCACGTAAATTATATTTTTAAAATAATTTTAAATGTGGAATCTTTTCCATCTATTAGTTTATTCCCAAAGATTCCTAATAAACCAGAAAAGCAAAGGAAAATATTTCAGGCCACTCAGGCTGAAATATAAGGAGTATAATACTACTGAAGGGGTCATTTTCACATTTTTTTCATTGTTCATTTGCAATATTAACAATTGCTAGTACTACTACACCAAAGGATTCATGTGAAACTTTATAACTCTTCTTATAGCAAATAACAAAGAGTACCTAGGGACAGCTAACCCAGGAACACCACAGACTCTTTTTTTGTGTATAAGTATTAAACAGACAAATTGTGATAATCAAGTAATTGTACCATATTCCTTATTTTGTTTTTTGGAATTAAAGTGAAAAACAAAAAACAGGCAATTAGAAAAATATATACAAACTTAAATTACCCAAAATAAAGTTATACTGAGCCAGCTGAGCATTCCGTATTTTCTTATTTAGTGTACAACTCTGATCTAAGTCAACATCAGCCATGAATCCTTCCTCAAAAAATTCATTGGATACCTAGAAGAAAATCAAACACTTTTTTTATTACATTATTTATGATAGCCAGCCTCCAAGGGATGCCCAAGGTTCCTACCTCCTGGTATTCATACCTCGAGTAGCTCCCCCATGTTGTATCAGAGTGACCATAGACTGTACCTGTGTGTATGTGTATCTACAGTGACCACACATTGTACCTGTGTGACCACAGAGAAGGGTGGAAGTGATGGCATATCATTTCTGAGACTTGTCTGTCTATAAGAGTGCAGCTTCCATCTCTCTTAGATCACTTGTACTGGGGGAAGCCAGCTGCCATGCTGCAAGGACATTCAGGCAACCTAACCTATGAAGAAGCCCACATGCTAAGGAGCCAAAGTATCCACCAGTCCTGTGAGTGAGCCCTGCAGACACAGCCCTGGCCAACAGCCTGACTGCAGCCTAATGAGACACCCTGTGCCAGAACCAACCAGCTACACTTGCTCCCCAGTTCCTGACTCACAGCAACTATGAGATAATAAATGTTTGTTGTTTAAGCTGCTAAATTTTGGCATAACTTGTTATGCAGCAACAGAAATAGAGTATTCTTCCCTAACAGAGCCATGTGGAAAAGGATAATTTAATTATGAGATGTTTTAAAATACCAATTTCTCAAAAACATTAAGAAATAAAATAGTTCTGATACAGCTACATAGACAATGATTCATGTGTCACTCCCAATTCCTGAAAACACAAGTTGTTAAATTAATGTGTTAGTTATGCAATATTTTAAAGCATGAATGACATTTCAGGTCAATGACTGACACAGAACTCATGCAAGATGACTGCGTACTTTAAGTGTCTTTTATTTTACCTGGAGTGCATATTCTTCACAAGTTGGCCCCACAGGGATAATCAATACCTGACGAGGAGACAGCCAGAAAGGCCTGGAAAATATGGAAAATATGT
The DNA here is from genome assembly GCF_000696425.1 of Galeopterus variegatus. Classification (NCBI taxonomy): domain Eukaryota; kingdom Metazoa; phylum Chordata; class Mammalia; order Dermoptera; family Cynocephalidae; genus Galeopterus; species Galeopterus variegatus. The sequence continues at coordinate 1,009,713 of NW_007726147.1, forward strand.
ATTTTCAAGTCTAATAATTACCAGTTATTATGTGATTAAAAAATAACCAAAAATTTTTTTAAAAGACTTCATAAGAGAGCAGTTTTGGTGGAATGGTGTGGAAGCAAACCAAACTATATTGAGAGCTAAAAGGCAGTAGACAAAAGGGACAATTTGTAATTCTAAGAAAAGGGAGCAGGGAAGGGGTTGGCAGACAGATGAAGGCTAGACATGCACTGACCATATAACCCAGCAATTGCACTCCTGGGCATTTGTCCCAGAGAAATGAAAACATATGTTCACACAAAATCCTGTACACTAATGCTCACAGCAGCTTTATGTATAATACCCCCAAACTGGAAACACCCCAAATGTCCTTCAGCAGGTGAACAGTCAAACTTTGGTGCATCCACACCATGGAAGAGTATCAGCAATAAAAAGGAGCCAACTATTGATACTCGAAATAACAAGGATGGATCTCAAGGGAATTCCCCTGAGTGCAAAACAGCCAATCTCAAAAGTCTGTGTACTGTATGGTTCCATTTATGTAACATTCTTGAAATGACAAAATGATGGAGACAGAGTAAAAATTTGTGATTGTCAGACTAGGGGACAGGACTGGGATAGGGCATGTGTGGCAATAAAAGGCAGCATGAGAATTTTTACAAGTGGCCAACTTTCTATAACTTGACTGATGGTGGTTGCTCGATGTATACATGGCAAAAAAATCTTAAAGAACTAAATACACACATACACACAGATGAGTGCATGAGAAACTGGTTAAGTCTGAACAAAGTGGTGGACTGTATCAATGTCTTCTTTCCTGGTCATCATACTGCACATACTTTTGCAAGATGTTACCAGTGGGGAAAACCAGATAAAGGCTATGCTGGAACTCTCTGTATTATTTCTTACCACTACATGTGAACCTGCAATTATCTCAAAATATAATTTTCTTTTAAAAGATGGAAGGGTGGTATAAGCAATGTTTGATGTGGGACATATCTGCCTTTTCCTATGTCATGATGAGTATTCAGTTTGAAGGTGGAAGAAAATGCAGCAGATGGGCCGGCCCGGTGGCGCACTGGATAGTGCGCCGCTTGGGAAGCGCGGTGGCGCTCCTGCTCGAGGGTTCGGATCCCACATACAGACCGGTTCCCGCTCACTGGCTGAGCGAGGCATGGGGGCGACGCTGAGGGTTGCAATCCCGTTGCCGGTCCCCGGCCCGGTGCGGGGGCAACACTGAGGGTTGC
>NW_007726147.1:1011155-1038148 GCF_000696425.1 Galeopterus variegatus
GAAAAAAAAAAAAAAAAAAAAAAAAAAAAAAAAAAAAGAAAATGCAGCAGAGACTATCCCCAGATGGTACTTTGTGAATGTACACATTTCAATATCTATTTTAATGACAAAAATAATACATGATAAAAGAAATAATATATATGGTAAAACACAGAAACACCTTGTATAAAATGAGAAGTAAATATTTCCTTTGAGCTCTGTCTCACCCATCACCTGCCCCACTCACCCCAGGGAGCCACATTTGAACCATTTCTACTTTTAGCAGAGATTTCCTCCAGAGGCCCACAGAGGTCTGGTGTATTGAGGTACAAGGTGCAGGAGCAGGCCCTGAGACCCCGTGGCAAAGGACGGTGCACCCAGCCCACTGGCTCTTTCTCCAGGCTCCTGTCCACTAGTTCTCTTTAGTTGTTTTTTTTTTTTTCCACTTTTATCACTACCACTCTAGTGCAAAACACAAGACACCACCGTCTCTCACCTATGTTACACCATTTAAAACAAAACCAACAAACGTTTTAACTCATACTTAGGTAGCATACATATTCATACCTATATTTCTGGCTTATCTGTAACTTTACTAGCTTGGAAACTCCATGACACGTCAGTATATTTCTCCAAGACCCCAAATAAACTATCAGGGATATACACAGACTCTCCAGCTAGCTAGGACCTTTGGAAGACCCTGTGTTTGAAAAACTTTCCACTTTATGTTTCCAGCTCAGAAATTTGCTTCCCCAGCCTCCCCAGACACAAATGCCAGCACGCATGCACGTGATCCAGGTTCTGCCAAGCAGATGTACAAGCATGGCACGTTGACCTGAAACAGAGTGGCACACAGAAGGAGCCAACACATGGAATCCATTCTGGTAAGGGTGATGCAAAGACACGGAGCTTTCAGAGGAACCTGTGGCAGTGACCCTAGCAGTAGCATCCAGTGCCCAGAGTTACAAGGACTGTGCCCAGCAATAGTAGCAGTGGGGGCAATAGGTTCTGAAGAGAGAACTAAACTGCATGAGAAGATGCTCAGTCAACTTCTTAAAAATGGAATGGGAGGCAAAAATTTCACAAGTGGTTGCTGGTTTGCAGTATTTCCACATGCAACATCACAAGATGTTATCTGCTAGCTGGTGCTGTAGCAGCCAGTAAGGCCGGCTATTTCTGAGTGCACGGTGATAGTAGTGAATCTCGTACTGTCAGCTCAGTGCCTTACTTCTTTGCTATAAAACTACTTCCATAGTCAGAACCATTGTTGTGTTTCTGACAGCAAAAAAGTCTCATTAAGTACATACATGGCATGGATGGCAGAAGCCTGGCTGAAAGAACAAAGCAAAATCTAGTTGATAACCAATGTAATCAACCACCACAAAACAGCTGGCTGTTGCCCCTGGTTATGGTGCCACACTGGGGATCAGGACTGATCACTACTGACAGTAAACTGAGTCCTCAGAAGAGGTGTAGCCAGAAGGAACTTACTAAGGGAGAGTCCATGTCGTCGAGCCATGCACATTCCTAGTGGCCACTCTGTTCATGAACCACTGAGCAGTTGCCAGGGGAAAACAAGCTGATGATAACAACAGAATGAGTCTTCTTTTATCTGAATACTGAAAAAGTCCTCAACAGTGAGGGCCTTTCGGGGGGCAATACTACCTTCGTGGCCTTCATGGCCCATTCTGAGCCATCATCCACATTCCTCTTCCTGAAATCTACCTGTCATTTATTTTTCAACCTAATTACTGCTAAATCTCTGACTTTGTGGCCAAAGCAGTAACCAGAGCCCCGTATCAGTGTAATTCCATACCTCTGGCCATTTTTCCTTCTGGGCAAAGAGGACTACAAGATGTACCATTAAAATTCTGCACTCAAGGGCTGGCCCGGTGGCGCACTGCTACAGTGCGCCGCTTGGAAGCGTGGCAGCGCTCCCGCTGAGGGTTTGGATCCCACGTATGGGCTGGCCGCTCGCTGGCTGAGCGAGGTGCGGGCGCGGTGCCGAGGGTTGCGATTCCGTTGCCGGTCCCGGTCCGGTGCGGCCACGACACTGAGGGTTGTGATCCGTTGCCGGTCACGAAAAAAGACAAAAAAAAAGGAAAAAAAAAAAAATTCTGCACTCAAGTTACTTCCCTTCCCCACTGCCATCACTCAGTGGGCTGTGCTGCTGGAGCTGTTCTCTTTGGGTTTGTGCCAGCGTATTGTTCAGGCCATTTATGGATTAGGTTCATATGTTTTCTTCCTCAGTCAATATCGCAGGGAGCCCTGGAGGTAAGCAACATGGGTTGAAGGGGGAATGGCAGTGGGGCAGGAGGCACCCAGGAGTGTGGGCTATATGTTTTCCAGAGGGTAACTAGATCTTTGAAGGGCTTGAGATAGGTGAGAAGATAACTCTTTGATTTTACTGAGTTCCCAAAAAGGTAAGTGCTACAATTTCATGTCACTCTGCCTTTGTTTTCTGATCTGGCAAATGGAATAAAAATTCTTTAATAGCTGTTTGGATAGTTGCTAATTATAAGGCAGGAACTGCCAATTTTTTCCTATACATCTTATCTCAGTAGACATGACTGCTAAGAACAAGAGACATAACACTTTTCTCTTCCATATCACTCACCATTTCCCGCTATAGTTTTCTGAGAGAATGGCTATCATTCTTTCCACTGATCCCAAAATGGCTCGATGAATGATCACAGGTCTCTTATCATCCCCATCCTTACTAAAAAATAAAAATTATACATTAAACTTTTTTCTTAAGATCAGATAATAACTTTATCTTCTTACCTTATATTTAATTTTGACCATAGATTTAGGTTAGTATTTTTGTATATCTCTCCATTAACATTATTTGAGTGACTGACTTGTTTTCTCAAAACAAAAGACTACTTTGCTAATTTTTTATTTTTAAAACTTTTTATTAGAGAACATTGAAAATATACACTAATGTAGACGGAATAGTATAATAAACTCCCACATACCCTCTCAGCTTCACAAAATGTCAACTCTCAGCTAATCTTATTTGATTTAAATACACCCCATTCCTGCCACTATCTCCCCCCTTTGTTAACCTCACTTTTCAAAATGTTCCTGATATTTGTTCTAGAAGTCCACCAGTCAAATGCCCTTTACAGACCTTGGGCCCTCATGACACGCATCTGACATTTAATGACACCCTCCTCTCCTTCAGGAAAAAAGGGAAATGCAAATGATGGCCATGAATTGTAATGAGGTAGGCATCCCAAGGTCTGTACAAGCATTTTCCAGAAGGATACATTTCACTTTACTGCAACTAATGCAATAGATAACAATTACAAAGTTCTTACAAGAAATTTTTTATCTAAAATTGTACCAGCTAATGACTACTAAAAAAAACACACACACAAAACAAACAAAAACAGAGACCCATTCGTTAAATCCATTTCAAATATTATAACTGGATATCATCACTGCCAATCATTTCTGCTCTGCTAAGAGCCATTATAGACTAACTTCAGGCAAAATCCTCTGTCTAGACCCCCCAGAAAGTTTAGGGTGGTGGTGGGCAGCTTGAGTCCAGTCCTGTGCAGATATATGAAGAAATCATTCATCTCACGAACTGACACTATATGAAATATTCCTGAACATTACATAACGTTGTTTTTGTGTCGGAAAGGAAAGAGAAGCAGGATAACCCTTTCATGGGCCGCTGGGTATCCACACATTTCTGTACCATCATTTATTTTAATCAGGTCTATACTTAAGTAGGGCAAATAGTGACATAAACTATGCTTACACATCTATGCTATCAGACAAACATGAGAATAAATGTCAAGCTTTCCCAAAATAATCCCAGTATATTTGGTTAGAATTATATTAGATTTATAGATAAACCTGAAGAGAATTAATACCTTTGCAATGTTGATTCTTCCCATTCCAACAGTATGGCATGAATCTTCATTTAAACAACTCTTTTTTTATGGCTTTTGATAAAATTTAATGGTGTATACTTTATATAAATATGACATTTATATTTATTGTTAAATTTATTCCTAGATATTTTTGTTGTTGTTGCTGTTGCTTCTGCAATTTTTTTCTTCCATTGCATTTCCTAACAGGTTATTACTAATATATATGAAAACAAAATGATTTTTCTTTTTTTTTTTTCCTTTTTGTCTTTTTTCGTGACCGGTAACGGGATCGCAACCCTCGGTCTCGCGCCCGTACCGCAACCGGCAACGGGATTGCAACCCTTGGTGTCGCGCCCGCACCGTGCTCAACCAATGAGCGGACCGGTCTCTATATGGGATCCGAACCCTCGGCGGGAGCGCCACTGCACTCCCGAGTGCCGCACTCTACCGAGTGCGCCACCAGGCCGGCCCACAAAATGATTTTTCTATTTCTACCTTGCTTTATTATTAGTTCCAATTTTTCTCCATTTCATTCTCCTGGATTTCTAGACATTTTCACATCTACAAATAATGATAATTTAATGTCTTTCTTTCAAATATTTGCACTCCAGAATAATTCTGAGTAACAGAACAAATAGTAGGCATATTCACTTTCTTCCTACGTTAAGATGCTATTGTTGTTTTCAGATAAATGTTTTTTATCATAATAAGGAGATTTCATTCCATTCACTTCACAGGAGTGAATGTTAAATTTTACCCAATGCCTTTCTGCACTGTAATGAGTGTGATAATGTGTGTGTAATGAGTGACAATAACACATTCTCAATGCCCAGCCTCCCTTGCTTTCTTAGGAAAAACCCTTACTTGATCATGGTGATGAACTTGATGCTTCTCTCTCTTCTCCCCTCAGAACTAAGCCTGAACAAACTGTATCAGTTCTTCCTCCAAAATACACCCTAAACACCTGCACTCTGTTCATCTGTTACTACCACCTGGTTCTGAGTTCCGTCACCTCTCATCTGCTCTACAGACCACTGCTTCCACTTTTGCTTCCATTTTCCACACAATCCCTAAGTCGGATGAATGGCTGGCTTGGCTGATCTGTTTCTCTCCCACATGCTTAAGAAATCAGAAAAATAAAAGCCAAATAAACCCAAAGCAAGCAAAAGGATGTAATAAAGAGCAGAAATCAGTAAAACTGAGAACAAAAACAATAGAGAAAATCAATGAAATTAATTAAGGTCTATGCAGTTGATAAATCTCTAGCCAAACTTACAAAGGAAAAAGAGAAAAGACATGTATTACTAATATTATGAATGAAAGGAGGTATCACTGCAGGACCCACAAAAATTAAAAGCATAATTCTATACATATAAATTTGACAACTTAGATGAAATGCATCAATTTGTTGAAAAGCACAAATTACCTGAACTTAACCAAGAAGAAATATACAACTTGAATATCCTCTATCTATTAGAGAAAATGAATTTAAAGCTTAAAATCTTCCCGAAAGGAAACCTCCAGTACTGAAGGGTTTCAATGGCAAATTCCACCAAAAATTTGAAGAAATAACACCAATACTACATAATCTCTGCCAGAATTCCCAACACATTTTATAAGGCCAGCATTACTCAGATACTAAAACCAGTCAAAAACAGTATAAGGAAAAAACCCCAAAACTACAGAGCAATATCCCACATGAACATACATGCAAACATTCTTTACAAACTATTAGGAGATCAAATCCATTAATATATAAAAACAATGACACATCACAACAAAGTAGGTTTTATCCCAGCAATACAAGGCTGGTTTCAATATTCTAAATCAATGCAATCCACCATATTAACAAGTAATGAAGAAAAATCACATGATCATAGAAATTGATGTATAAAAATAATTTAACAAAATTCCATACTCATTCATGATTAAAACTCTTAGAAAACTAGGAATAGAGGGGGAGTTCTTTAACTTGACAAAGAGCATCTACAAAAGACCTACAAATAACATTATACTTAATGGTGAAATACTGTATGCTTTCTTCCTAAGACTGGGTATAAGGCAAGAGTGTCCACTTGCAGCCGTCTTCTCTTATTTAATATAGTACTGATAGATCTTGGACATGGCCGGCACCATCTTGGATGCGGTCACATCACCTTGGATATGACTGATGTCATCATGGACGTGACTGGTGCCATACTGAGTACAAAATGGCCGCCAGTCTTTTACCCTACCTCGCAGTTTCTTCAAAGAAAAACCTCTACCTCATGGTTTCCCAGACAAAGGACCCTTCCCCTCCTACCTAGAGGTATCTCCCATCTTGACTGCGTCCCCCCTACCCACCACACCTGCACCAACAGTGGACCTGATCCCACACACCAACACTCCCTCCCCCTCCCCGCCTGCGTTTTTCGCGCCCACCAACCCATATAAGCATATGTACTCCTCCTAGCTGCCTGCCTCTGCCACTTTGAGCACAGCCTGGCAGGTTTTTCCTCCTTTAATAAAGCCTGAATGGTACCTGGCATTTTGGCTCATTTTCTTTCCTTTTGGTGTTGTAACCTGGGAAGGGTCTTGGCTGGACTGTCAGCCAATCCCCTCTCTTGGGTAGACTGGCTCTAGGCCACCCTTCCCGGACCTGCCGGACCGGGTGCCCCCAGGACTGTCTCGTTTTTGCCACTTCAGACCGACAAATCCACCATCAGCCTCATTTGGGGTGAGTTAGGGGAGTCCTTCCCATCTACTCTTATGGGTTTTCTCCATCCTCTGTCTACGACTATGGTCTCGCTCAAAAGACCAGGCACCTGGCCAAGAAGACCCTTCTCCTGCTCCAGTTACAGGGGATGCCCTCATACCAGTGGCTGCCCTCCGTCTGACGGTGCAGAACAACAACAGGGATGCCTCTTGTTATTCCCGCCCTTTCTACTGGGACTGGTCCTCTTTCTCACCCTCAGCATGGGATCCTCTCAGACCAAACCCCCCAATCTACTCCTCTGTGGTGCCTCATGGCTAATCTATGACCTCTCGGCCTACAAGGAGATATAAAACCCAAGTGGCTCCTTTTTTATTGTAATCAAGTCTGGCCTAGATATAAACCCGATAACGGATCCCAATGGCCAGAAAACAGCACCTTCAATCTGGCCACCCTAACAGATCTTGATAATTTCTGTCACAGAAGCGGCAAGGCAGGAGAGATTCCCTACCTTCAGGCTTTCTTCTATCTTCGGTCTCGCCCCTCCCTCTGTCAAACCTGTACTTCGTCCCAAATCCTCCGTGCCCACACTTGGCCTCCCCCATCAGATACCGACCCTCCCTTTGGTCCCTCAGACCACTCCACCCTCCGGGCCCCCCATATGCCTCCGGCCCCTCCCCAGCCCCGTCGCCTGCACCAACCCCTCCCACTTCACCACTCCGCACCCACTCTCGGGATGCCTCCTCTGCCCATCCAGCCCCTCCTGACCTGCCAGCCCCCTTGTATCCCCATTGCGAGGTTGCCGGTACGGAACGCATTGTTTGCGTCCATATACCCTTTTCTCTTTCTGACCTTTCCCAGATTGAAAAGCGTCTCGGATCTTTCCAAATGGACCCCGATACTTATGTAAAGGAATTTAAATACCTCTCACAATCCTATGACCTTACCTGGCATGATATTTTCAATGATTATTACAACTACCCTTTCACCTGAGGTTCGAGAAAGGTCTGGGTTGCAGCCCAACAATACACAGACAAGTCACATGCACAAAACAATAGATGGCCCACAGGTGTTGAAGCCGTCCCCCGTGTTGACCCCAATTGGAATTATCAGAGTGGACATGGGGACCATGACCTCTGAGATCAAATGATCACCCATATACACTCTGCTTTACAAAAACTCACCCACAAGTCGGTTAACTGTGATAAATTGAGAGCAATTACCCAACGATCCACTGAGAAACCCAGCGAGTTCCAGACCGGTCTCTCGGAGGCACTACAAAAATAGACCTGCATAGATCCCTCTTCCCCAGCTGGGACGGCTCGTCTCCATTCCCATGTTATCACTCAGTCTGCCCCAGACACTCGGAAAAAACTAAAAAAACTCAAAGATGGCCCCAATTCCAGCCACAGAGATCTCCTCAATCTGGCTTTCAAAGTTTTTAACAAGAGAAAGGAGGAGGAAAAGAAGGAGCGATACAAGAGAGATGAGGCCAAATGCCAGCTTCTGGCTGATGCCATCCGGGTACCTTCTACCCAAAGGGCTCACATATCAAAACCTCAAAATGTGCCACCTGGCAACTGTTTCAAGTGTGGCCAACTGGGCCACTGGGCTCGAGCATGTCCTAACCCTAGGCCCCCTCCTGGGCCTTGCCCACATTGCAAGCAGGAGGGTCATTGGGGGTCGACTGCTCCGCTCGCTAGAGAGGGAGTGAGCCAATCTCCGCCCCACTGGTAAGACTGTCCTTGCCTGAATTTCTCGGCTTTGCCCAGGAGGAGGACTGACGTGGCCCAGGGTTTGAGGTTCCCATGGAGATCACTACGCATGAGCCCAGGGTAACTCTCCTCATAGCAGGTAAGCTGATCTCTTCTATTATCAACACAGGGGCCACTTACTCCACTCTCCCCGAATATTCAGGGCCCACCACTTCATCCTCCATCTCTGTGGTGCATGTTACAGGATCCAAATACTGCCCTTGAGTGACACCACCCCTCCCCTGCACACTTCACCATACCTACTTCTCACATAAATTCCTGGTTATGCCCCAATGCCCTGCCCCTTTATTGGGGCGTGACATTCCCTCAAAGTTCAAGGCAATTTTAACCTTATATGATCGGACACCTTCCTTGCTGTTGTTGGCCCAAGCCACCCCAGACCTGGACTCTATGGACTCCACCTTTCCCTTTTCCTCTAACCTGGTCAACCCGACTGCATGGGATACATCTTCCCCCTCCATCACCACTCATCACTCCCCCATCTGTGTTCTTTTAAAAGACTCTTCTCTTTTCTCCTAACATACCTCAATACCCGATTGCTCTCAATCATCTCATAGGGTTAAAGCCCATCATAAATAAACTCCTTTCCTCCAACCTTTTGCAACCCACTCATTCACCATACAACACACCCATCCTCCCAGTGAAGAAGTCCAATGGCTCATACCACTTGGTTCAGGACTGCCGAGCCATTAATGCAGCCATTTTACCCATAACCTCTGTCATTCCCAATCCCTACACCCTCCTATCCACCATTCCTACTACAACTCACTTCTTTTCAGTCCTGGACCTCAAAGATGCTTTCTTTTCTATTTCCCTTCACCCCTCCTGCCAAGACTTGTTCGCCTTCACATGAACTGATGCTGACACACATCGATCCCAGCAACTCACCTGGACAGTCCCGCCTCAAGGGTTTTAGGATAGCCCCCACTTCTTTGGCCAAGCCTTAGCTCGAGACTTACCTGAACTTCCACCCACCTCTAGGCACTACACTACAATATGTAGATGACCTTCTCCTATGTAGCCCCTCATATGAGGACTCACAGGCCCACACTATTGCTCTCCTTAATTTCCTGGTCTCCAGGGGATATTGAGTATCCCCCAGCAAGGCCCAAATTTCCTCCCCTTCAGTCACCTATTTGGGAGTTCACCTTACTCCCAGCACCAGAGAGATAATGGTAGATCCCAAGAATCTAATTTCTGAACTCCCTACCCCCACCACAAAGGGTGAAATCCTTTCTTTCCTGGGACTTGCAGGGTACCTTTGCCTATGGATTCCCAATTTTGGCATGCTAGCAAAAGAACTTTATGAGGCAGCCAAAGGGGATCTCGCCATTCCCTTAGATCCCACAAAGCCCATTCATTCTCCCTTCCAGTGACTAAAGGCTGCTCTCATCACAGCCCCAGCTCTATCTCTCCCAAACCTATCTCATCCTTTTATTCTATATGTCACCAAGACCCAAGGACTGGCGGTTGGGGTTTTGGGACAAGAGGCAGGAGATATTTTCTTCCCAGTTGCATACCTCTCAAAACAACTAGACACCACAGGCTGGGGATGGGTCCCTTGCTTACGGGCCTTGGTGGCAGCTGCCCTTCTAACACAAGAAAGCTCTAAATTAACCTTTGGACAACAAACAGTCATTTGTTCCCCCCATCATCTTCAAGACCTTGTCAGTCATAAGGCAATGTCAATTCTCTCTCTCTCCCATCTACAACTCATCTACCTTACTTTCATTGACAATTCTCAGTTTTCCTTTAAATCTTGCCCTCCCTTGAACCCAGCCACTCTCATTCCAAGGCACTCTCAACCTATAGAACACAACCGTACAGAGGCCCTAGATTTTTTCCTTGATCCCTTTCCACTCATCTCACCACACCCCATTACAGAGTCCCAACACACATGGTTCACAGATGGGAGCGCCACATCTGCACCAGCCCCCCGGGGAAGGATATGCCATAGTAAGCTTAACACAAACCATCAAGGCTGCTTCCCTTCCTCCTAATACCACCTCCCAGCAGGCAGGACTTGTTGCCCTCACCCGCGCTCTCACTCTGGCCAATGATAAACAAGTCAATATATACACGGATTCTAAATATGCCTACAACATCTTACATTCTTGTGCAGCTATATGGAAGGAGAGAGGATTCATGACTACCCAAGGAGGGCCCATAAAAAATGGAGTTGGAGTTATACACTGCAGGGGATACCAGGCCTCCAATATCCCCATAGCTCAGGGTAACAAACGAGCAGAACTTACTGCAAAACAGGTTGCTCAATCATCAGACCCCCACACTTCCCTCACCCAGGTTCTTCTTATGACCCCTATGCCTTCACCCCAGTACACCCCTCAAGAGGTACACTGCCTCCTAGAACTGGGGGCACACACACAAAAAAAGATGGCTTGTATGTTATTTCTGGTCACTATGTTCTCCCTGAGACACAAGTGAAACAAATCCTCTTGGATTTCCACAATACAATCCACATAGGCCATGAACCCCTGTCACACCTCCTCCAGCATTTATACTATTATCCCCACATGACCAGATTACTAAAACAAATCACTAAAAACTGCCCCATTTGTTCCCATTGCTCCAATCAGGGTGGCCTCCAGATCCAATCCTTTCCCACCCATCAGGCTAGAGGCTGCACTCCTGGCCAAGACCGGCAAATTGATTTTACCCACATGCCTCCCCACAAGAAAATGCACTACCTCTTAACCTTAGTAGATACCTTCACAGGATGGGTAGAAGCCTTCCCTTCCATTTCAGAGGATGTGGCCACAACGACATGAGCTCTCACCTCAGAAATCATCCCCCGTTTTACCCTACCCACCAACCTGCAGTCAGACAATGTCCCGGCATTCATTTCCCAAGTCACACAACCCACAGCCCAAGCCCTAAACATCAAGTGGAACCTTCACATACCATATCAGCCTCAGTCGTCTGGCAAAGTAGAAAAGACTAATCATCTCATTAAAACACACCTCACCAAATTGTCCACGGAGCTTCATCTTCCCTGGACACAGCTCCTTCCTTTGGCACTAGCTCACTTACGGACTGCCCCCCGTAAACCCACTGGCTTCAGCCCATTTGAACTCATGTATGGCAGGCCCTTCACCCTTATGCCACTACCTCCTAGCCCATCCATCACCTTTAGGCCAGTATCTTCCTACTCTTTCACTTATTAGGGACCTTCTTTGTGAACAAGGCAACCTTTTCCTACCTCATCCTTTCCACACTGCTCCCTCAAATTTAAAACTAAGCCCAGGACAAGTATACATTAAAACCCGGACCCCAAAGCCCCTCTTACCATACTGGGAGGGGCCTTATACAGTACTTCTCACCACCCCCATGGCAGTAAAGGTACTAAGAAAGACTTCCTGGTACCACCTGTCTTTGGTAAAGTTAGCACCTAGGGCTCCACCTGAGGCTCCACCCAACGAATTTATGCACACCAACCCAGAGGGGTCCCTCTGCTCAACCCCTAACCCAACATTTCCTTATACTTCGTCTATCTTAGGACCTACAAAATTAAAAATTTCCAGGACCTCCACTCTTCCCTCAATTCCAGAGGAGAAATAATCTCCCCTCCCGGCAATCATCCCCTTGCTTTTACAGACCCCGTCTACCTCGCTCATACAAGAGCCACTCCAAGATTGATCCCAACCTGCTATTGTGAGTTTGCCATCGTGGGACATGGTAAGTATATGCCAACCTGTGTCTCTCACCTTTATTGTGCTACTTGTCCTCACACTGGCTATAGGATTAGCATCCACCACCCCAAGAGATTGCAGCGCCACAGAAAAAATTCTCCTGGCACTCCTATACCTTCCGTCAGTAGGATGTTTCTTAACAATCTCACTGAGTCAATGTACTTTTTAAATTAATTCTTTCTGCCCCAATCCCAAAAGAGATGCTATTTCCCCCAGCAGTTATCCTTTCACTCTTACAGGCCCGCTTCACATCGTTTATTCAGGATCTAATCCGAGACAGATCCCAGCCTGCCTCCTTTAACGTAGATAACATCCTTGAATGAGTGACTGAGTTAGCCTGGCAGGGCGTCCTCTGTGATTACACCCCCTACGAATTTGCCCTGTACTCCTTTTTTCTATTATGTGTTCCCTCAGCCCCCCTGCCCTATTTTTCCTCCTTCTGTTTATGCGGCTCTCACTATTAACACAGGTATGTGCTTCACCATGCACACAGTGCATTTCCCAGGTCAGAATCTTCGGGTCGGGATGGACGATCAGCACGCAGGCATTGGCTAGACTTGGGCATGGGACTGTCAAAACTATTACACATCTTCCGGCCCCCTGCTATGATAGGTCCACAGCCACATCATGTTTCCATGAGAAAATAAACTACTGGATGGTTCTTTCCAAGGGGGATTCTGCTGGAGCCCAGTGCCCTCCAAGAGGCAAATATGTGTGCTTCACTAAAACCACACACCTAAGTTATAAGTGATGGGGGAGGGCTCCAGGATGAAACACGTCGAAAACAAATTAAACAAGTCATTAAAAGTCTTAGTCCAACCCAGTCAAGCCAACGTCCTCTCCGGCTCCCTCGACCCCAACGTCCATCTCAAATAGACCCCAAAGTTATACAGCTCCTCAATGCCACCCACCATTTGCTTAATTATACGTCCCCCTCATTAGCAGGGAGTGCTGGCTCTGCCTGAGATTGACCCTTCCCCAATACCAGGCTACACCCCTGTCTAACTTCAATCTGTCTAATTGACCTACAGACAATCATACATCAGTCCTCTTGGGGGGTGGGGGGGTGGCCACCCACATCACTTTAACTCAGCCAGCAGGGTATTGTCTAACAAATTTTACTGGCAATATAGAAGTGGGCAATCTCACAGTAAAAGATTGCAACCAAATCATTCCAAGGGAAAACATAAACATCATCTGTAGCTCCTGGAAGGGGGTCTACTTAGTTTGTGGGCCATTTTCATACCAATGCCTTCCACAGAACTGGATGGGAACTTGTGCCTTAGCAAGTTTAACACCCCCAATTAACATTGTCCCTGGCAACCAAATTTTAGAAATCCCTCTGGTGGCTCATACTTGGATGAAACGAGCTATTCAGGTTATTCCCCTGCTCCTCGGGCTCGGCATAGTGGCAGGAGTGGGAACAGGAGTGGGAGGCATGGCTACCTCAACAACTTACTATCATAAAGTAACCCAAGAGCTGGCTGATGGAATTGAACAGGTAGCCCAAACTATGATAGCCCTCCAAGACCAATTAGATTCCCTAGCAGAAGTTGTCTTACACAACAGGTGAGGACTAGACATGTTAACAGCAGAGAAAGGAGGTCTGTCTATTCTTAGGAGAAGAATGCTGCTTTTATAATAATAAATCTGGCATCATTAGAAATATGGCCCAACAACTCTGTGACCAAATGGCAAAAAAGAGACAGCCTGCCACTGATTCTTGAGAAGGGTAGAGCAAGCTATGGAAATGGACTCCTTGGCTGATGCCCCTACTGGGACCCCTTACCATGCTGGGACTTCTCCTGCTGTTTAGCTCCTGTCTTTTCTGGTGTCTTTCCAATTTTTTGCAGGACCATATGCAAGCTTTTGCCAACCAAAAGGTAAACGAACTGTTCATGGAACATAAATATCAACCTCTCCTTTAGAAGATCTCACCCTACGACAGGATGATGGCATTTTTGCGTGACCAGATTTTTACTCCTCACCCACTCTCAGCAGGAAGTAGCTTCAGAAGAATGAGACTTTCACCTCTTTTCCCTATACTTAAAATGCAGGAATGATAGACCCTGGACGTGGCCGGCGCCATCTTTGATGTGGTTGCGCCACTGACATCATCACAGATGTGACCAGTGCCATCTTGGACGCAGTCACATCACCTTGGATATGACTCATGTCATCATGGACGTGACTGGTGCCATATTGAGTACAAAATGGCCGCTAGTCTTTTACCCTACCTCATGGTTTCTTCAAACAAAGAAAAACCTCTACCTCATGGTTTTCCAGACAAAGGACCCTTCCCCTCCCGCCTAGAGGTACCTCCCATCTCGACTACGTCACCCCTACCCACCACACCCACATCAATAGTTGACCTGATCCCACACACCAGCACTCCCATCCCCCTCCCCGCCTGCGTTTTTTGCACCCATCAACCCATATAAGCATATGTACTCCTCCTAGCTGCCTGCCTCCACCATTTTGAGTGCAGCCCGGCAGGTTTTTCCTCCTTTAATAAAGCCTGAATAGTACCCAGTGTTTTGGCTCTTTTTCTTTCAAGTACTGGCAGTTCCAAATAGTGCAATAAGCAAGAGAAGGCAATAAAAGGTATATAAACCAGAAATGAAGGTTAAATTGTCTCTATTTGCAGATGACATGATTGTCTGCATAGAAAATGTCAAGAATTCCACAAAACAAAAGAAAATTTTGAAAAACTCCTAGAACTAATAAGTGAATTCAGCAAAGTCTCAGGATACAAGACCAATATACAAAAAAATCCACTGTATTTCCCTATGCTAGCAATGAACACATGGATGAGAAAATTAGGAATACAATACCACTTGCAATCACTTCCAAAAAGTGAAATAACTGGATATTTCTACATCCACATTTATTTCCACATCTAAGAAGATATGCACAGAACTTCTATGATGAAATCTAGAAAAATTGAGGAAAGAAATCTACAGAGGTCATGGATTAGAATACTTAATATAGTTAACATGTGAATTCTACCCAAACTGATCTCTAGACTTAATGTGTTCCAATAAAAATTCCCACCACAATTTTTTTATAGATCTATTCAAAGCAAAAGAATTAGAATAGCCAAAACAATTCTGAAAAAGAATAATAAAGGATTCATATTACCTAATTTTAAGACTTACTATAAAGCTACAGTAATCAAGACACTGTGGTACTGACAAAGGGATAATCAATGAAACAGTAGAACAGAATCGAAAATCTAGAAACAAACCCACATAAACATGTCCGATTGATTTTGGACAAATGTACAGAGGTATGTCAATGGTGAAAGGACAGTCTTTTCAACAAATAATGTTAGAACAATGAGACATCTAAATGCAAACAATGACACCTGATCTAAACTTCACATTGTACACAAAAAATTAACTCAAAACAAGAGAAACTGAAAACAGGAGAAAACTTTCATGACCTGTGCTTAGGCAAAGAGTTTGTAGACATGATTCCAAAAGCATGAACCGGAAAAGAAAAAAATTATAAACTAAACTTCATTGAAATTGAAAACTTGTGATGAATGAGAAAGTTAAGACATTAAAAAAATGAAAAAGCAAGCTACAGATTGGGAGAAAAAAATCTGCATACCACATATCCATGAAAGGGCTAGCATCTAGCATATATAAAGAATTCTCAAAACTCAACAGTAAGATAATAAACAACCCAGTAAAAAATGGACAAAAGACTTAAGTAGACACCTAGCCGAAGAGGACATATGTATGGCAAGTAAGCACATGAAAAGATGTTAACATCATTAGCCACTAAAGAAATGCAAAACTGAAACATAATGAAATACTAATACACACCTATTAGAATGGCTTAAAAACAAACAAAACCTGACAATGCCAAGTGCTGATGAGGATATGGAACATCTGGAACTCTCATGCACTGCTAGTGTGAATGCAAAATGGTACAGCTACTATGGAAAACAGGTTGGCAGTTTCTTACAAAGTTAAACATATGGTTACGATGTGACCCATTTCTTAGGTATTTACCCTAAAAAAATGAAAACTTATACGAGGGTACTTTAAACAGTTCATAAAAGTAAAAGGTAATAGAAATCTTTCCATGAACTTTTTGAAATACCCTCTTATTAACACAAAAACCTATACACTAATATTTACAGCAGCTCTAGTCATAATCATCAAAACTGGAAACAACCTAAATGCACTTAAATGAGTGACTGGATAAGCAAATTGTGGTGCATCTACACAAAGGCATACTGGTCAGCAACAAGAAGGAACGAACTATTGATACAGGCAAAAACATGATGACTCTCCAAGCCATTATACTACGTGAATTAAGCCAGTCTCAAAAGGTTCTATACCGCCCAATTCCATTGATATGACATTCTGGAAAAGGCAAAACGAGAGTGATGGAGAACATATTTATGGTTGCCAGGGATTAGGAGTAGGAGGAGAGCATGACTATAAAGGAGCAGCACAAAGGAGTTTAGAATCGTAATTGTGGGGCTGAGCCCGTGGCGCACTCGGGAGAGTGCGGCACTGGGAGCGCAGTAGCGCTCCCGCCGCGGGTTCGGATCCTATATAGGGATGACCAGTGCGCTCACTGGCTGA
Organism: Galeopterus variegatus; assembly: GCF_000696425.1. Lineage (NCBI taxonomy): Eukaryota > Metazoa > Chordata > Mammalia > Dermoptera > Cynocephalidae > Galeopterus > Galeopterus variegatus. Next base: position 1,027,803 of record NW_007726147.1, read on the forward strand.
GCGCGGTCCAGCAGGTCTCAAAAAAAGGACCAAAAAAAAAAAAAAAAAAGAATCGTAATTGTGGAGGCAGTCACACCACATGTATGAAAAATTGAACTGTACACACACACACACACACACACACACACACAGAGTCAATTTTATTGTATGTTAAAAAAAATTTTTTTTTAAAGTTGTTGGTATGCAGTGATGAAATTGCCTTTCCCCCCACGATTTCTCTAGTGAATATCTCATCCTCAAGACACAGATTCAATGCCAGCTCTCTGTGAAGTCTTCCCCCTCTCTAATCTTATGCTTATCTTTCTTTTCCTACTAGGCCCTGTCCTCAGAAAATTCAAGTTGATCCCCAACTACATTACAAGCAAGTAAACAAATATACAAGTATACTGAGTATATAGGACATACACTAAACATTTGTTACTGTTTATTTTTGAATTGCTAATGCTCAAATGGCAAATAATTAGTATATTAGTACTGCATTATTCATCGTATTCAATCACTCACCTAACATATGTGAGATCAAATCTAATAGGCAGTTGGAAGTCCAGCTGAATTGTAGCACATTGATGGTATCTGCCAATAGCATCCTTGATTTTTATATCAATCTGTAAATTAAATGTTTCTTTAGAGACAGTTTTTATCTTTCTTTTAAATTTTACTCTTTTTCTGAAGCACAGGGTCTACATACTTTAGGGCCGTAAAATGCTCCATCCCCTGGGTTCACTTTCCATGGTTCTCCAAATTCCAGCAAGCTATTCTGTAGTTGCTATTTAAAAAAAAAAAAAGAAGAAGAAGAAGAGAACATTTAAAACGTCTACTTTATTGTATATTTATCTTTTTTTGACATATGGCTCACAAAAGTAAGTTACTGTAAATCTTACATTCTGTATTAGTTCAACATATATTTACTGAGCATCTTTTATATTCAATAAACTATTCAGCAGGGACCACATGAGGGTGATCAAGGTGGTATTTGCTCTCAGGAGACATACACATTTCAATTGGGAAAAAAAAGATAATTTACTAAACTGTTCCAGCGCACTCCAGGGAAGCATTTAGGACAGGCATGCTTGGGCCCTCCTGCCCTATACACTAACCAGCTTCCACTCCTGGTGAGAGTTCCCAGACCCATTCTTCTAGTAGGTGGCACCTCCACACATGAAAAGGCATGAAAGCCTTGACCTCACTCCCTCTTCTGCTCTGTTTGGGCGGGAAGGTCAACCCAGCAGGCCTTGCCACTTCTCTTTTGCTTTTCCTCACCTCTATGCCTGTAGCAAGAAGGTGGGTCTCTTATGATTTATAGGGGTGTGGAAGCAGAAGGCCCCACTCTGGTCTTCAGCCTAAGCCACTATATGCTTTCAACTTAGTGAAGATGCTTGGAACTGAAGTCAGATGAGTGGGTGTCCATTTACATATTAATAAAATGGCTCTTTGAGTCTTCTGGTATTCCTGTGAATACAGCTTCCTTGGGAAGCACTTGGGCATTCCTAAGTCCTTGGCCAGAACACTCAAAATATCACCCAAACTCCCATCATCACCCCAACCGCTTGATACCCAGGAGGTGCTGACATTTGGGAGTGGAGTGCCTCATTGGGAAATCAAAGCAGTGGAGATGTTTTGGGGCCAAAGCTGGAGTTATCAAGAAGCTGACTCCTGGAGTCATGCTAGGCTTTCCCAGGATCTCAATCAGGACCTGGTCTTCAGAGACAGAGAGTTCATTCTTGAGATCCCAAGAGTGTCCCTTGTGAGCCTAATACAACGGCACAGCTTCCTTTCTACTCAGGACCAGAGAAGGGCACCTCCACAGAGGCACTTCACTGGCTTGGGAGGCCCCTCTCCTGTTCTGCTCTGTTTCTGAAAGGAGAATAGGCAGTTGGTACCTGCTCCCAGAGGAAAGAAGGCCCTGCTACAGCAGGTAACTAAGCGACGGGAAAAATCTGGGTGCTCCCAGGGAATTAAAAAGCCAAAGAAAGGCCAAGTTTTGGAGAAGAACATACAGCAGAGGCCATGCTTCTCACTGGGCCTCTGAGGACACAGAGACTGGAAGCCCAGTAGAAGCAGCCGAAGCTAAGAAAGCTTTAGATCTAGCAAGGTAGTCTCTTTTAAACCACTTCGGGCTGGCTGGTTAGCTCAGTTTGTTAGAGAGCTGCCTTGTAACAAAGTTCCCCTTACAGGGCAGCCACCAAAAAATAAACAAACAAACCATTTCAGAGACCTCTAAAAACAAAAAAACTCAAATGCTCATCTCACTAATTCCCAGATCAGGGGTAGTGACTATGAGAGAAATCCCCCTAAAGTGGAAGCAGGCCCATCCCTTAATGTAACAGTCACATCCCTGGGTGACCCTGGACATGGCTGCTATTTAGCCATATCAGTTAAAAAATGGCAAAACCAGTAGGACTTCCAGCCCATTCTCCCCATACCAGGCCCACACCTGGCCCACCTAATTTTTAGCTCCCCATAGCCCATGAAGTTCCTAATGAATGGAATGATTATGATGGTGATAATGATGATAACACCAACACCTAACATCTACTGGCACTTCCGTGTGCCTGGCAGTACGCCCAACGCTTCATGTAAATTACTTCACTTAAGCGCACCATAACCTTATAAAGTAGGTGTTACCACTATTATCACCATCGTCACCATCATCACCATTTCATGTGTGATTCTGATGCTTAGAGATCTTCTGAAATTCACTCATGGAACTAACGTCTGAAAGTAGGCATGTGGCTCCAGAGCTGAGCTTTGTGTCTTCTTTTCCTCTTCCTGCTTCCGTGTGACTGGCAGGTAAATTGAGTCAGCACCTTTCCTGGGGTAGGCTATCTCATTTGACCCTCTTCCTCCATACAGTGGACATGGAAGAATTTAGGATGGATATGTGGCAGTGGGGAGGACAAGGCCCTCTTTAGACTGCAAGCCTAAACTGCTTCTATGCAGCCTCTGCCTGGCCTCTGTGCCTGTTAATAACATGAAAATAACTGTTACACTATTAACCCAGTGTTTCTGTGACTCTTATTCCTGTGATGTGTTTGTTCAGCTCCCATGAGTATTCCAGGAAGAGGAGGACAGGGCAAGGCAGGGTGTCTGGCCATGACGCCATCCTCATCTCTAATAAAAATTAACACAGGAGAAACCCTCTACCCTTTTCATGCTTACTGAGGAAAAAAGCAGCATGATGAGCTCCTCAACCTTGGTTTTTCAAAAATGAGATGTGACATCTGAGTCTGGTTGTCTTTAGACAGAGGGAGGGCACTACAGGCCATGACTGTGAGGGGACTCGAGCATCGGGTGTGTGCCTCTACATCTAGACCATGCAACCCTGGGACTGTGGGAGTCGCACTAAGGTGACTCAATAGGCAACAGTTCAAAATAAGCCATACAAACCAAGTGTCACTGCAAATTGGAGGATTTCTTTAAAAACTTATGCCAGTTATTAAGTGACCAGCACTAAAAAAGAGTAAAAATGAAAACCTGACATGAGCTTTAATTAAAGTATTAAACAGATGTAACATTATCATTGTCATTGTCACAAAGAAAGCTGATAATTGCCTTCTACAATCTGCATATTTATCCCATAACTTCCATTTTAAAATTTCTATTATGAAGTGCCACATCCTCCTGCAGGGGAGTACAGTCTCTCAGGTGCTTCCTGCATTCTCAAAAACGACGGGGAGCGCTTTGTTTCCCCTTACCTTTTCAGCCTCATCCCACATCTCAACCTCTCCTAGGAAGTCTTCAGGCCTTGTTGACAGGTTTAATTGGAAGGAGAAGCCAAATGTCGAGTAAACAGACTGCAAAAACTGCAAACACCCCTTTATTTCTTCTTCAATCTGAAATGAGAGCAAATGAAATAATCAAATAGAACACCAAATTAAATTCATTAATGGCCTTCTTAAAAATAAAAGTTATTCACATCAGATGGGAACAAAGCATGTTTTTAATAGAGTACAGCCAATGGCACTGGTTGCTTATCCACTTGCTTCTTGAATCTTCGATTGAGAGCAGGCCTGCACAGGCTGCCAGAGGCCCCAGCCGGTGCAGGAGATGGAGAAAGAAGCAGGCAAGGGCAGCACATCACGGGGCAGCACATCGCGGGGCAGCAGGGGAAGAAGGGCAAAGAGGAGCTGCCCAGAGGAAGCGTGAGCCCAGCCATAGCCAGAGGATACGAGTTCTCCAGAGACAGGTGGCGCAGGCTCTCTCTGAGCAGAAGAAACACAGAGGGTGAAGGCCCAGAGGTCAGAGAAGCAAAGTCAGTGAGCTGCATGTGACAGGGAAGCTCTCTTCACCAGTGTGGGCGGCACCATCCAATCTGCTGAGGGCCCAAATAGAAAAAGGCAGAGGAAGGGCGAATCTCTCTTCTTAAGCTAGGACCACATCTTCTACCGCCCTCAGACATCGCAGATCCTGGTTCTCAGGCCCTCCAACTCTGGGACTTAACACCAGCCCCCACCCCCTTGCCCCAACCCCAGTTCTCAGGCCTTTGGCCTCACACTGGGAGCTACCCATTGGCTTTCCTGGTTATCCAGCTTGCAGATAACATGTCGTGGGACTTTTTAGTCTCCATGATCGTGTGAGCCAATTCCCATGATAAGTCTCCTCTTATATATCTATATATATCCTATCGGTTCAGCTTCTCTGTAGAACCCTAATAATATAAACGGTTAGTAACTGGGAATTCAGGAACAAATAAAATTATTCAGGAAATACAGTAACTATGTTTAGGGAAAGCAATCAATAGGGCTTATAGATTTTCCTGTTATCATTCTGCTCTTGAGTTCTACTTTAATTCCATTGCAGTTAGAGAAAACATTCTGTATGATTTCAATTCTTTTAAATTTGTTGAGATTTTTTAATGGCCCAAGCTATGATCCATCTTGTTATATATGTTACATGGTCACTTGTATTAGTCCATTTCTGTTAACTTATAACAAAATATTTGGAACTGGGTGATTATTAAAAAACAAAATTTATTGCTTATAGTTTCTGAGGCTGGGACGTCTGAAGTCCAGGGAACACAGCTGGTGAAGGTCTTGGTGGTGGCAACAGTGACCCAGGGGTCTCATGTGGCAGAAAATGGTGGTGCAGAGAGAAACTAATCTCTCATGTGCTCTTCTTTCAAAGCCCTCAGAACCAAGCCCCTGACCACCATTATTAATACATTCACTAGGGCATGGTCCTAGAATTTGATCACCTATTCAAGGCCCCACCTTTCAATTACTATAATAGGATTTCCTACCCTCAACAGTTACGGCAGGAATTAAGCCTCAATGAGGTGGGGGTAGCGGGGCATCCAATCTATAGCACCACTTAAACAGAAGTGTACTTTGCTGTTGTTGGGTGTTCTATAGATGTCAATGAGATTATACCGGTTGATGGTGGTGTTGATTTCTTCTATATCCTTGCTGATTTTCTGTCTAGCTGTTCAATCAATTGTTGAAAGAAGTGTTGAAGTTTCCAACTATAATTGTGGATTTGACTATTTCTCCTTTGAGTTCATAAATTCTTGCTTCAGGTATTTTGTGGTTCTGTTGCACGGTGCACACACATTTAGGATAGCTATGTCTTTGTGGTGGATTGACTCTTTAATCATTATGTAATATCCCTCTGTCTCTGGTAATTTTCTCTGAAATCTACTTTATCTGATACTAATATAGCAGCTCTTCCTTTCCTTTGATTAATGTTGACATAATATATCTATTCCATCCTTTCAATGTGCCTTTAGTGTTACATTTAAAGTGTGTTTCTTGTAGACAACATTGGTGGGTCACGTTTTTAAATCCACTGTCAATCTCTGTTCTTTAATTGGTTCATTTAGACCCTTTACATTTAAGGTAATATGTTATGGTTTTAGCCTATCTTTTCTTTGTTTCCTTCTTCTCTCTTGCTATTTGTTTCTCTATTTTCTTTTTCCTCTTTCTGTGGTTTAACATTTTTTAGAATTCTTATTATAGGCTATTTTTAGTGTTATCTCTTTAGTGGTTTCTCTAGGTATCACATAACTTATCACAGTCTACTGATATCATTTTATCAGCTCAAGTAAAGTGTAGAAACTTTACCTCCCTTTACCTGTCTCCATTTGTAGTATAATTTTCTTAAGCATTTCCTTTATATACATTTAGAACCACACACACAGTGTTAAAGATAATTTAGAAAACTGAAAAGGAAAAGAAAAATGTAATGACCTGTTTCTCACAATTTTCAACTTTCACAATTTTTTTCTTCCTAATATTCTAAGACTCCTCTTATCATTTCCTTTCTGTTTAGGGAACTTCCTATAGCCATTCTTTTCAGGTAGCTCTAATGTCTTGAACTCCCCTTCATTTCTGAAGGACATTTCCTCTAGATAAAGAATTCTGAGTTGACAGTTCCTTTTCTTTCAGCTCTTGAATAATGTTGTGCTACTTCTTCTAGCCTCAATGTTTTGTTTTGTTTAAATGAAAAGTCTGCTGTCATTCAAATTGTTTTTTTTTTTTTTTTAAAGGTAATATATATCATTTCTCTCTCACTGCTTTCAAAGTTTTTCTTGTCTTTAGTTTTCAGGAGTTTGACTATGATGTATCTTGGTGTGAATTTTTGTAAATTTATGTTGTTTGGAGTTTGCTCATCTTTTTGAATCTGAAGGTTTATGTCTTTTAGCAAATGTAGCAAGTTTTCAACTATTACTTCTTTGAATACTTTTTCACTCTCACCCTTATCTTCCTCTCCTTCCAGAACTGTGATGACATAAATGTGAGTTATTTTGTTATAGTCCCACTGGTCTCTGGGGCTCTGATTATTTTTCTTTTATTCAGTTTTCTCTGTTTTTCAGATTGGATAATTTCTGTTCTTGTCTTCAAGTTCACTTATTCTTTCCTCTGTCTCCTCCACTCTGCTCATAAATTCATTCACTGAATATTTGATTTCAGTTGTTTTATTTTTCAATTCTAAAATTTCCATTTGATTCTTCTTTATATCTTCTATTTCTTTCCTAATATTTTCTCTTTCTTTTCTGAGGCTTTGTATTTTTTAATTTGTTTCAACTATGTTCAGAATTGCTTATTAAAGTATTTTTATGATAGCTGCTTTAAAATCTGTCAGATAATTCTAACATCTCTGTAGTCTCAATGTTGGTGTTCATAGATTGTCTTTTTTCATTCAAGTTGAGATTTTCCCAGTTCTTGGCATAAAGAGTGACTTTCCATTTCTGAATCCTGGGCATTCTGGGCATTATGTTACAAGACTTCTGCTTTACCTGGCTTTCACTGACACTGCTCCAGCAGGGGGAGGATAGTACTGCCTGGTTACTGCCAAGTGGGTACAGAAATCCAGGTTTCCTGTTGAGGTCCCCCAAGTGGGGAGGAGCTCCTCATTACTGCTGGGTGGCCTGGGAATTCTAGCTCCGTGCATGGCCTTTACTGACCACAGAGTGCATGTCCTCATAACAACTGGGCATTGATAAAAACTCTCCTCTTCCCACTAGACCTCCTCTGACACTACTCAAGCAGGAGCAGAAGAGGCATCTTTTTACTGCCAGGGGAGGATAAAAGTCCAGGCACCCCACATGGTAGTCACTGACATTGCCAGGTTTGGGGAGGGGTGCGGGATCTTTTAATGCAGATGTGAAAGTCCCAGCTCCCTAATCAGCCTTCTTAGCAAGCAGCTGGGGTACCTCTTTACAGCCTGATGAGAGTGGAAATATAGACTCCCAATCAACCTTCACTGGCATGGATGGGACCACAGCTTATTCTATGCTGTTTAGCTGGAATACGGCAGCCATTGCCTAAAAGTTTTATCTTGCCAGGCTGCCTCTTTCCTGGTCCTTTGGCTAGAACACGTAGGCTGTTGTTGGCTTTTTCTATTCTTTTTGTTTTTGCTTTTGTTTTTTTGTCTGTGTCTGTTGGCATTTCTTGGTTACCAGCTTTTTCAGCTCCATGTCTGGGATATATGACAGAGAGAAAACCCAAGGAACTCTTATGTTGTTTCTTTGTTTCTAATGTCCACAACCAGTGTGCCTTTTTCTTACCACCTTTCAGAGTCTCAGGTTTGTTTCACATACATTGTCCAAGATTTTTACTTGCACTCAGTAGGAAGATTAGGAAAATACATCTACTTCATCTTCCCAAAAGCAGGTCTTTTTTGCTCATTGTTTGAGTTATCTGTTTTCTTATTATTGAGGTTTGAAAGTTCCTTAAATATTCTGGATGTAAGTCCTTTATTAGACATATGCCTTACAAATATTTTCTCCCAGACTATGGTTTGTTGTTTTCATTCTCTTAACAGTAACTTTTGAAGAGAACTTTTAAATTCTGATGAATCCACTTATTATAGATTGAATTGTGTCCTTCCCCTCCCCCCACAAAGTTTAATGTATTGAAGCTTAGTCCCCAACTGTTGAGGGTGGGAAATCCTATTATGGAAATTGAAAGGTGGAGCCTTGAAGAGGTGATGAGATCATGAGGACCATGCCTGGTAAATGGATTAGTAATGGTGGCCATGGGTGTGGTTCTGAGGGCTTTCCAAGGAAGAGTGAGAAGTTAGCATATGGTCCTTGTGTTTGATTTTATTAATATGATGTATCACATTTATTGATTTGCATATGTTGAACCAGCCTTGCATCCCTGAGATGAATCCCACTTGATCGTGGTGAATAATTTTACGTATGTGTTGCTGTATTCTGTTTGCTAGTATTTTAGTGAGGATTTTTGCATCTATATTCATCAAGGATATTGGCTTGTAGTTTTCTTTTTTGTTTATATCTTTACCTGGTTTTGGTATCAGGATGATGTTTGCTTCATAAAATGAGTTTGGGAGATTTACGTCTGTTTCAATCTTTTGGAATAGTTTGTAAAGAATCGGTGTCAATTCCTCTTTGAATGTTTGGTAAAATTCTGCTGTGAATCCATCTGGTCCTGGGCTTTTCTTTGTTGGGAGCTTTCTGATAACAGCTTCAATCTCCTTTATTGTTATTTAATCCATTGTGGTCTCAAAAAATACATGGGACATTTCCAATGTTTTTGATTTTCTTGAAACTTGCTTTATGACCTAACATGTGATTTCTCCTGGAGAATGATCCATGTGCTGATGAGAAGAATGAATATTATGAGGTTGTTGGATGGAATGTTCTGTAGATATCTGCCAAGTACAATTGGTCTAGCGTGTTGCTTAGATCTTGTGTTTCTCTGCTCATTCTTTGCCTATATGATCTGTCCAATATTGGCAGTGGGGTTTTCAGGTCTCCTGCTATTATGGTATTAGTGTCCATTGCCTTCTTTAGGTCTAATAGAATTTGCTTTATAAATCTGGCTGCTTCAACATTGGGGCCATATTTATTTATGATTGTTATGTCTTCTTGATGGAGGAATCCTTTTATCATTATATGACCCTTATTATCTCCATTGTGGTTTTTAGTTTAAAGTCTATTTTATCAGACATAAGAATAGCTATTCCAGCTTGTTTTTCATTTCTGTTTGCATGGTAAATCTTTTCCCATACCTTCACTCTTATTCTATGTGAGTCTTTATAGGTGAGGTGGGTCTCTTGAAGGCAGCATGTGGTTGGGTCCTCCTTTTTAATCCAGTCAGCCAGTCTGTGTCTTTTAATTGGGGAATTTTACCCTTTTACATTAAGAGTTGGCGTTGAAAAGTGTTGATTTAATCCTAGTATTTTATTGATTTTTGTTTGGATGTCTTAAGTGTCTTTTGTCATTTCTGATTTACTGTTTGTCTTCTGTATTTCTTGGTTCCTTGGTTTGTAGATGAAGTTTTTTTTTTCTCTCCATTGCTAGCCTTTTAATTTTACTAGTGGGTTTTGATTTTTCTTGAGATTTTCTGTTAGTGGTAGCTGTTTTTCAGGTACCGAACCCAGTACTCCCTTGAGAATTTCTTGTAAGGATGGTTGTGTGGTAGTGAATTCCTGAAGTTTTTGTTTGCCTGAGAAATATATTGTTCGTTCTTCATTTCAGAAGGATAGCCTTGCAGGGTTGAATATTCTTGGCTGGCAATCTCTGTCGTTTAGTATTTTGAATATATCATCCCCTTCCTTTCTGGCTATTAGGGTTTGTGATGAAAAGTCTGATGTTAGCCTGATTGGGGCTCCCTTATATGTAATTTGAGGCTTCTCTCTTGCAGTTTTTAAGATTCTCTCTTTGTCTTTGAGTTTTGCCAATGTGACTATAACATGTCTTGGAGAATGTGGTTGCCTCGGGTCTTGGGCCTCTCCAGGGAGCCACCTCTCTGGTCAGCTTGGACTCTGCCGGGCTGCTGATGATCTGTCCAATATTGACAGTGGGGTGTTTAGGCCCCCAGCTATTACGGTATTAGTGTCTATTTCCTTCTTTAGGTCTAATAGAGTTTGTTTTATAAATC